>NC_084481.1:6073106-6376136 GCF_030035675.1 Rhineura floridana | reverse complement strand
CTTCCACTCACACAGGAAGAAAGATTGCTGATGGCTACTCTGCTTCTACAGCTCCTGAAAACTATCTCTAGAGGTTGAGCAACCCTCCAGAGCAGCTTTTTCAGAGAAAATCCTGTAGCAGTTGGGAAAATCATTGATTTGCCACTGTGGCCCAATTTGCACGTAATACGAAGCCAAACCATGGCTTAGTGTGAACAAGCAAACTTGCATGTTCCTGGAGAGAAAAATATCCACTTTGTTTATTTATGGAGTGAGATAAACAATGAGCTTGGGTTCAGACGTAACACTAAACCAAACCACTGGCTCAGCACAACGGCAGCAAGACCAAAGGGAATGGAAAGGAGCCATGATCTTCTCTCCAGGAACCCAAACATTGCTTATTTGTGCTAAGACATGGTTTGGCTTATGTGAGTACCAGATCTGTGTGAGCAGAAGTGCCCTCTACTCACAGAGTGCAATCTTTGGGACCAAGCCAAATGCACTAAAAGCTTACTAGAAATAAAATGCAGAGAACCCCAATGATCAATTTTGTGCTTCTTAACATATTCATTACAGTGTTGGACATTTTTGAAGGGTGTACAAATGTATTCAGAATAACTAAAGCTAACTTTGGGAGAGTTGGAAACGAAATGGCAGAGGAGATTTGAATTCTGCATGAGTGTAGAGTGATTTGGATAGTAGGGAAGGAATTACCCAGCTATACTTAATATATCCATTTGCGTTCTAAATTATTACCATTCAAGAACAAAAAATTGGAAAGAATGTTACTGTAAATAGCACCCTAACATATAATAATATAATGTTGTACAGTCCAAACAACGTTCAAGTTTTCTAAGACCTTTTAATTTGGGCTAACGTTTGATGATTATGGTAAAGTGAGAGAGAGCAATGAGGGGGATATGTTGAGCATTAGGCATGCTCCAGCTCTCTGAAATCTAATTTTATTCAGACATTTTATATCTGGTTACCACTATGATAGGACAGGTGAGAACTTTAAACAAATGATTTGCAGCCCTCACTACAGATGTCTTTGTGTGCCCAGAATTCTCCAAATATACTTCTGCCCTACCCCACACTATACTCTGCAGTTTGGTTGATGATTTATTGATCCATGTGAATGGTCCACACGTTTTAATAAAATGTGTTCTAATCTACTAAAATTATTAGAGTAGCTTATTCAGAATTATTTATCCAAGGAATATGATAAATTAACAATCAACATGTAGGTTTCAAGCTTATTTTTTAAACACATATACTTTCCATGTAGGAAATGTATAATCTGTTACATGCAAGCTTAAGGCAATGAAGACCAGTTTTCTTCTGAATCGTGGACTGAACCAAAAGAATGGGATTCATCAGAATCAAAGCAGCCCCTCTATACTGCTGCTTTTGGCTGGGATCATTGTGAAAAGACTGTGAAAGTGTTTGTTTTGCTATGGCCTCACTTTTAATAAGCTTTATTTATCATTAGAGACATAACCTTTGGCATTTTCTTTGATTTTTTAATGGATATGCTTTAAATGGTTTTAATTCTATAGATAGTTTAATTACATTTTAACAATAACCTTTTGTATGTTTTTATACATATTTTAATTTTTGTAAGCCACCTTGAGTCCCAGTTTTGGGGAAAAGGTGGGATATAATTAACGATAACGATGATGATGATAACGATGATGATGATAATAACCCAAAAGCCAAAGGTAACTGGCAACATAGCACTGTGATCTCATAATAAGCAGTATGTGTGCCCTGATTGGCTGGGAACATGTAAGAATGAATGAAACAAAAAAGGGGAGGGCATTAGAAGTAGCATTATAAGAGGAGTTGCTTGTAAACAAGCTGCTGGGGGGTGGATTTTGACCCCTTCTGGGAAATCAGTACTTTCTTGCTGAAAAGCAAACCTGGAGAACTTTCTGTTCAGGCCTATCTGAATCTGCCTACCTACTCATCTGCCAACTAACACCCTGATTTTTCACAGGTAGCCATGTATTTTTAAAGCTACTCCACCAAATGGTCAGGTCTAGGAATTCATTTTTTAGCATTCCACAAGCACCATTTGAAAAAAAAGAGAAAGAAAATCCTTTTGTTAAGTCTGCGGAAATTTTCAGGAAAATGAAAACAAATTGCTCTAAGTAAACCATTTGTCACAGTCTGATTACTTTGCTGCCACATCGGGGATGCCAATTTGTCATGCTAGATCAGGGTAACAGCAGGCTAAATGTACAAAATGGCAGGCTCCCTTCTGGCTTTTTCCTTTAATTCATGAAAGAGAACCTAGATCATCTCATATCACATATCTCGGTCTCAACCTGTGGGCAAAGAGTACATTTTAATGTCCATTCTAAAGGAATGGCTAATACGGCAAGTCACGGCAAGGTGATTTTTGAGGGAGGAAGGAGATGGTGACTTGCTGATTGAGAATTATCAACACATTCAGACACATAACAAGACTGAAGTCCAGTTCTTGATGATCTGATAAACCTCTGTCTAGACTAGGGATGAGATTCACTGCCTAGTTCTGATCCGCTTGTATTCCGATAGTGTGTCATCCGATCCGCCTTTTCCCCCCCAACTTGCTTTTGCACTTGCTGATTCAATCCGCTGGTGGGGGTTTTTGGTTGCAAAAAAATTATGTAAATTTTAACATATGCTTATGCAAATCCATGGAAGTTAATGGATAATAGCGATTGTAATTACGAAGATAATTACATAAAATCAGGGGGAAATTGGGAGGGAGCCGTGCTGATTACAGCTGCGGCTTCCTGCAAGAAATCCGTGTTGGTCCGAAAAGATATCAGACTGTCAGATTCAGTCAAAATCTGGTACTAAGTCTGATTTAGTGCATATTCTCCCTCATCCTTAGTCTGGACTATATCACTTCAGGCTGCATGTGGGGGCTCACTTGCTTGAATGCTCCTTCATGCAAAAACATTCTCCCTGACATAGTAGGGTTTTAAAAAATGTGCAGGGGCTTTCTGAATGGAAACTGAGCAAGCCCTCACCTTCAGTTTCTTTTGGCTCAACCCTTATTTCAAAAGTTGTCTAAAATATGGTACTGAAACCTTGATACATGTGCCATAAAACTAAGATGATTGGATGCCACCACTCATCCCTTCCAATACCTTTATATTCTTAGTCGAAAGAAACCCTGCCTAGCAGATATCATCTGTATAAGAAGATACAACTTAACTAAGTATGTACTCTTGAAGAACAGGGTATAGCTTTGTTTTAGGTCTCCTACCTTCAGTGAGCCACTGTGGTGCAGTAGTTAGAGTAGGACCAGGCAGACCCACTGTGTCATGAAGCCCACTGTCTGATCTTGGACCAGTCACCATTCATTTCATTGGCGATCACTCGTGGCCGAGTAAGATTGTCTTCCAAGATAAGGTCTTTTGCAGTGGGTCCGTAAGTGACTGTGGAGGCCAATTCTGGATCCACACAGCCTCCCACAGTGAGGACATAGGTTTCCAGATGGAAGATGGTCGCAATGAGGATTTGCTTGACATGCCTTCCGCTTAGCTCATTTGTCCCTTTCGTCCTGTACTTGTGCTTCTTCAAAGTCCATAGCACCTTTGATAATGGCGGACCTCCAATTGGGACGCTCATGGGCCAAGGCTTCCCAGTTCTCGATGCTTATGTTACTTTTTTTTAGATTAGCTTTGAGAACATCTTTAAACCTCTTTTGATGTCCACCGATATTCAGTTTTCCATCCTTAAGTTGGGAGTAAAGTAGCCGCTTTGGAAGACGGTGATCAGGCATTTGAACAACATGGCCGGTCCAGTGAAGTTGATGTTGGAGGATCATTGTTTCAACACTGGTGGTCTTTGCTTCTTCCAATATGCTAACATTACTCCGCCTATCTTCCCAAGTAATTTGCAGAATTTTCTGGAGGTAGCATTGGTGGAATTCTTCAAGAAGTTGGGAGTGGCGTTTATAGATGGTCCATTTTTCACAGGCGTACAGTAAGGTCGGTAGTACAATGGTTTTGTAAATAAGCATTTTGGTCTCCCTGCGAACAGAGAGATGGCTGCCCAAATAAGAAAAGTGATCAACATTCTCCAGTGTCGCACCATTAAGCTGGATTGATGGTGCTACAGAGGGATTGGTTCGCACTTGCTGATAAAGCACTTTGGTTTTTTTGATGTTAAGTGAGAGGCGAAGCTTTTCATATGCTTCTGCAAAGACATTTAGGATAGTTTGAAGATCTTCCTCTGAATGTGCGGAGACTACATTATCGTTGGCATACTGAAGTTCTATGACAGAGGTTGTAATTACCTTTCCTTTCCCTTTCAGCCTACTGAGATTAAAAAGCTTTCCATCTGTTCGATACGTGATTTCCACGCCAGTGGGAAGTTTCCCCTCAACAAGGTGTAGAATCATGGCGATGAAAATAGCAAATAAGGTCGGAGCAATGACACATCCCTGTTTAATGCCTGATCCCACTTTGAAGGGATCACTTTGAGAGCCATTGTTATCCAAAATTGTTGCCGTCATGTTGTCATGGAGGAGTTGCAAAACATTCACAAATTTATCAGGGCATCCAATTTTCAGAAGGATGGACCAGAGAGCAGTTCGATTTACAGTATCAAAAGCCTTAGTCAGATCAATAAATGCCATATACAGAGGTCGGTTTTGCTCCCTGCATTTTTCTTGAAGCTGTCATGCGGTGAAGATCATGTCCACTGTCCCCCTGGAAGGGCGGAAACCATTTTGGGATTCAGGGAGGATGTCTTCTGAGATTGGTAGGAGGTGATTTGCAAGGATCCTTGCAAGGGTTTTACATGCGGTAGCAAGGAGAGAGATGCTTCGGTAGTTCCCACAATCTGTTCTATCACCCTTCTTGAAAAGAGTGATAATTATGGCATCCCTAAAGTCTTCCGGGATCTCCTCCCTCATCCAGATTTTTTTGATGAGCTTATGAAGTTGTTGTGTAAATTCAAGCTCACCTTCTTTAAAGACTTCAGCAGGAATCTCATCAGGTCCACTGGCTTTGTTATTTTTCATTTGATTAATGGCTTTACTGACTTCATCCAAATTAGGGGATACTGCAATTTGTTGTCGCAGGATTTGCGAGAAGACCTCATCAGCCACAACAGAGTTACGATTAAGGAGGTCGTGGTAATGCTCTTTCCAATGCAGTACAATAGACTCTTTGTCCTTTAGAAGTTTGGTACCATCTATTGAATGTAATGGATTTGTACCATAATTTGTTGGTCCGTAGATGGCCTTTGTGGCATTAAAAAAGCCCCATGCATCATGAGCATCTGCAAAATGCTGGATTTCTTGAGCTTTCTTTATCCACCAGGCGTTCTTAAGTTCTCTAGTTCTTCTGATCGTCACCTTGCAGTGGTGAGTGGGCTTGCGTGTTCCAATGAGCCCTGTGAGTGATGCCGTCGGGAGTCATGTACTCCCAGCAGGGTCACCAATGGCGGTAAGGTCAAGGGAGAGGAACCAGACAAAGAACGATCCAAGAAAGTCCTCAACAGCAGAACAGGCAGAGTATAACAATGTGTATGTTACAATGGCTGTGAAGGCGGATGAAGGCTGCAGCAGATAAAAGACTTCCAATCGTCGTGGTATCCATGCCATTTGATCAAAGCCTTTTTCTGTCAAGATTGTGTGTTGTTCGTTGTGCACTGATCTCCCCACATAAAACAAATTCACGCACAGGCGTCTTCCAACCAAACCAAACCAAACCAAAAGTCCCATGGCGATCAGCGAATGGCAACGGGGGCAAGACTGTGAAATCCGGAAGCCCCTAGTCATGGACCGGCACATGGACGGTGGATACAGACTCAGTCATCCTGGCTCAGGGACTGAGGCAGTTGAGTTGTTCGGCAGCTGTATCCATGACTGAGCAGTCCTATTCAGGATCCACTCTGCTCAACCCGTATGGGGCAGGGGCTAGAAAAGGTGCCCTAAACATAGTCTGCCTCATCTCTCTCCCTGACTGGATCACCGCGTCCAGTGGGGTCACCACTTAGCAGTCGCAAAAGACAATTAAACTTTGGAACATGGAATATACGGACATTGGTGGACAATACAGATAGTGAACGTCCTGAATGCAGGACTGCCATCATTGCGAGGGAGTTGAGACGTTTTAATATTGACACAGCAGCACTCCAAGAAACTCGAAGAGCAGGAGAGGGACAACTGAAGGAAGAAAAAGGAGGTTACACCTTCTTCTGGAAAGGACTGCCTGAACAAGAACGATGAATACATGGAGTAGGCTTTGCTATTAAAAATGATCTTGTGAAGCTCTTGTCAGAAGTTCCTACTGGCATTAATGAACGACTCTCAACTCTCCGATTAAAACTCGCCAAAAACCAGCAGGCAACTATTGTAAGTGCTTATGCACCAACATTAGATGCTGATGAAGACATCAAGAAAATTTTTATACCCAGCTGGACACCATCTTATCAGAGATACCTAAGGTTATCCTCCTGGGCGATTTCAATGCAAGAGTTGGGCATGATTTTGATTTATAGCCAGAAACCATTGGGAAAGAAGGAGTTGGCAATAGCAACCTGAATGGAATTCTACTTCTGACTAAATGTACAGAGCATAATCTTGTTATCACAAACACACTTTCGCCAGAAAGATACATTTAAAACATCATGGAAGCACCCTCGGTCGAAGCACTGGCATCTCCTGGATTATGTAATTGTCCGTGCCAGAGATCGTCATGATGTACTCCTCACAAGGGCCATGACGAGTGCTGATGACTGCTGGACAGATCACCGATTAATTCGATCCACTATGGCCATTAAGATTGTTCCTCAACGTAGGCTCCAAGGAAGAAAACCAAGGCGTAAAATGAACATCCACGCCCTTCAAGATCCTATTAAGCAAGCTTGCTTTCAAACAACTCTCAAGAAACATCTACCTACAGAACTCCCTGAAAACGTTGAGGAACACTGGATTAAACTGAAGACTTCCATTACTGCAGCATGTGAACAAACTATTGGATACCAAACTAAGAAACATCAGGACTGGTTTGATGAGAATGATAGTGAGATTGAACATATCATTGACAAGAAAAGGAAAGCCTTCCAGACATGGCAAAACCAGTCACCATGTTTCATCCTAACTTAACTCATAGCATTGCTATGAGGAGAAAATAAGGGTACAGTGGCCAGAACAAGCTGCTGCTCCTGAAATACCCTCTTCTACACAACCATTAAAGGCAAAAGAGCCGTGCCCTCTTCTTCATCTGGTCACCCTAAATGTGTTGCGAGGGTGGGCAACAATGGATACTGCCCTGCTCTCCCTCTTGGAAAGATAGGATATAAATGAAATTAATAAAAAATACATCTGCCATCCACCCTTAGTTTTTCTAAAGGTAGTCTTGTGGTAAACTGGGTGAGGTCTGGCCCAGTGATTGAATCAAGCATTACATGGAAACTTCAGTTAAGTTATCTCTTAGATGGCAGAGCTAAGAAAGGCCTTTCCTTGAGACACTGTAGGGGAGTTAACAGTCACGAGTTGACAATACTTGCCTCAATATTACACAGCTTCTGTTGGGTGCATTAGCAAGCGTCAGTCCAGATTTAATGTTTACAAAGAAACCCGCTAGGAGCTTCCGGGTACAGCAGATTATCCTGCACAGCATTACATCTCTCTGTCTCTGTCTCTGTCTCTCTCTCTCTCACACACACACACAAACACACACACTCAACCCACCCCACCCCACCCTCTTCACTGGGTTTGGTTCACAAAATTAAAATATATAAAAAAACCCAAACTACATAATTATTAAAAAATGCAGCAGGTAAAAAAACAGAGTATTGAGCAAGATTTTAAAGTACCTAGAATACTTTGAAATGCTGTGAGTGGGGAATTCCATTCCTGCTTTGTCTTTAACATCAAGGGGATGGCAAAAGGGGCAGAGCCTATAGTCTTCTCAATTCTTTTTTCACAGAGGCAGGGCACAGATTTAGGCATTTCCACCTACATTTAAAAGCCATTGCTATGAACCAGATTGTTGGCTCAGTGTCTGCAGCGTGCAAGCTTGTTCAAGGGAATCTGGATGGCTGCTGCTGGCAACACAATGGGGGAATATATGGATCTGTAAGTTGTAGTAGCAAAGAAATTATTGTGATATTTTGCAGAAAATGACAATCTGTTTCTCAGATTCATGTTCTCATATACTTAAATCAAGGTGAAGTTTAATGTCTGCAATTCAGTGGTTGGAATAAATTAGTAAATTCACTGAACTAGTTCAAAAATCTCTGAACTACACCTGAATATCTCCCATAATTGCTGGGTGAACTAAAGGTTAATTAAGTTCATTTTAGGGTAGAACTTTGAACAGTTTCTAGTTCCGATTCATGTTTATCCCCACCCCTACCCCCAGCAGGAGACCTGGACTCTTAGCTTTCTTTTTTAAAAAAAGAAAGTCAATGAGATATCTATAAAGAAAGTTAGAAAACAAAATATGGAGGCAACGTTCTAAGGCATAGGCAGGCACTGCTGTTGCTAAGGATGTTTAGTTACTTAATCACTATTGCTAAGCAATCAGAACAAAGGAATGTGACACATTTCCTGTATCTTCCCTGCTGAAAAGATTCGGTCTTATCCAACAGGAGCAGCTTGCAGCAAGAAGTAGAGGTACAGGAACAAAGTAAATGATTCCTTCTGCCTTTAATAGCTGTGTGGCTGGCAAAAATTAAGCAGGGTAAGCCTTTTTTAGTATGGAAATACAATGATGAGGAAAGCTTCACCTGTGGGCATTCTGTCTGACATTCTTGTGTGTTGTACCTAGGGATGGGTGAGAATTTTGATTCAGTTCGCATTTCAAGCAGAATTTATCAAATTCACACTTTCCAAAATAATATGGGAACCAAAAACACAGCCATCCTTCAAAATTTGCATTTATTAGAATTTTGGGACGCAGTTCACCAACTAAACAATATGAATAAAATGTGCATAAAATGCATATATTAGGGGTAAGTGTGCATAAAAATGAATATATGAGTGAAAATAACATGCAAAAAGGCATGAAGTGATGAGAAATGGCTTGCAAAAATGTGTACCCAAAATTGCCTACAAAAATGTGTTAATTTGAAGAAATCTGCACTAAAATGGTGGAGACTTTTTATGAGGGTTTTTTTTAAAAAAATGCAGATTGCTGTAGAAATGTAGAGGACTGGATTTAAAGTGAGAAACTGAGAGAACTGAACTTGACAGATCTTTCCATCCCTAGTTGTCCCTGATTTCCTTTGCAACTTTATACTTCAGCACAGTATACTTCAGTAACATTCTCAATGCCATTTTTTGTTTTATTTTCTTCCCTTTTGGACAGAACTAGCACAACTAGAACTAGTTCCTTTTTAAAAATGAACTTTCCAGGCACTATCGCAATTTACCATCTATGTAAGATTGTTCCTAGAACTCAATGGCCGCATTCCAACAAAAATTAGTCATCACTAATATCCACTGAAAGCAATAAAATTAGACAGTCATTATTTCAATACAACTGAGATCTTATGGCTAATGTGTGATGGATTGTGCCCAATATTTTCTGGTCTGTTTATTTTAGTTTATTTTCCATCTCCTATATGCAATACAGGGCATTCTCTTCAGGGATCCTATTTTTCCACAATCCCTTCCTGCTTGTCTGAAGGCTGATGTGATACAAATCAGTGCTTGCTGAACTAGATAGAGGCAAGCTAATTATTTACCCAACAATCCTATAACTGGATGATAGTTTATAACTATGCAATGGAATCAACAGTATTGGGCTGTTTTAGAGCCACACACCAATAATCTGTACCTGCCATATTGATCTAAGTCCTCTAAAAGGTTGCAAACATCAGCATTGCACTGCAAAAAGAGAGACAGGATGGCAATTTAAGTTTTTAACAAAAGAATGTTACAATGGACCTGAACTGTAAATTCAACTTTTTAAATAAAAAAGCACCTTTCAGGTTGTAACTCTGCAGAGACATTTACCAAAACACAGAAATGCAGTGGAAAATGCCAGAAAGCAAAGAATTCACCCACCTACTGTCATATTTCATTTAAAAATGCAATCTACTCCAGACCAGTATCATCTATCAGTGTGGGAAAAAAGAAAAAGAAAAAGGAAAACAGAATGTGAAACTTCCAACACACTTAAGATTGTGTTGAATTATTGCCCTGGCTTTGTTTTGTTGCTAAGCCAGCACTCTAGTAACACTGCAGAGCAAAACACTGATGGAATGTGAACTAAACATGCGCCCTCATGTGTTTCAGAGTCTTTCCATCTTTGCAACAAGCCATCTTGCTTGGTCATGGATTTAAAAGTCAACCATTACACTTGATTGTTCCCTTAAATAAATGGTTGAATTTAATCTTCATCTTCTTCTGAGGCATTTCTAACGCTTGGTATCTTGCTTGTGTTAGCAGGTACAGGGAGAGGTCAAGGAGGTTGCCCAGCAAAAAACAACAACAACAACTCTTATCCACTGTACTACACATTTCTGTTAGGCCAAGGGTGGGAAACAAATCTAGTATTTCTGAGTTTCCTATTAACACATGCTGGCTTTCATCTAGAAAGGAGCAGAAACCATCTCATTTACTTTTGGGTTTGCTATTGTCAGAAAGTGCCTTGTTATTTGTTATCCTTTTGGGTACATCCTTGAAATTTTGTCTGATTTTCATCACATGAAGTGTGCAAAAGCCATTTAAGGCTCCAGGCATTAGCACATAAGAGCATAGCTTAGGGAACCTCTAAAATCTTAGGAGCAAAGGACTAGAGTTTGTCTGACTAAGCTTGGGGAGGTTTTCTGATTACTGAGGCAAGATGTATGTAAGCCTATTTATTTGAATGGGCTGAAATCTATTGCTTCAATGGGCTTAAGTGTAACTAACTTTGTGCTAGATTACTGTATCTGTACAGTTTTAGGGCCAGTTCACACAATACTGTAACTATATAATATTAGGACATCTTCTGCATTGTTGCAGCAAGCTTGATAATTTTCATTTTTCAAAGTGAAAACTACATATTCACACAAATATTAAAAAGTGCCCCCACAATGTTTCTGAATAATTGTCACAGAAACATTACAAGTTTATTTTAAAAACCATGAATTAAAATAGAAAAAAATTAGAAAAAGTGGTCTGAGCTTTTAAATCAATGGGGAACAACTTCCACTAATGGTAGGATCTTAAATAGTGATCTAACAAATGGGAGAATCTTATCTTCATGAAAACTACAGATAAACAAACCAAACAGGGAAGGACACTTTCCCAAGAAAATGCAAATATCTGTGAAAACAAAAGGTCATTCTTGCTCATTCTTGTGTAGTCTAGTTAAGATGCCCCAGAATTAATGAACATGTCAGAAAACCAAATCTCATAATAATCCATATGAAACTCTTGAGTTCCCATTTCAGCCAGCCCTCCTATTCCTGTGTTATAAAAGAAGCATTTAAATGTCCTATATTCCATTATTTACATGGAATATGAAATGTGTAAAATATTGACATTGGGAAATAAAATACTGTTTAGAAGAGTTCTTTGCACTAGTGGTGATGCAGATTTCTGGTTTCCTCCTGTCTGCTGCTTGAGCTTGAACTTCATTCAGAGGACCAAAAGAAGCTATATACCCCTCCTTTTGATCCATTTATCTCTAATGCCACTGACATAAAACTGACCTTAGTAGTATTATTGTCCAGTCCACAGACAAGCTACTGTATAACCTTCAGTGAAAGCTTTACTAGTGCACATGGGTCTTGATCTTGACATAGTGAAAAGTCAGAGGTTATTCTGAACTCTGTTTCCAGTCCCTTATTGCTGTTGTTTTAAAAAAAATACTCTGTTTGCCATTGTGGTAGAGGGAGAATAATTTGTCAGCTTTCTTTTTTAATACCACCCAGGGATGCATTAAAAACCATTTAACGTTATCCTTTGAAAAAGCATTTTTGAATGGTGGCATATCGCTGCTTTTCACAAACTCAGAGCCAAGGCCAGACGGGTCTCAGAGGTGAAAACTGAAAGGTAGTGTCCAGTGATAAGCCTCCCTCTACTAGAATCTGGGGTGGGGCTCAGCAAAACTGATACAAAATAAAGCAAAGCAAACTCTGCAAGGGTGAAAGATCCCATGTGTCACAAGGTGGTTTCCCCCCCCCCCTTTATTAAAATGCATTTAGGCTGCAAAAATCCTCTCTCTTTTATTTCTCTTTAATCTTCTTTAATGTCAGCATTCAGCACAGATGGTACTTCTCCTTCATCCTTCAATTTTTTATAACCCCCCTCAAAAAATCTGACGTGTGGAAAATAATATCTCCTTTGCTCAAGCCTGGTGCCTTAAATTTCATAGGGCTGCCAACTGACCAGGAAAAAAACACCCTCACCCAGTTGTTCTTGTGCCTTTAACAGCAGTTTGATCTTCAGAAACCAGGGCTGAGTGAAAATAGACTTCAAAAATCCTGCATATGATTTGTGAGTAGCAACACCAAGGTGGGGGAGGAGTATTGCCAAATATCTGAGAGGGAAGGTGAATTTCTCCAACAACAGTTCTCTTCGGAGAATTTCAGTTCACTTAATGTCAAATGAAACATCACTGCTAGCTAGTTCATATTGGTTGATTGGTCAATGAAGGATGCAAAAGACTAGGAGAGGAATGGAAGGGGTAGTGAGGAGAACGTCAAATATCTAGCCCAGCTTGTGAGCAATACTTACCCCATTTTAGTTTTAATAGGTAGCCAGTAGCCATAAGGTCAAAGCGAGCACATCACATAGGCAGTGTGCTAGCTTAAGAAGCTGCATAAGCAAAGTAACCTGCATCCTGTCTCTTGTAACCGCAAGACTTGTCCTAGCTTGCTTTTATCTGTTTAATCTTAGAAATGTTCTTGTGGTTACAGATACACGGAACATAAGCAAAGTTCTTGCAAGTTGTTCTTTCCAGCTAAGTGTGGTTAAGAAAGGTGCAAAGATTATATCCATGCATAGAATTGCTTACGTGTACATCATGTAACGTATTTAGCTGCAATGCAAACCATGTATAAAACATGCTGGTAACTTGTGTTCAGGGCTTCAGTTCTTTTGGTTTCAACTGAGGTCTTAGCTCTGAGCTAATACACCACCACTCCTCCAATAAATTGTTGCTATTTTTTATTACTTTACATCTTGTCGAATGGCTGTTATTTGCAGTACCTAGAAAAGATCCCAGAAGGAATATTTTCTTTTACAACAGTAGAGGCCAAGTCCACGGCTTCCTTCAAGAGTATTACAATAAAATATTATTATATTCTTCAACTAAATATTAACATAATATTCAACAATATTAAACTGGATCCATTTTTCTATCTAAAAGGCAAAACTGGAGAAGCCATTTTGTTGAATATTTTCCAGACAAGGACTGAAATTCTCCATCAATTCAGGGTTTTCATAATTATTTTCTGAACATTTTTTGCTCACCCCTAGCAGAAATCAGCAATTGAATTGTTTTTATGGCACGGAGAGAAGCTAATACCTGCAGATCAAGCTGCTGTTAAAGGCTCAGAAGCAAGTCCAGTCATATTTGCAATTTAATGTGCCAGAGAAAGAGTTAACACTTTCTCTGCTTTTTAACTCTGCAAAATGTGTGTAAAACAATACACACAAAACAATAGGGCTATTGTCTGCAAAACAATAGCCCTATTGGGATGTTCTATTTCCTTGCATGTGAGCAAACACATGAGGAGGGAAGCATTGCCAAGCTCCATCACCTTTAAAATGTAATCTCTATACAGTTTAGAGCCCTCCATTCATTTCAGTCATCTGTTAGAAAGCCCTTCAAATAGGGACATTCCCTCTGTGGCAGACGTGGAAGAGAGAACAGAAACAGGGGTTGCCAAACTGGTGCCCGCAGGCTCCACAATGCACAGGAAGGCCTTAATTGGCACTCCCAGACAGGGGGCCAGACTCTAAGTTTTCCTTTTAAAAAAAAGGAACTCTTTAGCCTTCAAGAAAGGACATTATGAAGCAAACCTGCTTTCCTCTTTTCCTTTCCAAAAGGAAAACAGCCTGTCTCTGTTTGCTTGCTAATGTGAAAACTGACCAGTCTCAGTTACAGGGGAGGAGAAGGAAATGAAACTGCTTTCCTTTCCTTTATCAATATTTTCTTTCAAAATATCAATATTTTATTTCATATAAGACCAAACAAGAGATGGATTGATTCCATAAAGGAAGCCACAGACCTGAACTTACAAAATCTGAACAGGGTGGTTCATGGCAGATGCTATTGGAGGTCGCTGATTCATAGGGTTGCCATAAGTTGTAATCAACTTGAAGGCACATAACAACAACAACAAAAGCAGCGGAAAGCTGACAAAGAATGAACTGAAATCGATACTATCTGTTAGGTTGATGGTATGCTTTCAAAGTGGCACCAGGTACCAGATTCCAATCCCTAGCAGCTACCCTTCAAAACTATTTCTGTGAAATGAGACAACCTGGATGCTCCAGCCTGCCAGTGTTTTTAGCTAATGAGTGAAGTCAGAGCTCCGACTGACAAATGAGTTGTTTGGACACCCGGCAATAGGAATATCTGGAGTCCTAAAGAGTTTCTGTTTTCCCCTCCCCTTTAGTGCACTTTTCCTGTTTTGTTTTTTTTTTTGTTATTTTCTACTAGTCCTTGGAATCTCCATAGTGTGCCCTTCCTTTTTTCCTACCAACTAGGATGTGTTTTTACTATGGTGGGTTCATCTGAGATGCCACCCCATATGGCAAATGCAAAATGTGAAAACTTTGCAAAGAGGCTTGGGCATGTCTCCTGCTGTGCAGGAGTTGATGTCCAGGCACTCATTAGAAATTTACTGTATAGTTAACATACAGTAAAATGGTATACATTTCTACTACAGAAGTTTCTTTATGTTTAACGGGGCTTATTCCCAGGTAAGTGGGTACAGGATGGCAGAATAGGCTTTGGTTTAGGACTGGCACTGGGGAAAGCAGGGTTCTTGTGCCTTTAACAGCTGCATCTCCACAATCAGGACCAGCTGCACACAGCTGACTTCCCATGGTAAACATAAGGTTGTGCAAGAAGTGTGTGTGTGGGGGAAGCAATGCCTGTACTCTCTGTGATTTTGTGTTATGCCATGTCCCACTGGCAACCATTTTGTGAATGGCATCCACAGCACTTTCTCAAAATTCAATATGTGCCCACTGGTCCAAAAAAGCTAGTGACCCCTGCATTGCATTTTATTCAAAGCAGCAGTGTGCTTCACAAAAGTCTCCCCACTTTTGGTTACCTAATGAAGAATGTTTACCACTGCATAGGTGGTAACTCACCATTAGCATCTGCTAGAATGTAGTAATTCGTCCCTTCTTAGCAGAACCTCACAAAGAGTAAAGGTAGCAAACCAAACTCTCTTCTTTCATATGAATGGACTGCAGTCCCCCAAGGACTGAACAAGCAAATCACTTGGCAAATTATGCCAA
The DNA here is from genome assembly GCF_030035675.1 of Rhineura floridana. Lineage (NCBI taxonomy): Eukaryota > Metazoa > Chordata > Lepidosauria > Squamata > Rhineuridae > Rhineura > Rhineura floridana. The sequence continues at coordinate 6,360,727 of NC_084481.1, read as the reverse complement.
ATGTCAATGTGCTCATAATCCAATATTACGTTTCCGTGAAAATGCAGTTGTTTTAGGGACTTTTTTAGTCTTTAGTCCCCTCTGGCCTCATCAGGACTAAAGGTAAAGCCTGGCCAGAAGTTGCCTGGAATGGTGATGGGATGAGAGCATCGGCCCCACCCCTTATCAACATATAAACAGTCAAACAAATAGCAAGGGGGCAAGCAGCAGCCTTATAATTGGGAGGCTCTGCAGCCTACACAACTTGAAGCCTTTACCACAGTACAGAAGGAAAGCTAAATAAAATAGATAAGTATATTGGAATTGGAGGGGAGAAGTCAGGCAGAGGTTGTGAGCGACAGAACTCCACAGAGGGGAATAGGGAGACCTTCGGGTAACAAGCGACTAATAGATCTAAATGATGATGATGATAGAGAAAGGAAACTCGGAGAATGTATAAGACTTAATTAAATGAGATGGCAAAATAATATTATTTGAATCTTGTGGTGTTTCTGGGGATGAGAAGAGAGAGGGACTTCCTATAACAGCCTCGCCAGGTCTCTTCTGTAACCCAGAGGTAGGCTTTGGTCTCTGAAGGAACCTATGCTGCTGCAATATGCTGGATACCTCTTAAACAGAAAGTAAAATGTAACAAGCATGTTATGCTCTTTGAAGAATGAGTTATTCTAGCAAGGAACTGATCTCAGGAGAATGTATTTGTTTTGATAGTCTGTGTCCTTATGTATAGCTGCCATCCTTGCCATCAGCTGAGACACAAGTTCATACTTTTCCTGCTATAAACAACAGGTCATTGGCATCGGGTTATGCTCTGCAAGAGTTTCCTGACTTGAAATTCATTTTTCTTCCTTGGTCTACCAAGCACATCTTTGAAAGGCCTCTCCCCCTCCTACCGCCTTGTATTTTCTTGATCTGAGAAGTTGGTTTCAAGAGATATTTTGCACAGTGAATTACACAACCACAAGGGTTTCTTAAAGAGAAAGTGGGAAAGTGATTCCATGAATTCTTCTTCAGTTCTACAGCATAGCAAGTAAACTTCAGCAGAAAGACTAAGGACCTTGACAAATAGCCCAATCACTCAATGCCTATTGCAAGAAGCTTTCAGGCTAGTGCTGGTGCCAGCTGTAGATTCCATGCATCACTCTTCTTCTGTCTGCACTGGCTATTTTTCATGTGACCTGTCACAGAACATGATAGGAAATCAGGTGCAGTCTGCCCCTCATTCTGAATTTGCCACAGATTAGAACTTTGCTTCCAGGATTTATTGGGGAACTTTAGTACTGGGTCTAACACGTATAATAAACCTTCCTCTAAAATGATTGCTGAGATGGATATAGCTCATTGGTAAACCACTGGTATTGCAAGAAGGACCCAGGATCAAAGCTGTACATTTTCAAGTTCATAGATAGCTAGGCTGGGAAACCTATGAGAGCTGCCACCAGTCAGAGTAAACATTAGAGTGGTTGATGGGCCAGTTGTCTTACTCAGTTTTTGGGCCAGTTGTCTTACTCACCTCCGTATGTCTGTATAAAGAGCCTTAGAGACTTTATTCCCACCTCCCATCATTCAAATATGCTTCCATGCCTATACATTAAAAGTAGATACTCCACTATGCCATTTCTTATCTTGTCTTATCCTAGTTTTCTCAACTTGGTGTCTTCCAGATGTTTTTGATTACAACTCCCATGAGCCCCAGTCAGCATACTAGCTTGATTGGAGAAGGCTGATCTCTTGATATGTCTGTTGCCCTATTCAGTATGTGTGTTTGCAGGCCAGAGGAACAGCAGAGAAACAAGAGGGCCAGTAAAGGTTTAGAGAGAGAGAGAGAGACAGACAGACAGACAGACAGACAGACGGTGACTAGGTCCAGGTTTTACATCAGAACCCTCAAGTTCTTGCATTCTGCACCAGCTGTGGGCCAGTGAAGGCTAAGACAGACAGACAGACACACACACACACACACACACACACACACACACACACTGTTGGATGAGCATTTTAGGAATGTGGCATTGGGCTCCTACTGGAAGGAAGGGCAGGATACAAATCTAATAAATAATATTGTACATTGTTTTAAATTTTCTGATTTTAAATTGATTTTATCTGTTTGTATTTTAACTTAAGTTGCTCTGAGACATCTTTTTAAATAAAGCAACTAACAAATGTAAATAATAATAATTATGATGATTATTATTTCATGGGGTGGGGCAGCACAATGGATGAGGGATGGACTTTTGGCAGAGTCTCCTGTATTAAGAAGAAAGCTTTGTAATTGGATGCAGGGAGTTCTGGAGGGATCCTATGACTGTCACATGGATTAGGCTGAAAATGAACTACAGGTGCCATCTTCTCAGTGCCCCTTTAGCCTTTAGGGTAGCAAGTAATTGCTGGCTTCCCCTCCCTATCCTCTCTGTCAATTCCAGAAGAGCAAACAGTGAAGGAAATGCAATTTAAATCCCAGCAAAGCCTACAGAACAAATTGTACCAGTGGGGGATTGGCATACAACAGCAGCCCTTTTCTTCAGCTGAACCCATTAGCAAGATCATGTTAGTTACCAGGATAAGTCAACACATTCTGCTTCATCATATTAGCAGCTAGTATAAGTCAACAACTCAGCAAAACTCTTCTTCTTCCAGTTTAAAATGCAGCATGTACCAGGGAGCACAGAGTACATAATGCAGTTCAGCTTGTGCTTGTATAGTTGATGAATAGAAGGACTTTTCTTTCCCCTCATCTTCCCATGGGGAATAGGAAAGGAGAAGGACAGCAAACTGCTTAGTTGAAAACAGTATGCACCATTTTCTTCATACTGTTTCTGTGCTTTAAATCCAGTGGGAAATCCCATTTGTTTAAAAAAGATGTTACCTATTTCAAACAGAGTTTATTCTGAAAACAAAATGCTGCGGAATGAAAACTCAAGTAATGGACTGGTTTATACTGGAACCCTGATAAAAGTGCTATTTGCATAAGCATTTCCATTTCAGTTCATGACTTAAACCACCTTTTATTTTATTTAAAGTATTATGCCATCTTTCAGAGGAAAGCACCCATGCCCCAAAATGATGGCTTACAAAAGGCAATTAAAACCATGAAGCAAGTTCAAAACCCAGCTCAACAACACTTTTAGCAGAATGCAGATTGGTATTTGTTTGTATCCTTTTTGGCCCAGCATTATTTACCTTATTCTATAGAGATGGTGTCATAGATTTTTACTTCCGATTCTAATGGTAGTAATAATTTGATATTTTCAACATAGGGGAAATTGGTTGGTTGCAAAAGTTACCAGCTTTGTTCTATTCTTGTAAGGAATATTAAAGAATTGGGGGGGGGGGGAAACGCAAATTTCCCATGAACGGTTTTTCCTTGCGTACAATAGCGGTTTCTTTTCATTCTTAAATGTTGGGATGCTTGAGGAATTTGATCTTGTGAATTGTGGTATGAACTGAGCTGATCTGCACCTCCTTGATCACTAGCATAGTCAGATCATAGTTATTTGCCAGATTTCATGTTCTCATGCAGTTCCAGCTCAAAAAAATATCAAAATGAAAATTAAAATCGGTATCTTAATAGAAAATACATTTAAAAATGTGGTTTTCAATGCAGATTTTAATGCAATTTCTTTTTTAAAAATATCAACAGAATCAACCAAAACATCAACAGAATCAACCAAAACATCAGCAGAAACAGGACAAGACAGACTTATGAGTGAACACATGCAAAGGTGACATGCAGGGCTGGCACCAGACTGCAGTGGGCCTTCAGCACCCCCTATGCAGCTGGCACAGGCTGAGTCAGTGAGCCGCATGTGAATACCTGCCATCAGCCAAGGTTGCGGTGGGGCCATCAACATGCCCCTGTCACCATCTTGGGTGATGGCGGGTGAATGCACGCAGTGCGTTGATGCGACAATGCAGAAGGTCGCACAGCTGGACCTATTTAGCCCTGTGCCAGCTGCATGGGGGAGGTGTTGCCTGGGAGGGTGGACCACTCTGCAATCCAGGCCAATATTGGGTTGCAGAGTGCAATTTGCGATCATACCCTGTGAACCAAAACTGGCATGGGATATGGAGCGGGAGCTCCACCCTCCCAGCCCCAGACATCCCTCTCAGTCACACGGGCCTCAGCCAGTGCCCATCCTGGCTGCCCACTAGCACCAGGCTTGGTGACATGGAGAGGAAATATACTGGTTCATCCCTCCCTACTTAAATAGCTTTAACTATTGCATCTAGTAAGATGCCACCAATTAAGAATGTATGTTTCTTACACATATGTCTGATTTCAGTTACATGTTGAATCTGCTAAAAAGCTATTTTTTAAAAAATGAGAAGCCATGGTTGATGGGTTTAAACCTATTTGTGTGGCCTGATAATGTTGGTATAGACCAGTAGTCAATATGATACCCTTCAGATATTGTTGAATTCCAATGATCATTGGCTATGCTAGCTGAGACTGATGGGAGTTGGAGTCCAGCAAAATCTGGAGGGCACCACATTAGTCTAGAGATTTGAGGGCTCTCAGGATGTCACATGACCTCTGTATGATGGAGGATGCTGGCCAGCGGGTCTGCTGCATTGATCTAGTAACATACCCCACAGATCATGCAAATAGCCCCTCACAGCCAACAAAAAGATCAGGAACAAGAACTGCTTGTCAACTATTTGTGGAATGAATATGCATCTATTTTTCCAGTCTCACAATAATTTTAAGGACATTCTTCATCCAGCAAGGTAACTGAGAATGAGCAGGCTGGTTTCATGCATACATCCACTGCCAGACAGTTCTTCCCTTTCAAGAATGTGGGGGAATTTCAATTTGTTCTTACTTACAGGTAGTACAGGTGCGGCCATGGTAAGATTCTCTGTAGGCACAGGCCTTTTCCCATGGGCACTTTCTAAAAATCAAGAAAAAGAGAGAGCACCATTACCTGTTTGCTTCATTTAACACTGGCCTATCATAAGACCGTGAGGAAGAATTACATATTCTGTTACTTTCCTGGAGCTTTTTAGAAGATGGACAGAAACTATGAATCTAAATAATAACTAAAAAGCAGGAAAGTGCTAGGTCATGAGTGGCTATCATGTTGCTGGATGCCATACTTGCTCTAGACAGTAGGAATTTGTTTTATTAGATTGTTTTATTATGTTCATAATATTGAAAAACCGTTTTTGCTTGCTGTTATATTTGTTGTTATGTTACGGTTTTATTATTTTTGTTTTTAGGAAATTGTTTTTGCAAATGTTCTTGAGACGTATTCCTGTTTACCTTGTTGTAAGCTGCCTTGAGCACAATTTTTTATGGAAAGGTGGCACACAAATAAAATGATGAATGAATGAATGAATTTGTGGCACATCCACCCACGTAGGAAATAAAGAGCATAAGGGCCTGGCTTCAGCATATATGTTCAGGCCTATACTTCTGCCTTCTTCTCCTGAGCTATGCTGCTCCCTGCTCCCTTGCTAGCAGACTGGAATGAGCCAAGTGGGTACTTATGGACTGCAGTGCAGCAAATATATCTCATACTTTAGACTTGACTTGTGGCAAACTTGCCAAAAACATTAGCTACCACTATATATGTTATCTCATTCCAATCCTTGTAACAAAGTAAGTCAGTACTATTATCACCCCTGCCTTTATTTCAGATGGGGCCCATGACAATTATGAGATCCAAAACAGGAACTTTATAATTCATAGCTCACTCTCTACACAGCATCAGGTAGTAGGTGCTCTTTCTATGATAAATGTCTCCATACAATCAAGGCAATAAACTGTTGAATATACAACTATTATAGAGAATAAAATAGCCCTCCAATACCAGTGTGTGATCAGCTCTTAAATGGTTCTTATTGCAAAGGACATGGCTCACATATTGTTGAACGTTCTGCAACTGAACGAAGGGAGATGGGAGAATCCACAAATATGAAAACAAATATACTGTGCAACCCTCACAATGAGAAGCATCTGAGAGGTATTAAGTGACTATTGGGTCATATTAGTAGCAACAGCTGTCATTTTCTCTTGAGCAAGGAAGGAAACACCTGGAGAGAGTGCTTCCCTTTTCCAGAAAGTGCTTGAACTAGCTAAGCAGCATGCAGTAGGATATACTGTGTAGAATGCTCTTGTAGAGACAACGTAAGATCGGAAGAGCCTTCAGCCACTCATACCAGAGATACAGTTTAGGAATATAAAATAGCTTTCAATAAAGTCTCGGGCAAAAAGAGCAATTAAATGTTAGAACAAGCTGCAAAGAGACAACATGAAATCACTGAAGATAATTTGCCAGCTCTGAATATATTTGGAATTAGACTTGACATTGCCTAGCAGGGATGATTTATAGCTAATTAAATTACTTCTGCCATGAGAATGGACTGTCTGAGTCAATACAAGAACCAGCCCTCTGTCTCAAATAATGCTTCTCACATTATAATGTACAGGGAATTTTGTACAAGAAGAGATACTTTCCTTATTCTCAGACCAAGACACCATTTTAGACTCTAGTGGGGTGAGAGAAGAGCATGATTCAGCAAGGACTGAGAACTAGCTTCTATGTGGGTTGATGTTAAATAATAGTGGAGAATGGTGCTGTTTCTCATAGAGATTCAGTAGAGAAGACGTGCATTAAATTTAGACTGAACAGGCTGATTACTAATCATAGTGTCACAATGTGGCATGGACATTACACAGACAATGCAACTGGAGAGGTATAACTGGGTTTCACTGTGGGAGGTTCCAGTGAAGCAACAGGTTATTATGAAACAAATGGAGGACCAGTACAGAAAGAGTGTTTCCTGCGCCACTGGCCTATGACATGATGTGTCAAAGTCCATGAGATGAACAGGAAGAGCTCTAAAAATTATTTTTTCTAGGCCTGGGTACCATCTTTTCCATCAATTCCAGATCTGCAAGAATGAGATAAAATTTGGGCCTAATCCCCAATGAGATGGAGAATCTGCATCTGGGCTATACTGTAGAAGCTTGGACAACCATTGGTCCGCTTCACTCAGGTGCTCTGCAGTGTGCCTGTGGATATGTGGCTGAAGCACATCCATCATATTAAATATTCATATTGATTTTTAATTGCATTATATTGCTCTTTATTTCTTGTATTATTGAATTTATTATATGGAATTCAAACTGTAATACAATAACATAAAATGCGTAAGACATAAAAGAAGCAGTAACAATTAAAAATCATACAGCATCTACACCACATTAACATTCCTACAACGGGCAGAAAAATCAACAAGTGGTCCACCAAGACCCTCAGCAATTTTCCAGAAGTCCATGGGGAGGGCGAGTTAGAGAACCACTGCACTGGATACTCTACATACCCTGTATCCTCAAAAGTGCCAAACCTAGCTAGAAATATAGATCATCCCAAAGAATAAAAATAAAATTTGGAGGAAAACAGAGGAAATTGTCCCACCTCCAACCACCTTAAATACCCCCACAGCTTTTGCAATGCAAAGAGGTTAACAGAATGAAAAAGTTACATACTAGATCTTAGACGAGCTGGCGTTGTCTTCCTGAAAGGTATTTCCTGTAAAGGAAAACAAAACACTTATGTGGCTAGCTGAATAAATCCAGCTGAATAAAGAATGACCTGTACCTCATTTTTTTCATTCTTTTTCAATGTTCGGCTCCCAAAACAAAGGAAAGAAAAATGAAATTAACTTTCTTGTTAAATAAACTGAAACTCCCTTTACTAGTACACCACTGAATACAATTAATATTAATTTGATTTTTGTGAGTACTTACAAAATGGGATTTATTTCATTATAAGAGCTGAAAAAGCCTATTTAGCACATCTTAATGAATAATGAAATATTTCATGAAGACTCTCAATAGCAACTATGAAGGTTAAAAGGCAAATTTATGCTCTGAGATTTTTAGCCAGGTAGTTGTCATAAGGTTTTTGTGTAATCCATCCACAAATTACTTGGGACAATTCTCATGCAACTTTTTTTTGTTTCTGACAGGAATACGAAAATAGAAATATAAAAGCATCATATCAGAATACAAAATCTGTGTGGATTTTACTAGAAAGATCTATATGCAAGAAAAGGGACCAATCAAGTCTTTTCTTGGGGGGGAAATATATTTTGCATTCTGACACAGAATCTTCACCTTGGGTATTCTTCTGTGGCAGAAGAAAACTATGAGGGAATTATTAGCCAAGAGAGACACTAAGAATTGATTTCATCCTTGTGCTAATCCTGCCCTCTTTGCCTTATCTAGTAACACTGCAGGTCTCACTTCTTTTTTATTACACTACCACAGTGGCCTTCAATATGGATAAGCGCTTCACACCAGTAGCACCAAAACATTTATTTTTAAAAAAACAGAGAAAAGTAGAGAGATGGAGTGTGGTGGTGAGAGAAAGACATAAAGTGAGGGTATTTCTATTCCAAGGGGGGTGGGGTGGTAAGACTGCTAGACCATCAAAGGTCAATATTTTCCACCTGTTCTGTCCCATCCCCCTGCCTGGCACCCTTAAGAGCAGGGGAGAGACTGTGCTGAACCATAAAGGGGCAAGGTCCTGCCCCATCTCCCTGTTTGGGGCCCTTATAAGGAAGAGCTACTCCCTAAGGGTTTACTCCTGCGCTCTCTGACATCTTTGTAGGGACCGTTCTTTGCCTTTGGGCAGGAATATGGAACCATTTGGGTTTGAAAAAATGTTGAGATATTGTTGTCTTAAATGTTTGCAAGTTGCATTTTTACTTGAATCTTGTGTTGTGTGTGAACCTTTGTGAATCACCTTGGGGGGCCTTTTTGGCCGGAAGACGCCATAGAAGTAAACTCTAACAATAACACTCTTATATAAGTTGAACTGTCTTGTCCATCCCCCACCCCCATACATCCTGGGAATTGTAGCTTGGTCTGGGTTCTATGAATACTGTTAGGGATCTCAACCTACACACATGCAGAACTATAATTCCCAGGTTTTCCTGCAGATAGAGAAGTTGATGAAATTCTCTAAATTTGCAAACGTATATAAGAATTTGAGTTGTTCCGGCACCTCAAAATTCACTCTGGAACAGCCCCTTATATACTCTGTCAGTTTTTGTGATGAATTAATGAGTGTTTTTTGTCACCACAAAAGGGAGGTGCATTCATAACACAATTAGCAATTTTGACAACAAATCACCTATACTTGGCCAAATCTTTAGTAATGCAGAGGCTGATTTTGGTATGTAGTAGGCGATCTACTTAACAAAAGAAACTGCTTATCTACATGACAAAAGTAGCTGGATGCTGAACATGATTCCTTATGTAATGAATGTATAATAAAGACGTCTAAATTGTAAGTGTCCCAAACAGTGCAAAAACAAACAATGAATAATTTGCTGTGAGGAAAAGAACAGGACAGGAAAATCCTCCTTTCCCATATGGCATGGGCCAAAGGCATTCAGGCTACAAATGGGATGGTGAAGTAGGGATAGGCACATCTTTACCTGAAGACAAGGAATTAATATTAGACTTTCCCTGAGAAAGACAAACTGAGAAGGAGAAAAACAGAGAAAGAGAAAGGAATGTTCATTAAAAATGGTTGCAACTTGGGGTTAAAAGTGGGTTGAGTCTGAAAGGCTGAATATTTCTTCTCTGCCAAACCTGTTTGCCTCAAGGTGTCTTCATCCACTGGGGTACAAGGAATTGCTTCATCCTATCCTAGCAATTCACTCATTATACAGCCATGAGTCCTTCTCCTCCCCTCCCCCTCCTTCCTGTTCTCCTCCCCTCCCTCCTCCTCCTCCCCTCCTTCCTCCTCTTCCCCTCCCCATCCCCTGTGGTCAGTTTCACCTATCCTAAGCATGATTGCAGGCGAGTAAATCCCACTGAACTCAATAAGCATGCAAATGAGCATGCACATGTTACCAAATTCTTCCAAGCTACACAGGAAGTGGATTGGACAAGACCAACCCAAATGGTGTTTGCATTTTGACAACTTTGTAGGGCAGTACAATATCTCAGAGAGGAGGTCAGGTCTCCTGCTCCCCTGGTGTATTCACTATAGCTGCCCAATTTCCCTGCTTTTAAACATTTGATAGAAATATCTGTTGGCTATAGGTACTTTCTCAAACCACATGGGTTTTTTGCCTATTAGTGAATAAAATTCTCTTTAAATGCTGATACCATAATTAACAAAAAAAAGTGTGGATATGGTGTAATTTGGAGAGTATCACAATTTTGGAGATTTGGAATGGTGAACTCAGGCAAAGGGCTCTGCCTTAATACAACTACTGCTGTGACCTTTGGTTTTTCATACTTTGTGGCTCAGCTGATCCCCCATTGCTGCTGTGGATCCTCCTCACTGGTTTACAGCCTAAAGTGGTTTCTGTCACTTCCTCGCAAGATGAACTGCCAGTGGTGGAGGACTAGCAGGGACCTTCCCTGGACCTCAGGATCTTTCCAAGGTTTCTCTGAGAATTATCAAGAAATTCCCACGCTTTCTTTGTGAGTCCTCCAAGAAAGCATCAGCCAATTATGAAGCAAATTGGCCACCACTAATTAGATGCCAAAGGAGTTGTTATTTTACCGAGTTCTTATGGTTATAATTCTCTAAATAACCTACTCCATGGTTGGAATGTCTGAATACCTCACAATTCTAATAGTATTTATGACACATTTGGTCCATTAAAGGAATAGGAAATTTAGGACTGCTTCATTAATGTGTTCAACTGATGTAATATATTCATATTTTCTGTCTGATTGGTACTCCCCATCATGCAGAGAGGCTCAAAAGAAAAAAATGGCATTACCTTATATTTACTAAAACATACTTCAACTTACCATGAGGGAGGTAGATATACCACTTGTAAAAAATGCCAGAAGAAGAATTAAGGTATGCCTGAGTTAGTTTATGTGTGTGTTTGTGTATAATAAATATTCACAAACATTTGAAATTCATTGAAAGTTTCCTGCTTTACAACTCAGACTGTGAATGTAAATTTCACATTTTGAAAAAATCTGAACTCACATTTTGAATATGAAATTTCACCACTAAATTAGAAATTGCTGACTTCTTTTGTAGGCTTCTCTTGGTTGTTTTGGCAGCCATTAAATATGACATCTCATAGGGTGTCTAAAAGAATTAGTATACACCATTTACTTATTATCAATATTGCATTGGTAGCTATTCCCCATCCATCAAAAACTGTCAAGTATTTAATAATATTGAATGTCAGCCAACAAGTACTATCAGATAGCAAATTCCACCGTCAGTTATGAACACTGTCAAATTTCAAAGTATAATATTATAGGATATCAAATGTTCAGTGAATATTAAGCAAATATTTGAGCAGAGCAGAGCTAGAGAATAATCACAGAGAAGTAATTTAAGTATAATTTTGGAACATTTTCATCGGACTTGTTTGTTTTTCCTTGAAGCTAATAATATTATTAGTATCTCTTGTGCCAGTGGAAAAGGAAGTACTGAGCTACAATGGCACCTGCCCCAACAATTCTCCTTGGTCAGTGGGGAAAAGGGAGGTTTGTTTTTTGCCTCTACCTTCACAGCAGCAGGAGGGTGGGCAAACCACTTGTTCCAGATTGCTATGGTATATAGTTTTCAGAGAAAAACTGGTTAAGGAACCAGTAACTGAAAAATATAATCGCCTGTACTGTCAGTGATAATTGAATTTTGTTTGTGTTTGCATCTATATTTTTCTCCAGAGTAATGACAAACTTCTATTGTGACAATTTTGCTTGTTTTGTTTGCATGGTGTAATTGCTCTTTCTGTTTTTAGTCCTCATTTTATTCTCTACCACCTGTGGGAATGGCTATCACATGCTTGCCTTCCAGGCATCAAAGGAATATGAAGGATTCTCTCCTGGATGAGGTCTGCAATACCAACTATTAACGTTCTGAAAGGCAGAAGTAGTTATTCGGAATGTCAGCACTATCTTCAAAGCTAGTCGCCTTCAAAGCTAGTTCCCCTGGGATGCCTGAAACGTCTGTCGGGTTTTCCTGTGGTTACTAAAGCAGATTTCACTACTGCACACAACTGGGGCATTTTGAATCCTACAGTGGTGGGGATTCTTCTAGCTGTATTCTCTGCAATAAATCAGTGACACAGTGCATGCACCCCTTCATATTTCTGGGTACCATGGGCAGATGCTTTTCAAGACACCAAACTTCATACGCAACAATTCAGAACTTTGCTGTTTTGTTAAGGCAGATGGCTGAAATGTATTCTGTTCACATTTTACTGTGCTGAAAAGGAGATGCTTTTTATTATTATTTCTGGCCTCTTAGGAAGCTCACCAGATAATAGGTTAAAGGTGAGTTATGAATAACCCTGGTAGTGAAGATAAATCTTTTGCACATAAATCTCACTAGGCAGCTAGCTGAATAGACTTTCAATTACAGGACACGTGCTAGTACCATAATGGAGAATTTGAGCTGCTTGTGTTTATTGGGGGGAGGGTGTCTTCTTGTTTCAAAAAATCAAAACTAGAGGGTAATTAGCATTGTTTGAGTTCTTAATAAAACATGGAATCTTAATTGAGTTGTGCTAGTGCCGAAATCAGTGTTTAAATGCATACTGACAGCAGCATCAGTCCTCAGGGTGGAAGAAAGAGACTGAGGAAAAAGATACACTTTTCTTCTTTCTCCCTTCTTACTTATCAAACCAATCTTTCCTTATATATATATATATATAAACGTAATTGTGATTAACCAGAGGTTTTTATTATATTAACAAAACGTTTCAGCTTCCACCTTCATCAGCTGTCAACATACAAATGCTGTTACCAAGGTGGCAGTTATAGAGCTTTGAGGATGGAATGGTCAGAGGGGCTTCATTTGCAGAAGCTAAGTAGTGGTGGTACTGTCCTCCAGGTTCAGGCCATGTGGTGCCAATGTGTCCAGAGAGTAAATCCAAAAGTTCTCCCTTTTGGTCAATGCTGCTGGATCTGCTGGCATCTCTATCGCTGTAATGGAAAAGTCCAACAGGCTGTGACCCTCGATGTTAAAATGCTTTGCAACTGGTTGCTCCACTTTTTTTGTCAAGATTGCCGACTTGTGGTTCCTGAAGTGCGTGCGTAGGTCAGTTGTGGTCTTTCCTACGTATTGGATATGACATCCTGGTCTTTTGCACTCAATGATGTAAACTATATTGCAGGACTTGCAGGTAATGTTCTGTTTGATGTAATATGTCCTGCCTGTCCTAGTGCTTGTAAAAGTGGCTGTTTCCCTGAGGTACACACAGGTGATACAGCGTTTGGAGTGACAAGGATGAGACCCTGGATTGGTGATAGGTGGCTTAAGCACAGCTCTCACCAACAGTCTGCGCAAATTAGGAGGTTGGCGAAATGCTATAACAGGAGGCCTGCTGAAGATGGCTCTAGTAAGATGTTCAGAGTTTGCCAGCAATGGGTAGCTCTCCTTGATTGCTTGGTGATAATTAGGAGATGCTGGATGGAAATCTACTACAAATGGATAATTTCTAATGGATTCCATTTTTAAGTGTGAAATCCATTATCCCACCTTTAAATGAGCAGCTGAGGATTCCCTGAATGTGGAATCACAATGTAGTCCTATCCTTGGTTCAATATTTGTGTGAATGGAATAGGATCACGGATAACTGGTTTTGCACCAGAGAAAGATCATGCTATATTGTGTCAACATAGCAAATGCCATCTTATTGTGGAAATCCGACTATGAAGCAAAGGCAGAATTGTGACACGCTGCAAGTTTTTGCAAAGCTTACAAGGGAAGCAGGGAATTACCTCCCCTCCCCACAAATTCTCTGAAGGAGACAGCCTGAGAGATCAGGTACATTTTCTACCTGAAAAACACCATTTAGATACTGACTGCTCACTATGTTATATTGAAAATGAAATTTTAACAACACTATAGTTAATACTATGATTTTGTCAGTGTCTAAGAGATGGCTATGACGATTTTGTCTTGCAGCAACTTGTTTTTGACTTGTATCAATAATTTTAGTGTATAAGAAAAAAAAGAAGTTTTTACTATCAAGCAGCATACAAATTCCGTTAAATAAATAAAAAACAAACTTCTGAGGGGCTATGTGCCAATTTTTTGCTCTCCTTTGCAAATCCTAAGCCTATGTGTAAAGAAAGCCAGTGTGGTGTAGTAGTTAGACTGTTGGACTGGAACCTGGGAGACCAGGTTTCACATCCCCACTTGGCCATGAAGCTCACTAGATGATCTTGAGCCACTCAGTGTCTCTGAGCCTAACCTACCTCACAGGGTTGTTGTGAGGATAAAAAATGTTTCTACGCCACCTTGTATTCTTTGGAGGAATCATGGGAAATAAATGTTATAATAAATAAGTAAATAAACATGCATGGATAGAGGTCACCACATCATAAATCTGTAAAAGCTATCCATGATTATGAAAGATATCTATTAGACTTATTCTGGGTTTTTTTATGTGTTAGGCATTTACATTATTAACATTTCCATCAATGCACTCAAAGATACTGAAAGAAGAATATCTGAAGATTAGAGATTATATTTTTGTGATATTTAGATTGAATACATTTATCTTTTGGAATGCTTTTTTTAAAAAACAGGATGTGAGGAAAAGAAGGCAAAAATACAAAGTACTCTTTTCTGGGGAAAATTGCAGTACTTTTGGAGTCAAAAGATCTCAATATTACAAAATGTATGGGTAACTTTGCTTAACTGGCTGCAAATATCAAGCCTTATATAAATCTAATTCAGGATATTTAATGTTCTATTTTTATTTTAAGTTGTAATATATTTTTAGTGAATACGTCCTAAATATTGCAATGGTTTACAGCTTGTACAATAACGATTCACTGACTTATATAGAAAGGATGGGTAAGGGAAGAATACTGTTTTGTTGAGTCTTAAGAATTGAGATGGCTCTCAATCATAATTGAAGATTCCACCTACTCAGTCTGGATGAATAAACTCACAACCTCCAATGTACATTACAGTCACCACTCCACAGATAAGACTCATATAAAATTTAGTTCTAATCTGAATAGGAGAATGACTGCCATTCTTAAGTTTAAAAAGTCACTAATTCTACCTTATGGTACTGCCCCATACCAATTCTCACATTACATGCAAGTAGGTAGATTAAGTCTGTGGAGGTAGGAACAAAAGTTCTAAGATTTATAAATCACATATGAAAAGTCAAACTTTCAAAATGATACAGTGTAATTCACATAGTATGCCTGCTGACCAGTGTGGGACATTTTGCACTCTCAGGATTCTGATGGCAAACCTCACCTTACAAAATTGGGTTTTTAATTAACTGCTGCCCTGAAGCACATAATAAGCCATTAGCAACGGAGAAAAGAAAGTCATTACCCATGGGTAATCTATCAGAAGATAGAACAATATCCACTGGTGTTGTGGTATGATTCCTAAAAATATCATTTTCCTCTTTCAAAATATTTTGTCTCTTTCTAGATTGGGGTGGGGATCATAATCTGAAACTAGAATCATAGAATCATAGAGTTGGAAGGGACCTTGTAGGCCATCGAGTCCAACCCCTGCTCACAGCAGGAAATCCACAGCTAGAGCATCTCCTGCAGATAGCTGTCCAGCCTCTGCTTGAAGACATCCAGAGAAGGGGATCCCACCACCTCCCTGGGCAGTCGGTTCCATTGCCGAACTGCCCTTACTGTCAAGAAGTTCCTTCTAATGTCCAATCTGAATCTACGCTCCTGCAACTTAAAACCATTAGACCTAGTCCTACCCTCTGGGGCAGCAGAGAACAAATCTGTACCCTCCTCTATGTGACAGCCCTTCAGGTACTTAAAGAGTGCAATCCTGTCACCCCTCAGCCTTTTCTTCACCAGACTGAACATGCCAAGTTCCTTCAACCTTTCCTCATAAGACTTGTTCTCCATACCGGCTATCATCCTCGTCGCCCTCTTCTGAACCCGCTCTAACTTGTCTATATCTTTCTTAAAATGAGGCACCCAGAACTGAACGCAGTATTCCAGATGAGGCCTGACTAATGCAGAATATAGTGGGACTATAACTTCCCTCGACCTGGAAACTATAGCTCTGTTTATGCAGCCCAAAACCGCATTTGCCTTTTTTGCCGCAGCATCACACTGCTGGGTCATGTTCAACTTGCGATCCACTACAATTCCAAGGTCCTTCTCACACGCACTACTGCTAAGCCGGGTATTTCCCATCCTGTACCCGTGCATTTTGTTTTTGTGGCCTAAATGCAGAAGCCTGCATTTGTCTTTATTGAATTTCATTTTATTAATTTCAGCCCAATTTTCTAGTCTATCCAGGTCCCTTTGGATTTTATTCCTGTTTTCCATTGTGTTAGCTATCCCTCCCAGTTTCGTATCATCCGCAAACTTCATAAGGCTTCCCTCCACCCCATTATCTAAGTCATTGGTAAAAATGTTGAAGAGTATCGGCCCCGGGACAGAACCCTGTGGCACTCCACTCGAAACCTCCTTCCAGTCCGAAGCAGAGCCACCGACGACCACTCTTTGAGTACGGTTTTCCAACCAGTTGTGAATCCACCTGACAGTATTTCCATGTAGTCCGCATTTGATGAGTTTGCTAATCAAAAGGTCGTGGGAGACTTTGTCAAACGCTTTGCTGAAATCTAGATAGATGACATCTACAGCATTTCCACCATCTACTAAGCTAGTGACCTGATCAAAAAAAGAGATGAGATTAGTTTGACAGGATTTTTTCTTGACAAACCCATGCTGGCTCTGACCAATCACAGCATTGTCATCTAGATAGTTGCCAATGGACTCTTTTATTATCCGTTCTAATATCTTTCCCGGTATTGAAGTCAGACTGACCGGCCTGTAATTCCCCGGATCTTCTTTTTTACCCTTTTTAAAGAGCGGGATGATGTTTGCCCATCTCCAATGCTATGGCACCTCTCCCGTTCTCCAGGATTTCTCAAAGATGATGGCAAGAGGTTCTGAGAGTACATCTGCAAGTTCCTTCAATACTCTGGGATGCAGTTCATCAGGCCCTGGAGATTTGAACTCATTTAGGTTAACTAGGTATTTCCTGACTATCTCCTTATCAATCTCGAACTGCAATCCCGACCCCTTACTGAGATTGCTACCGATGCAAGGTTGCACAGTGTTCCCTTTTTGGGAGAAAACAGAGGCAAAATAGGCGTTGAGCAGTTCTGCCTTTTCCTTGTTATCTGTCAACATTTTGCCATCCTCACTGAGCAGCAGTCCCACCATTTCCTTGGTCTTTCTCTTGCTTCGAACATATCTGAAAACCCCTTTTTGTTGTTCCTCGCTTCCCTCGCCAGCCTCAGCTCATTCTGAGTTTTAGCTTTCCTTACGCTATTCCTGCAAGCCCGAGCCACTCGTCGGTACTCTTCCTTGGTGATGCGTCCTTCCTTCCATCCTTTATACATGCTCTTTTTTACTTTTACCTCCTCCAGCAGTCTTCCGTGTAGCCACATTGGCTTTTTCCGATGTCTTCCGTTTTTCTTTCTCTTTGGAATTGTTTGCGATTGCACTTTTTGTAATACGTTCTTCATGAACTCCCACGCTTCTTGGGCTCCTTTTTTCTTTAGTCTATCTAGCCACGGGATCCTACCCATCATTTCCCTGAGCTTGCTAAAATCGGCTTTCCTGAAATCCAAGGTCCATGTTTGACTATATTCTTCTTTGGCTTTCCCCAGAATCACAAATTCCAGCATTACGTGGTCACTTTCCCCCAAGGTACCGACCGCTTTAATTCCCGTGACCAATTCGTCCATGTTAGTTAAGATCAGGTCCAGGATTGCCGATCCCCTTGTTCCTTCTTCTACTTTTTGAAAGAGGAAATTATCAGCAAGGCCCATCAGGAATTTGTTGGAGGCTTTGTGCTTCGCAGAGTTTGTCTCCCAGCAGGTATCTGGGTAGTTGAAGTCCCCCATCACTACTACTTCTTGCCTCCTTGAGATTTCAGAGATTTGTTTGAGAAAGGCCTTGTCTACCACCTCTTCTTGGCCAGGGGGTCTGTAGTAGACACCTACTACCATGTTGGTTTTATTTGTTTCTCCATTTATTTTTACCCACATGGTCTCTACCGGACCCCTTTGTTCGCTCTCTTGGATTTCCATAGAGGTGTATTTGTCTTTGATGTATAAAGCTACTCCCCCTCCTTTTCTGTTGCTTCTATTCTTTCTGTAGAGTTTATATCCTTGAATGGCTATATTCCAATCATGGGAGTCATCCCACCAAGTCTCTGTTATCCCTATGAAGTCATATTTGCCTTGATGCACTAAGACTTCAAGCTCCCCTTGCTTGTTTCCCAAGCTCCGAACGTTGGTATATAGACACCAGAAGTCTCTTTTGTCCTGATTGGATTCCTCCGTGAGCTTTGCCGTGCATCCCTTTCTCTCTCCCTCTCGTGCCCAGGGTGAGTGGCAATAACGGAACTCGAGGGTGTGATTAATTCTTTCTTTATTAAGGAAATTTCCACATTGAATTTCCTGCACTTCATGTAAGCCTCTAATCTAACTCACTAGATTCCCTAAGTGCCTATTCCTGCAGCATTGAAAGAAAGTTGACAGAGCGAAGTTTTTCCCGCCTCCCCATCCCTTATGAAGGAGGGAGGCAGTCACGAAGCCTTGCGCTCCTTCGGAGAGATCCCCCTCCCTCCGCCTTTTTCTGTTCCTCCCTCCTTTGCCGTCTGCGAGCTCTAGGGGAGGGGGGTTCCTCTCCCTCTGCAGCACTGACGTCTCTATCCCGTGCGGGGGGGCCGGGTGAGTGGAAACTGGACACCGGCTTCTTTACGGGGCTGCTGGGCTGAGGAGGGGTTACGTATCCTCTTCTCTCCAACTCCTCTTCCATCTCCCCACTGCTCGAAAGGAGGCGTGAGAATGGGCAGGGCTGAGTCCTCGGCCGTTGGAATCCCAAGGTCTCTTACTGCAAACATCTCTCTCTCTCCCCCCTCCTCTTCACTCCCTAGTTGCAACTCCTGGAATTCTAAATCCCCCTCCCCACTCTCTCCCACCTCGTCTTCAGGATCTCGTTCCAAAGTCTCGACAGTATCCCCCTCCCCAAGGCTTTCCTCCCTCCACCCCTCAGGTCTGGGTCTTTGAGGGTACTGCTGGTGAAAGTCCCGGACCAAGTCGGGGGCGTGGACATCCTCCGCATTCTCCCAGGACCTTTCCGCCGGGCCGTAGCCCACCCAGTGTATGAGATACTGCAGTCAATTTCTCCTCTTTCTGGAATCCAAGATACTTTCCACTTCGAACTCCGTCTCCCCATCTATCGCTAGAGGGGCGCCTGGTTGCACCTCTGGTCTGAGGGGGCTTGGGGGCTGTTCTTTAGTGAATAGGGAGTGGTGGAAAACTGGGTGCACCTTGAACGTGGGTGGCAGCTTCAACCGGTAGGCTACGGGGTTGATTTGCGCCTCCACCTCAAACGGACCAACCCTCCTATCTTGTAATTTTCTGTACTTACCCGGCATGGGCAAGAACCGAGTTGATAGCCAGACCTGGTCTCCTACTTGGATCGGGGTTCCCTCCTGGTGGTGCTGGTCCGCTACACGTTTGTAATTCTCCTTGGCCTCGTCCAACTGGGTGCGCAATAGCTGTTGCATAGCCTGCAATTCCTGGACGAATTCCTCGGCCGCCGGCACCATCAGCGTTTCGTGGGAGCTAGGGAAGGCCTTGGGGTGAAGTCCATAATTTGCGAAGAAGGGTGTTTGGCGTGTGCTGGAGTGCAAGGCATTATTGTAGGCGAACTCTGCTAGGTGCAAGTAAGACTTCCAGTCATTTTGCTGATATGAGATATAGCAGCGTAAATACCCTTCCAGGATCGAATTGAGGCGCTCCGTCTGCCCATTGGTCTGGGGATGATGCGAGGAAGACATCTTTAGCTCTGTGCCTAGCTGCTTCCACAGAGCTCTCCAGAACTTGGCGTTAAACTGAGTTCCTCGATCCGAAACTATGCTGTCGGGCAATCCGTGCAAGCGATATACCTCCCTCACGAACAGTTTAGCCGTCGCTTCGGCACCCGGTACTCCTGCGCATGGCAGGAAATAAGCCATCTTAGTTAGAGTGTCTACCACCACCAGGATGGTCGACATCCCTTGGGAGTCAGGGAGGTCTGTTATAAAGTCCATCGAAATTGCCTTCCAGGGAGCCCGCGGCGTGGGCAAAGGTTCAAGTAATCCAGCTGGTTTTCCAGGCGCATGCTTTGTTCTCAAACAGACTGGGCAGGTCTGGACGTAGTTCTCTATCTCTCTCCTCATTTGCGGCCACCAAAAATCCCTGGCGACCGTTTGGATGGTTTTGAAAATGCCAAAGTGGCCTGCCGCCGGGGAGTCGTGGCACTGCCTCAACACCTGGGTCCTTATCTCTCCAGGAGGCACATACCTCGCTGATCGGTAGCACAAGAGTCCCTTGCTCTCGCGTAATCCGCTCTCCTTTTTGGCCGGCAGATCCAAGTCGGCCAGACATTGTCGCGCGTAAGGGTCTTTTGCTTGAGCTTCCTTAAGCTCCTTTTCCCAGGATTCTTGACATGCACCCGCGAACACTCTCTCCAGGGGGATGATGTATTGTTGAGCATTTGGGGCTTTCCCTTCCAAATATCCCGGCAGTCGGGAGAGAGTGTCAGCCCTCTGGTTCTTGGCTTGGGGGTAGTAAGTAATCCGGAAGTTAAACCTAGAGAAGAACTGTGCCCACCGTATTTGTCGCTGGTTCAACTTCCTGGCTGTCTGCAAGCTCTCGAGGTTCTTATGGTCTGATCTAACCTCAATTTGGTGTTGTGCCCCCTCCAGGTACTGTCTCCAGTGGGCGAATGTTTCTTTAATCGCAAGGAGCTCTTTTTCCAAAACAGTGTAATTTTGCTCGGGGTTCGTTAGCTTCCTTGAAAAGTATGTGCAGGGGCGCAGATCCTCTCCTTCTTCTCCCTGTTGTAGCAAAATTCCTCCGATGGCAAAGTCTGAGGCGTCGCACTCCACTATATAGGGTTCCGTGGGGTCAGTGAACTTCAGGATCGGCTCTTCCGAGAAACGCTTCTTTAATTCCTCGAAGGCCTTCATGGCCTCCGCCGTCCACCGGAACGCCTTCTTTCCCCGTAGGCAGTCTGTCACTGGGGCCGTCAGCTTGGAGAAGCCCGGAATGAACTTCCGGTAATAGTTAGCGAATCCCAGGAAGCGTTGGACATCTTTCTTGGTCTTAGGCTGACCCCATTCCAACACACAGCTCACTTTCCCTGGATCCATCTCTATCCCCTCCGGGGAGATTCGGTATCCTAAGAAGTCCAAGGCAGTCAGATCAACACTTCTCGAGCTTCGCGTACAGGCTGTTCTCCCTCAGTCTCTGCAGCACTGTTTTTACATGCCGTTCGTGATCCTGTGGGTCTTTTGAAAATATCAAAATGTCATCCAGGTAAATGATTACGTAGGAGTCTAGGAGGTCCTGGAACACCTGGTTCATGAACCTCTGGAACACTCCAGGAGAGACGGACAACCCGAATGGCATCACTAAGTATTCAAACCGACCCTGCGAGGTAAGAAAAGCAGTTTTCCACTCGTCTCCCTGTTTCATTCGCACCAGGTTGTACGCTCCTCTCAGGTCCAGCTTGGTAAAAACCTTGGCCGATCGCAACCGATCTAACAGCTCCGGAATGAGAGGCAAGGGGTAGCTGTTCGGTATGGTGATTTGATTTAATGCGCGGTAGTCATGGCACGGCCAGAGCTCTCCTCCTTTTTTCCTGATGAACAGCAAAGGCGCTGCCGCAGGTGACTGCGAGGGTCGGATGAACCCTCGCTTCAAGTTCTTCTTCAGGAACTCCCGTTGCGCCGCTCTCTCCGTCTCCGTGAGCGAGTAAATTCTCCCTGCCGGGATGCTAGCACCCGGGACGAGGTCTATGGCGCAGTCGTATGGGCGATGTGGGGGTAGGTTCTCCGCTTCCCACTCATCGAACACGTCCTGGAATTCTTTATACTTGTCTGGCAACACCACTCCCACGGGGCTTTGTTCAGCCCCTGCCAGAATGGCTCCTGTTGTCGGGGGTTGGCAATTCTCATGGCAATACTGGGAAGTAAACACCACCACCGCTTCCTCCCAATGGATCTGAGGCCCATGTTTCGCCAACCACGGCATCCCCAGGATTACTGAGAAACTTGAGAGATGAGACACGTAGAACGAAATAGTCTCTGCATGCCCTGGGATTTCCATCTCCAATTCTGGAGTTGCGCGTGTCACACCCCCGGACTTCAAAGGCCTTCCATCAATGGTCTCCATGGCTAAAGGCTTTTCCAGCTCCCAGGTGGGGATCGCATAGCGAGTCACCAACTCTGCATCTATAAAGCAAGCGGACGCCCCACTGTCTATCATGGCTTCTGTCTCAAAACTTTCCCCCTTGGGCATCGTAATTCGAACAGGCAATATCAGGACCCCCCGCGAGGGGGGTTGTGTCACTGCAGGCCCTTTGACAGTAGCGGCCCCCAGCCCTCCGGCCTCTTCGAGAGCTGGGTTGTTCAGTTTCCCAACAGCTTGGGCTTCCCCACCTTCGCCCCGCAATTCCTGGCTAGATGCCCAGGTTTAGCACAATACAGACAGAGATTCTCTCGTCTCCGCCTCTCCTTCTCCTCGTCCGTCAGGCGCTGTCGAACCCCTCCCAGCTGCATGGGTTCCTCTCCGCTTGGGGATGGGGGTGTCGGTCCTGGCACGTTGCAGCTTCGGGGTGCTGGTATGGGAACAGGGTATCGAGGCACCTCATGTTTTTTCTCCAGTCGCCGTCCCTCCAGCCGGTGGTCTATCTGCAGGCATACACGGATCAGGTCTCTCAGAGTGTCTGGGGGTGTCATTTGGGCCAATTCATCTAGGATTTCTGGGCTCAGACCACTTCGGTACAAATACATGTGCGCGGGATCATTGTAGTCAGTCTCTTGGGCCAGGAGTTTGAATGTATTGGTGTAGCTCGCCACTGATCCTCTCCCCTGTCAAAGCACACCCAGCTTCCTCGCCGCTGTCTCCTTCCTCTGGGGGTCCTGGAACATCTCTCCCATGGCGGTCTTGAACCCGGCGTATACTCCCAGTAGCAGGTCAGCCCTGATTAGGTAGGGGGTTGCCCACTTCGCGGCCTCTCCTTCCAAGAGGCTAATGACGAAGGCCACCTTCGCTTCGTCCGTCGGGAAGTCCGCCCGGCGCACCTGCATGTAAAGTTCACATTGGGCCAGGAATGTGGCAAACTGATCACTCTGTCCAGCATACCTCACGGGTAATCCTACAGGAGTCTTGACTGGACCTGCAGCGGCACCGGGAGGCGCTGCCTGGAGCTGGACAACCACTGCCCTCAAGGTTTGGTTGTCAGCCTGCAGGGCCTGCGTCGCGGTCCGAAGGTTCTGATTCTCTGCTTGCAGAGCTAGGAAGTTCATCTGCAGCGCCTGTAAATCCGCTTGCAATGACTTGAGGGAGATCCCTCCTGCAGCTCCCAGATCCATCTCGTATTCGGCAAGTTGCTGGGGGCTTGAGGGATCAGAAAGTGGCTCTGTCAAGCTCTCGTGCCCAGGGTGAGTGGCAATAACGGAACTCGAGGGTGTGATTAATTCTTTCTTTATTAAGGAAATTTCCACATTGAATTTCCTGCGCTTCATGTAAGCCTCTAATCTAACTCACTAGATTCCCTAAGTGCCTATTCCTGCAGCATTGAAAGAAAGTTGACAGAGCGAAGTTTTTCCCACCTCCTCACCCCTTATGAAGGAGGGAGGCGGTCACGAAGCCTTGCGCTCCTTCGGAGAGATCCCTCTCCCTCTGCCTTTTTCTGTTCCTCCCTCCTTTGCCGTCTGCGAGCTCTAGGGGAGGGGGGTTCCTCTCCCTCTGAAGCACTGACGTCTCTATCCCGTGCGGGGGGGCCGGGTGAGTGGAAACTGGACACCGGCTTCTTTATGGGGCTGCTGGGCTGAGGAGGGGTTACGTATCCTCTTCTCTCCAACTCCTCTTCCATCTCCCCACTGCTCGAAAGGAGGCGTGAGAACGGGCAGGGCTGAGTCCTCGGCCGTTGGAATCCCAAGGTCTCTTACTGCAAACATCTCTCTCTCTCCCCCCTCCTCTTCACTCCCTAGTTGCAACTCCTGGAATTCTAAATCCCCCTCCCCACTCTCTCCCACCTCGTCTTCAGGATCTCATTCCAAAGTCTCGACACTCCCAGTGTCTCCTGTACCCTTCAAATCGTTCCGTTTACAACCCACTGTCTTTGGATCGGTATTTAAGCTATCATCTCCATCCCCCAGAGGCTTTAGTTTAAAGCCCTCTTGATGAGTTTTGCCATACTTCTGCCAAAGAGATTCTTCCCAGTCCTCGTGAGGTGCAGCCCATCTCTTGCCAACAGTCCCCCCTCCAAGAAGCTTAGACCATGGTCCCAGAATCCAAACCTCTCCTGTCGACACCATCTGCATAACCAGTCGTTGACCTGCAGTATCTTCCTTTCCCTTTGTAGTCCTCTATCCTTCACGGGAAGAATTGACGAGAAGACCACCTGTGCCCCCAAATCCTTGACCTTCCTACCCAGAGCCTCACAGTCTGAGGTGATCTGTTCCAAGGTGTTTCTGGCCGTGTCGTTCGTGCCCACATGGATGAGGAGAAAGGGGTACCTATCTTGTTTCCCAATGAGCCTCGGCAGGTTGTCAGCAACGTCCCGGATGTGCGCCCCAGGGAGACAACAGACTTCCCGATTCATTTTGTCCGGCTGGCATACCGGTGCCTCTACCCCCCTGAGCAACGAGTCTCCAACCGCCAGCACCCTCCTCTTTTTGCCACGAGCGGTGGTTACATGAGCTTCCTTCTTCTGGGGTATGGAGTCTTCCTTTGCAGTCACTGTCTCTTGATGCAGGTGAGTTTGTTGAGGCTCTTCAGGGGTGCTGTCTGCCAAGAGACGCTGAAAGCGATTTGTTAGTTGCAGCAGTTCTGACTCCCTCCTGTTTTTCCTTGCCCTTACAGTGAAAGTCCTCCACGGGGATTTGTTGCTGTTGCAGTCCTCTTCTTCCTTGTCACTTTCTTCCTGTACTTTGTGTCGCTCCCTTAATTCCTCTTGTGTTCTATCGAGGAAGTCCTCATCTTCTCTGATAAGTCGCAGGGTGTCTATGAGTTGCTGCAGCCCTCTGACCTTTTCTTCTAGGAGCGCCACCAATCTGCACTTGCTGCAAGTGTAATCGCATCTGGTTTCTGTTAAGAAGATGAACATAGCACACACGTTGCAGGTGACAACAACTGCTTGATCCCCCTCCATTTTATGTCTGTTGTTTCCTATTTCTGTTGTCAGTGGCAGTCTTGATGTTCCTGTTGTCAGTGCCAGGAATTAGTTGAACTAATTATTATTCTATAGCATTTCTTAGAATACACAGAGAAAAGCATATGCAGAGATCTGAGATCTTCTTTTTGTCAAAGCTGACAGTGCTACAATAAAGAGCCCATTAGTCTGCCTCAATGTAACATAGCTTTTTATTTAAAAATATTGCTCGATTCATGCATCCTGTTAATGTTGGGTAGTTGGCAATGATTTGCCCAGGCCACTCAGTTAATTAAGAGAAAGCAGCTTCCAGTTCTCCAGAAAAGAAGTAATTTCAACCATTTTCTGCTGAGCATTGTTTGAAAGACTAAAAAGACACATTATCACAATAATGTTATGCGTTCACCCTAGAAGAAACTGGGCAATGTGAGATCCAGTCCAACTATCTACGTCAGTGCTCAGCAACCAATATCTTGACCTATTAAAATGGTGGTTTTTGGTACTCCAGTAATGCCTTACTTCCAATCAAACATAGGTCTAAAATTCTAGTTTGAGAAAATGTGAATTCTGATATGAACAGACCTGATCCTCACCTCCTGGACCACTGGCTTTTATACTTCCTGAATATTCCAATGCAGTTCTCAGCTCAAAAACATAACAAAATATGTTTTAAAATGTGAATTCTGAGAGAAAATACATTTGGAAATGTATTATTTGAGAGAAAATATATTCAGAAATGTTGGTGAGAAGGTATGTTCAGAAATATATATATATATGCTAATTTTTGTGCAGATTTTTTTAACTCCCTCCCCCCAGATCAATATAGAGACAGAAAAGAATGGACTTATAGACAAAAACATGAAAAAAAGTATTGTGGAGTGGAAATACACTGATCTGCTCATCTCTAATTCAGACTGTATTTACCAAAATAAATAGAAAATAATAGATAATAAAAGGATTTTTAAGACTTACTGTTGCTTTATTGAGCAAAGGATAGTCTGTTCTCCTTTGAAGTGTAATCCAAGAGTTTGACGATGGCTGTTTGTGTCAGTGGAAGTTGGCAGCTTAACATTACACTTGCCATTCTGTTTCAGGCCACCTTTATGCATGGCCGAAACCAGTATTTCAAAATGAATATATTTATTATTACTAGAGTGTTTTTAATGCCCTGCTGACACTGTATGTACCTGGCTTTTTATTAGTTTCATACTAAAGATTAACCAGATGTGACAGATATCATGACTCAGAATTCTGCATAGTATGACATGTTTTTAAAAGTGGCTAAGTATATAGTTACCCCAACAGCTGTTTTTTTATACCATGTTAAGTTTCATCGTTGCTTCTCTTTAAAAAAAATGTTGGGGAGAGTAAAGAACTGGAACACAAAAATATACTTTAAGGGCAGCTCCTTCCATGGCAGTGACATTAAAAAAAACAAGATTGAAAAGAGATCCACAGATGCTGGGAATAATTATAAGCTTTTTTTAAAAAAAAGCACAGTGGCCAGTGACTTGTCCTCACTGGGCTCAGTCCTTTTACTGAGCTTTCCAGGCACATTCCCAAAAGCAATCATGAAGACTGGACATGGCAAAACCTTTCTCATGTAAGTCTGCATAACAAGTGCCATCCACCTTACAGACCAAAGGCAAGTGCAAAAATAGCCTAAAGCCAAAATCATCATTAAGTCTTGTGCCAGTTCTCAACAGAGAGGTTTGTACTTGTATGTAGACA
Source organism: Rhineura floridana (assembly GCF_030035675.1). Classification (NCBI taxonomy): domain Eukaryota; kingdom Metazoa; phylum Chordata; class Lepidosauria; order Squamata; family Rhineuridae; genus Rhineura; species Rhineura floridana. The sequence goes on along the minus strand of NC_084481.1, from coordinate 6,333,813 downwards.
GTATATCTGAAGTAAAGCAGGCTATATGAACTTTATGTTTTAATCCCTGTATATACAGCGCCTTGCAAAAGTAATCAGGCTCCTGACCAATGCCCTATATTACTGAATTACAAATGGTACACTGTAATTTCGTTCGGTATGATATTTTATTTTGGAACACTGAAACTCAAAATCAATTATTGTAAGGTGACATTGGTTTTATGTTGGGAAATGTTTGTAAGAAACATAAAAAACTGAAACATGTTGTTTGCATAAGTATTCAACCCCTCCCCCCTGCGTTATCAGAATTTCCAATCTCAAGGAGGCTCCTAACTGTATTCAGCTGTATGCAATGAGAAATCTCCTTCAGACCTTTGCACTAAACATGTGAGGGTGGAGGAACATGCCTGCCCTGCTGGGGATGCTGGGAGTGGGGCCAGCATGTATGCTCCCAGACCCCAACACACATTTAGCCTTTATGAGATAAGGCTGAACTGCTGGATGGGACTAATGTTTCTGTGTATTTGTGTATGCGAATTGAAGAGGGTTTACAAGATAATTTGTGTGCCTGAATTCTTGTTTACAGCTTCTTTCTATGCAGAGAATATTTCCCTAGTGTTGTTGGAAACATACTTGTGAACAGAGATGGGGGAGAAATTCTATTCAGTTTGCATTTAAAGCTGAATTTATCAAATTCATACTTTCCAAAATAATATGAGAACCAAAACACAGCCATCCTTTGAAATTCACACTTATCCAAATTTTGCAATGTTCTCCAACCAATATTTACAAAAATGTGTATATAAAATGTGTATAAAATGAATACATTAGTGAAAATAAGATACAAAATGCATATTACGAGAAATTGCTTGCAAAAATGTGTAGTAGTCAAACGTGAATATAAAATGCGTTTATTAGGAGAAATTTAACACTAAAGTGTGGAAGATGGTCCACCCCTGGAGATTAATGGAATCCACTGGATTCCTGAATGAATGCCCTAGGGGAGTTTCCAGGATATAGAATGGATGACTCTGTTGAAGCCCTTATTACATTATGGAACGATGAGACGTGTTGGGCTCTTAACACGGTTGCTTCTGAGCGCCCTCTCCGGCATTGTAGAGCCCGGTTTGTACCTTGGTACATCAGTGAACTAAGGGCAATGCAACAGGCTGGATGACAGCTAGAGCGCAAGTGGTGAAAGATGTGCTGTGAGATGTGCTGATTAGGCAAATAAAACATCATAACCATGCCTACTGTATGGCGGTGAGGGCAGTGAAGAAGGCCCACTTCTCTGCCTCCATCGCATCCTCAAGTAGCCGTCCAGTCGAGCTTCCTCGTATTGTCAGGGGTCTGTTTACATCAACTCCAGGAAATTGAGTTTTAGACCCTTCGAAGGCCCATAGTGAATTGTTTACAAGGCACTTTGAAGGTAAAGTTGCTCTCCTCCATAACAATCTGGATGCCCCATCCACATCTACTGCAGTTCCCAGTGAGGTGTCCAGTCCAACATCTGCTGCAACTTCTTGGGATCAGTATCAGTTGATAGGGCCTGATGACATGGACAAGGTGCTTGTGACAATGTGACCAGCAATGTGTCCTCTTGACCCTTGTCCTCTTGGCTTATTAAAACTTGCCAAGGGGGTATGACCAAGTGGATCCATGGTGTGGTCAATGTGTCTTTGTGGGAGGGAGTGGTCCCAGCCGTCCTGAAAGAGGCGGTGATCCAACTGCTCCTGAAAAAGCCCACCCTGGACCCATTGGTTTGTGACAACTACTGCCCGGTCGTAAATACCCCCTTTTTAGGGAAGGTGGTTGAGAGGGTTGTGGCATAGCAATTGCAAGTACTCTTGGACAAAACAGATTATTTTGACCCATTCCAATCTTGGTTCAGGCTTGGTTATGGGACTGAATTGGCCTTGGTTGCCCTGAAGGAAGAACATTATCAGGAGAAGGACAGGGAGAGTGCGACCCTGTTATTACTTGATCTCTCAGTGGCTTTTGATACCATTGACCATGGTATCCTTCTGAGCCGACTTAGTGAGATGCGTATCGAGGGCACTGTTTTACAGTGGTTCTGATTCTACCTCCAGGGTCATTTTCTGAGAACAGCATTGGGTGATTGTCTTTCTGCCCCCTGGCAGTTGTGCTGTGGGGTGCCACAGAGTATCATCTGTTCAACATCTATATGAAGCCCTTGGGAGCGGTCATCAGGAGATTTGGGGCGAGGTGTCAGCTGCATGGTGATGATATCCAGCTCTGTTTCTCTGTAACATCTGAACTGGGAGAGGCCGTGCAAGCCCTGGACAGCTGCCTGGACTCGGTGGTGGGCTGGATGAGGTCCAATAAACAGTCTGAATCCTAGCAAGACAGAAGCGCTGTGGGTTGGTGGTTCCCGAGTTCTGATCATTGGTCGGTTGCCTGGTTTTGATGGGGTTGTACTCCCTCTGAAAGAGCAGGTCTGTAGCCTAGGGGTGCTCTTGTATCCATCCTTGTCGCTAGAGGCCCAGGTGACCTCAGTGGCTAGGAGCGCCTTTACCAGCTTCGGCTGGTAAGACAGTTGTGGCCGTCTCTCAACCAGGATAGCCTGATCACTGTTGTCCATTCACTGGTACCCTCCAGAATGGATTACTGTAATGCGTTCTATGTAGCGCTATCCTTGAGATTGGCAGAGGGAAAACAAATCTTTACAACAGAATTTGACTGCACCACTCTTTTTGCTAATGTAACCTCCGCTGGGTTGCTAGATCATGTGACTGAGCTGAAAAGAGTTTGGAATGGAGAAAGTCTCCTCCTGCCCCATCCTGTCCCCATGATACCCCTTTTTCAGGAGTTACTCCACCTTCGGCTCAGCTGGCTTCAGCTGACGTAGCCTGGGCTCAGCTGGAGATCTGCCTGTTCCAAACTCCTCTCAACCTGGCAGATCTTGGGTTTGGACTGTTCTCTGAGAGATCTTTAAAACTCAATTGCTTGAAATCGAGGGGCTGACAAATGCCCCCGATCTAGGACAGAAACATAGAAAGTTTGCTTGCACTGTCCACCTTACTCACTGACTGACAGCAGCTGTATTTTGCATCATCAGATTTTCACAAATGAAATTTTGCTCCAAGGTAACTTGCATTTTAAAGCGTGTTAAATGAAATCACTACTCATTCTGATAGTGTACAAAAATAAGATAAGAGACAATCAAAACACAGATATAAAAAGCCTGAGATAATGACAGGCATTGTGGCAATGTTCTGACTTATCATTCTTCATCAGCAGAAGATCAGCATCATTTCAACAATTCCTGTGTACAAAAATACTGCTATAAACAAATGTTCAGTCAGCAATAAAAGTATAATTGGAAAAATAAACAATTTCCCCTTCTTTAATCCTAATGCATTGGCTATTCTAAGGAGAGCTTCCTGCTTGTCCTATCACAAGTTATTCCATTCTGTATTCTTCCTCTGTGGCTAGCACATTTGTTTGTTAAATTAATTAGCTTACACTGGATGAATCAATTTTCTTCCCAACATCCTTCCCAGGTTTACATATGGAGATTCTGCAGCAACTACAATGTAGATTTGCTAAAAAGCCCGAAGATGATTTTTTTCCCTAGACTTGTCGGAAGATTGTATATATTTAAAAAGGTCTGAAATGTTACAATTTCCGAATTACTTTCAGTAAATTACCAAAAAGAGACATCTACAGGTAAAAACACACAAATATTTGGTGTAATTCCTTTTCTTGCAACACATACACACATAACTTATGCTTATGTGTCTTGACTATAATAAAGCCTAATGGTTGGCATCTTTTCAAAAGACACATGGGTCACTGTCCTGTCATAAGTCTTTATGTAATATAATTCATTTAGTTAATACAGAAATATGTGTTATCATAATCACCCCATAAGGCTAGGGTGGGGAACTTTTTTCAGCCTAAGGGCTGCCTTCCCTTGTGGAAAACCTTCCAGGGGACGCATGACAGTGGTAGCTGGAACCAGAGACACAAGTGGGCACAACAAGGGATACGACTTTCATCTTTGCACTGTAGGCACGCAAACGTCAGAGGTTTCTATACATGCAGACGTATGTTTCTCCATCCTCATAAGAGACATTATCGCAGTTTAAGGACATATTTCAGCCAGGCAAATGCACTTGAGGAAGGCATGGGCTGGTGAAGGGCATGTCTGGGAGGGAGCATGGCCTAGGGAGAGTCCTGTGGGCCAGATAAAGACACCCAAAGGGATGCATTCAGTTCCATCCATGCCATAAAGCACTGAATCTGGCTTTCAGTGAACAGGCTAATAATATCATTTCCCCTTACTGGCAATCAGTGGGATTTTAAAAAGCTTAACTTGGCTGGATCGTTCTCACAGTATTTAAATGGTCTCTCCAATATACTTTCAAGCAGGTTTCAATCTACAATCTGCAATACAGGCTACAATCCTATAATGCTTTCCTGAGAGTAAGGACTGGTTCACACTGGAGCGAAGCTTTTCTCATCGTGATGAAATTTAAAGGTTCACACTTCTTACTTTATATAAGCCCTCAATCCGCTATTTTGCATTTATACTGAAGCGGAAGAGTTAATCTCACAGCTTCCTAATGACCATGCTGTCAGCTTCAGGGCTGGGCAGTAACGAAGCAGCTGTCAGTTAGCTGGGCAATAAATCCGTCAAGGCCAGGCAGATATCGGAGGCCGGCTGGCAGAAGAAAGGCTTGACAAACTAACCAGTAGCAGTGTCCAAGAGCGTCGTCCAGGTAGGGCAGCAGAGTTCAGAAAGCCAGGGGTCAAGTCCAAAGGTCTAGAGGCTAGCAACGGTGTTACACGCGAGGGGTCACAACCGACGTTGTAGTCAGCAGCCTGCTGCAGCCATGAGCTGCCTTTTAGAACAGACTCCCTAAGCCAGGTGCCCGTGATTAGTCTCCCAGCTGCTCAGAGCTGCTTGGTCTTAAACGACCCGGTCTCTTTCTTCGTTGCTGTGCTACTCGCTGGCATCTCCTTCTGCAGGGGGGAGGGGAGCCTCCTGTTCATGCCCAGAATCCGATTGAGGGGCTTCAGCCAGGTCCTGGACATTCTCCAGCTGGGGAAGAGCCAGAGCTGTGTCCTCAGGGGTTCCACTAGTTCTGTCTCCTGGGTCTGCCAACTCTGCCTCTGCCTCTTCCTCCGAGTCCTCTGAAAGGGCCATGACCCATGCCTTCTTAAGGTCAAACTATCTCTTCCTCTGGTTACCTTGGCAACCAAGCATGCTCAGTTTGTTCTAGAGTAAAAAACAAAACAAAACAAAAAGACAAAGGGAGGAGGAGGGACTAGGCGTGGACTCACCAAAGCATCGGAGCTAAGCATCTACAAGCCCCTAGAAATGTGAAGCGCAGACGGTTTTTCCCTTCCTTTTCAGATTAAAATTGGATTGATTTGCTTCGGATTTAAGGGAGAAAGCAGCGACTTGCCTTCCCATGGGCTGAAACATCATGTAAACTCAGCGAATTTAACAGGCATGTGAGTAGCACCAATGTCAGAGTAAGTCCCCATGTAAACGAGCCCTAAGTCACATCGAGCTCACTAGGGCTTACTTGTGAGTGGACACTGCACCTGAATTAATGACTGCATGTTTAATTAGCACAATTTGTTCCGGTCACAGTTCTTTCCAATAATAAAAAGTATTGGTCTGGGGTTACAGATCCTTTTCACTGAACATCTAGACTCCCAGGCTATCATCTTTACTTGTATATTAATTTTATTGCCACACGACGGAGCTACTCCCTCTCCCCCCATCACAGGTTTGCTTCTTTTGCAGCATTATCTGGTACAACATTTGGGGCAAATATTGCTGGTACAGCTCATCTGATGTTTAGATTGTCCATAAACAGGAGCTTTCTTTTTAAAATGGGGTCCATATTGTCTTCCTGATTGTCCAAAACAACACCAGTTGCTTTGTTACTTAGAAACTGCATGTTTTGACAACCTTCACTTGAGATGCCAATTTCATATACACAATAGCTATTAGCAATCTTTTAATGCACTTTGAGATGCTTCTATTTCTACATCAGTTCAGCACTCTGAATTGAGAAGCCTTCTCAGCTGGCATTTGGATGTACAACCATAACAGTACAAAGTATTGTTTATTTTATTATTTATTTATTTGTATCAATGTATATCACTGACATGTTATATTCAAAAGGGGGGGTGGCATGAACAGTGAGTTCCAAACAGCACACTGAAAAGATACAGTCCAGACATAAGTATACCACCTCAGATAAAACTAGGTCTCATTTGTTTTCATAGTCGTGGAGACACCTTAGGACGAACACTTTGTTTCAGCGATGCTATTCTTCAAGGATGTTGCCAGTTCTCAACTGCAGCATATCCACAAGTCTATTAGTTCTATCCACCCTCTTCTGTACTGGCATTGGAGGTACTTCCCTGTGGCTTCTTTCCATGAGGTTCCAGCATAAGGTTGAATTTTTCTGCAAAAATCATCGCATTGAGGTAGGTGGAAGGGAAGCCAAAAACTGTTTAATTTTCAGAGGGCGGGAGAAAACTGAGGAGTTCGGAGGGGAAGGTGCTCACTTTTACACTTTAAAAAAACCCATTAGGGTTTAAACACACGCCTGAGACAAAGGACAAGATAGCACACACACCCATTCCACATATTGAAGCTGCCCAGACTAGAAGTTAAATCTTCTTTTAACACTAGTGCCAGGAGGCCAGCAGCCTGCATTGCAGAGGTCACCAATCTTTTCGGGCTTGTGGATACATTTGCAAACTAGAGAAATAGTTATGGGCACCACACACTGCAATCAAGCATATGCTGCAACCAATTCTATTTGCTACAATAGAATTCTACAAATGGTATTTTCGCAAGCCTAACTTCAGCAGAGGGAGAGGGTACCCTGTGGGTGCTAGGGAAGGTATCTGCAGGCACATGTGCACCTACAGGCACCATGTTGGTGACTCTTGCTTAGAAGTGCAGGGCAGGCTGCGTGCTGCACACAGATCTGTTCTCCAATACCTTGTCCCTGTTCTGTGCCCCCAGGACCCACCACGTCAGGTGGCTGTCTTACTGTGCCTAATGGTAGGACCAGCCCTGAAGCCCATGTCCAAGAGCATGGATAACTGGAAATGTTTTAAAAAATAAGACATAAGGACAATAAAATTTCAACAACAATAAAATGCTGCCAAACTCAAGTAAAGATACATTTGCTTGAGAAGGTTTTACTCCAAATTAGTTTTAGCTATGCTAACTTCAATGAGCAGGGTCCAAACAACCCTACACATAAGCAGAATTTACTTTCCAAACATAAAGGGAGAGTAGGGTTGTCATCACCAGTTTTCTCTCCCAGCAGCATCATTCCATACTGCATCCCAAGCCACTCAGAAGCAGGGATGAACAAATCTGTCAATTCTGGCAGTCTTAAGTTCAGTTCTCTTCAGTTCTGCATCAGTTTGCTATTTTTTTTAAAAAAAAAAACCTCATGAAACGTTTATTTATTTAATTATTATTTATTACATTTATACCCCGCCTTTCTTTTCATAACTGAAACCCAAGGCGGCTTACATATGGTTCCCAGGCGATCTCCCATCCATGCACTGACCAGACCTGACCCTGCTTAGCTTAGCTTCAGCAGGGAGCTGATTATATGTCCCTTCAGACCATAGCCTGGGACATTTGTCAACATTTAGTGTTAATTTCTTCTAATATAACCATTTTTGTATGACATTTTGCCTTCTATACACATTTTATGTTATTTAAAAGTTTTAGATGTTATTTTCACTAATATATGCATTTTTAAGCACACTTTCCCCTAAGATGTGCAATTTTGTACACATCACTGGGCTGGAGAACTGCATTATAAAATCTGGAGAAGTGCAAATTTTGAAAGATAGCTGTGTTTTGGTTCGTATATTGTTTCAGAAAGTGTGAATGAGGCAGGTTCTCATTAAAATTTGAACCTGACTGAATTTCTTCCCAGTCCTACCCTGAAGCCCCCTGATCCTCTAAGAGTGGCTTTTCAGGGAAAGAAAGGTGCTACAGTGGAGAAGGGAGGGGATGAGAAATATTCCAGTGGATGAATAGTGATATCTAGGCCATGTGAATCCTAATACTGTTATTAAAAACACACACATTTTTTAATAGTTGAAGAATATAATTGCTTTTAAAGGAGGACTCAACTTAATTTGCATATTGCATGTGGAATTAACAAGAATTCCATTCCATACACTAGTTTGAAGGCCTTTAAGGAAAACAAAACAAGGGAATTTGTGTTGTGCTATAAGTAATTCATGACATTCAAATTTGCTAGCAACTGTGAAAAATATATTTAATAATCAGCATTTCTTATCTGCTAGGGTTTTTCCTTCTCTGGAGAGGGGACTTGGAGACCTTCAGAGAACTAACCATCGTCATTTTTCTTCCATATTAATTAAAACTTTTCAGTAGTTTTGACTCTAACTTGGTCTTGTTTTCCATTCACCATTTTTTCTAGTTGTGTGTTACTTGTGATTGCTGGTAGGAAGACACATTACATTTAAAAGACATCTATAACACATTGCCATTTCAATCCAAGTGCAGAGATACATAATTGCCACTGGAAAATGTACCCTCTTTCACATACCTTTGTAAAATTATGATTGCTAAGGGTGGCTGTGCCATCTTTAACACCCATGTGCCACTCACATGTAACCCTATCCTGAGAGGAGACAAGAGTTCAGAGATGCAAATCAAACTCTCATTTACACTTGCCATCCCAGGGTTCCTTAGAACTTTTCCAATATGGTCCCAAATAGAAAATGTTTCCCTTTCAGAGAATGCTAAACTTATGTCTCCTTAAGATATCCTGACTAACCCAAGAGAAATGTCAAACATGGAGAAAGACAATTAGATGAGGGAAGAAGGAGAAGAGAAGGGGTCTAGTTAAGCCTAAGGAGGTCTTCTCCCACAGATATCCGTGAGGTCAGGTGGCTTAGAGACGTGTGGAGCAGTCTCCCAGGGAATCCAAAAAACTGAACAACTGAACTGGATGCCCAGGCATAGGAAAGGCCTCTGGCTGTCCACAGTCAAAAGAGAACTACCTTAGGGACAGAGCTGGGCTGAAGGGACATTAAATGTTAATCAGCTTAGATACTCTGTCATTAGAAGGCATAGCAAGACAATTTCCTGCTGCAGAGTTGCAGGGTTGTCATGAGGGATTCCTAAGACAAACAGAACTAACAGCCAAGTGGCTAAGGTGTCCCTTGTGGAAAGGGGTGATCCTGCTTTCCCAGGAAATGCTGCAAACTAATACTCAATTTAATTACCAGTGGAAGATACTGCTTGGAAGGAAGCTTCTAGGACTGATTAATGGACATTTAGAGGTGTATGCTTGTACTAGATATGGCAAAGGTTCCAGTGATTAATTAGGTACCCACATGTATTTGTTTCCTATGCTTCTGCCTAATTCCATTCCTAGAGAGGTTAGTCAGCTTAAAGCAATGTTTTCGTCCACTGCTCGTTTTCAGTAGTGCACAAGGAGTGCCATACCAAGCAAAGCCAAAGCTTTCAGGGCATGTGCAGAGTTCCAGCTGAAATGAGCTTCATGGTAACAGCATGGCTACTTTCCTTCAAAATAAGAGAGGCCACCTTAAGCTGGACCTTAATTAATGTAAAGTGTTACTTGGCTGTTCATGAGAAGAAATGGGGGAGGGGTTTGATTCACACAACCCCTTCTTCTGCAAACAGCTAAATTGCAGGTTTAACATTTTCCTTTTTGCAGATCTAGACAAATATATTCTGCTTGGATTTTAACTAATTCTGGATCAATTCTGAGATGCATATGCTGCTGGGGCATGGTTCTGTAGGGTCAAAGCAACAATTTTACAAGCAGAAATTCATGTACACATATGTAGTAAGAATCTCATTGAATGGGTCAGTGATAACAATCCATGTACCGTGTAGCTTCAATTTTGTTTTTGTGTTAGGCTGTTATTTAATTAATTAACAATATGGGGGATGGGGAAAGCCAATGTGGGATGAGAAAAGTCTTGTAATACGAATGGTGTCAGATTCCAGAATATCAAAGGGAACAGCATTCTTTTGGAGAGAGTAAAGGAAACATTATCTCTCTTTCACAAGGCAATATTCTTCAGGAACACTCATTAAGTATAACAATTATTACTTATATTAATGCAGTTATCTGTTCTATATCTCAGTCTCAAAGCCTTAATTCATATATATGTTTATATAAAAATGTTCATAAAAAAAGAGAAGGAACATACGCTAGATATTTCTTCAAAAATATCCTTCTAATGATCTGTGTAGAAACTTGAAAGAAACAACAGTCTTTTAAAGCAGGGAATTAATTTTCACATTGTCTGATATTGAAAAGTAAGTCTAGACCACCAGTCATAGCAAAAATTGAACAAAGTTTGCAAATAAAATACAAAGATGCTTCATCTGTACAATAATTTATCATTTCAGAGAAACATAGGTCTTTCAAAGCAGGGAATTCTTTTTAATACTAGATGAGGGGAGGGGAACCATCTGAGCCATGGGCCATATCCTGCTGCATCAGGATGAGTTTAGCTCTCCGGATCCCCTCCTGCCCATCGCTGTTCAGCTGGGAGCTGCACTTTCCATGGCTTAGCTGTTCCCTGGTTAACAGCTGAAGAGTCCTGCTAGATTAGGCCAGTGGACCACCTAATCCAGTATACAGTTCTCACAGTGGTCAACTAGATGCTTACGGGAAGCCCAAAAGCAAAACCTGAGTGCAATAGCACTCTCTCTGGTTGTGATTCCAAGAAACTGGCATTCAGGGGTATACTGCCTCCAGCAGTTAAGGTTTGACAGTTGATAGTTTAGCTTTCATTATCAATCCAATGGAGGGGAAAACCCATTTTGCAATCTGTTCCAGAAGACATGCACTTGCACCTCCTTCATCTATGTGCAGATATGCTATAAGAAGTTTTAAAAAAATTCCAGCTGCATGAAGATGGGGCTGCAGTTTTGCCAACATGCAAAAAGTTATCCATGCAATTTGCAAATGTCATGCATGCAGTTTTCAGGAAGCAATTGCATTTGAGGCTTTGAATAGCTCTAAGGTAAAGTTTGCAGTTTGGCTGTATGCTCACTGACATTATTTGATTCCTCTGTTTGGATTACTGAGCTCTTTTTGCATTTTGCACAGTCAGGACTAGGAATGGGATCCGTTGGCCAGTCCCAGTTCAAAAGCATTCTTTCAGCCGAATAGGCTGACATCTATGTGAGTTCGTTCTTTGCTAGTCACTACTTTTACCAATCCGTTTTTCCTTAGCAAAAATACTGATATTAATATTGACATTTTTAAAGGAAATATCAATAAATGAATGGAAATATAGATATAAATTGATCCGCAATGACTGAGAATAAGCAAATTAATGAAAAATTCGGTGTTCAGTGGAATTCTAGCAAATCCCTAGTCAGGTCAGATAAAAGAAGTATTCATTGTACCAGAATATGAGAAGGAGCAGGGCATGTGAGAGACCATTGGCTGCAAGGTGAGTCCTGCCCTGGGAAAATGGAAAGCACCTGGTTTCCAGAGTGGGTGGGTATATCTCTGCAACCAGCCATCATAGGCCCCCAGAATTAGGAGAGACATCCAGAGCACATTGGAAGAGACTGCACATCAACCTCTCTCTCCCTGTCTCTGCTGGAGCCGTTAAGAACTCCACCAGAATATGAGGAGTGAGGCATAAGACTATAAGAAGAGCCTGCTAGATCAGGCCAGGTATCCATTTAGTCCAGCATTCTGTTCTCACAGTGGCCAACCATATGCCTATGGGAAGCCTGCAAGCAGGACCTGAGCACAACAGCATTCTCCCCTTCTGTGCTCTCCAGCAAATGGTATTCAGAAGCATACTGTCTCCCACAGTTGAGGTAGAACATAGCCATCATGACTAGTAGTCACTGATAGCCCTATCCTCCATGAATTTGTCTAATCCTTTGTTAGAGCCATCCAAGCTGGTGGTCATCACTGTCTCTTGTGGGAGCAAATTCCATAGATTAACTATGCACTGCGTGAAGTAGTACTTTCTTTTGTCTGTCCTGAATCTTCCAACATTCAGCGTCATTGGACGTCCACAAGTTCTAGTGTTATGAGAGAGAAGAACTTTTCTCTATCCACTTTCTGCATGCCATGCATAATTTTATACACTTCTATTATGTCACGTCTTACTTGCCTTTTCTCTAAACTAAAAAGCCCCAGATGCCGCAACCTTTCCTCATAGGGGAGTCGCTCCATCCCCTTGATCATTTTGGTTGCCCTTTTCTGAACCTTTTCCAATGCTACAATATCTTCTTTGGGGTGAGGTGCCTAGAACTTTACACAGTATTCCAAATGCAGTCGCACCGTAGATTTGTATAACAGCATTATATTGGCAATTTTATTTTTAGTTCCTTTCCTAATGATCTCTAGCATGGAATTTTCCTTTTTCAAGGATGCCGCACACTGCATCCACATCTTAATCGAGCTATTCACTACGATTCCAAGGTTTCATTCCTGGTCAGTCACCGCCAGTTCAAACACCATGAGCGTATATGTGAAATTAAGGTTTTTTTGTTCCAATATGCATTACTTTACATTTGTTTACATTGAATTGCATTTGCCATTTTACCACATTTACTCAATCTGGAGCTCTTTACAACCCCTTTTTGTTTTAACAACCCCGAACAATTCAGTATCGTCAGCAAACGTGGCCACCTCACTGCTCACTCCTAAATCTAGATCATTTAAAAAGTACATTTATGAACTAGATCATTAAAAAGGTCCTAATAATGATCCTTGGAGGACTCCATTTTCTACATCCCTCGTTTGTGTCCTAGCTCCCAATCAAAGAAGCAGACTCAGGACTTGGAGACTGGGGTTTTCTGCATAAAGCTTTATTCCAGAAATCAGAACAGGGATCTACCATCTCATGCTAGGCCTAAACCAGGATTCAAACAGGAACAGGCATATTAGACATTGGAAGCAACAGTAGACGAGTTATCACAACAGCAAATACAAGCAGTGCTATTTCTTATATACAGAAAAAAGGGTGGGCACTTAATACTGTTAATTAATTCAGACTCTTCTCAGCACGAGCTGCAAGGCAGGGGCTAAGATGGGGAGGACAAATTGGGCTACTTGAAACCGTCTCTTCTCTATCCTCCATGACCTTGGAGACATGCCAGTCTCTGACTCTGCTGAGTCGCTTTCATCCCCCCCTGCCTGAGACGTTTCAATGTTCTTGCTAGCACTTATGTCTTTTGCCATTACCCTTGGCCTTGGTACCTGCAGAGAGTCCTCACTAAAAGGCTGAGACAACAAAAAGCTGTCTGAGCCTTTCTCAGTAACCCTAGCAACCGGCTTTGAGGCTTCTGGAAACAAATCCTCTGTAACTCCCTTATAACCTTCATCAGCGCTAGCAATGTCCTCCCCAAAGCTGGTGATCCCTTCTCCATTCTCTCAACCTTGCCAGGGACTCTCCTTGGGGCCTATGACAATTGGGAGAACTGCTTCCTGTTTCCTAGCCAGTTCCTAATCTATAAGAGAAGTATTTTGTAAGGTACCTTGTCAAAAGCTTTTTGAAAGTCCAAGTACACTGTGTCCACTGGATCACCTCTGTCTATAACCTCATTTACACTCTCAAAGAACTATAACAGGTTAATGAGAGAAAAGACTTACACTTGCAGAAGCCATGCTGCTTCTGCTGCAGCAAGGCTCCCTCTTCTATATGCTTGGTTATTTTCTACAGTTTTCCCAGAACAGACATTAACCTAACTGGCCTGTAATTTCCAAGATCCTCCCAGATCCCTTTTCAAAAGTTAGTGCTACATTGGCCACTTTCCAGTCCCCAGGTTGGAGGTGGATCTTAAAAACAAGTTATATAATAGCTATGCTGCAGTTTGAAGACTAGAGTCCTAGAAACTGTGAACAGGTATAGTTTGTCTCATGTAAGGAAGATTCAGCCAATATTGTTACACCTTTTTAAGTTAGGGAATAAAGGTGAAGAGAGAAGAGTTAGCCTTGAGCCTAGATATTTCCTGACTTCTCACGTGAAAAGGCAAGTTCATATAATTTATAGTATTGGGGATGTTTTTCCTTCCTCTTCAGCAAAATCAAATACCTAAAGCAATCGCATCACTTTTGAAGATTATCTGAAGTAATGTCCTACAGGAGGCTCTTTTTTCACATGGTCAGTAAAATTCTGCCCTCCATTAAGAGTCCCAGCTCATTATGCCTGTTTACAGTTTGCCACATCCCACGGGACTCATAGCAGGGAAAAGAGCAAAATGAGCATCTTGTGAATTAAGTCCAGCGATTACATAAAATGAAAACAATTAAAATGCAGTTTGGAGGAAGAAGCAGCTGTCATAAAGGAGTTAAGAACTCTCCTGTGTAAATAAATAAATAAATAAACAAAAATTTAAATTGGATGGCATGGTGGGCCCCTTTGGAGGGCAACTGTGGAGGGGGAGGGGGGGAAATCCTCCTTCTAGAGCTTGCTAAGGGCTCTGGATCAGCAGCGTAATCACCTACTGTTTTAGTTTGATCAGCTGTTAACTCTTAATCTTTGATCTTTAAGGGATTTTCATGCTTTTAAAAATGATTGCCAGTCTTTAGAAAGATACATGCAAGCCGTTATCCAATTAAATATATAAACAACAAAAACAGAACAAGGATGATTTCAGATATATGCTACTACAAGTCTGCTTGACCTAAACAGCTCTTAATATTACATACTTGAAGTTATTGTGCCTCATCAAGAAATAAGCAAAGCTGAAGAGGCACACGATTGTTCGTATATGAAATTAGTGCCCTGCCTTCCTTGTGAAACCACCATGCATGCTCTGCCTGATATGACTCATTCACTTGTACCTGGTCCCTCACTAGGTCTCAAAAAAACTGATATTAACAGCACCTTGCCTGAACACACATGGGCCTCTTTAACGAAGACAGATATTAATGAAAGCAGGCACATCAGCACCATGTGTATCTCTGCCACTCCTTTCTGCCTATGATCATCCCAGTTCTAAAGAAACTATTGGCAAGTCACGTGACAGCTTGCATGCAAAGATTTACTTATAATGATTGGATTTTATAAAATATTCTGGTATTACTCTGGAAGCTGCAAAACCAAGTCAGATCATAGTTTTTTCTTGTTATTAATTAACCATACTGTGCAGAAGACATATACACATGCTTCGCAGCTTGTCACTCAATGTGTGTAGCATCTGCCACTACCTTTGGATAGTATCCTAGGGAAACTAATTGGAATCCTAACAAAATCAAGTTATTGGACTCACTGAACCTATTTAACCACTTAAATTAGATTAAACTGTATTAGATACAAACTTTACAATAATCAAATAAAAAGTAATCAAGAGTTTATGTACGATATCTTTCTTTCTATTAGTGCATTTTATTGCTGCTGTGGGAAGAGAATAAGATTACTAACATTTTATGAAATGACTGTATTAAAAAAAAGTCTGCTGTGCTCTCCATTGTAGACAGTTCATGCATTCGATGAGGCTGTTCTCTTTATTCCCATTTTAGTTATTGCTGCAAAAATAAAAAATAAAACCCCCCACAGTTCCTGGCATCATAGATACCACAAAATTCCCAATACATTTGTTTATTCCACACTGGCTCAAAAGCTCAAATCATGCATAAAAAAAACAAGAAAACAGGCCACACTTCTCTGAAACATGGCTCTAAGACTTTCAAAGAGCTATACACAATACACTAAGATATGATATCGATGATAAACAGGCTTTTTTTAAAAAAAAGTCTGTGCTCCATAATATTTTGTTTTTTTCTAGTGTGTGAAAGACTTAAAAATGGAAATATAAGGTTTTTTCTGGTTTCTGGGAAAGGACTGGCTGTCAGCAAATTAATATTATCCAACTTAAACAGTAAGTTTCCTTATCTTCCTCATCCTGTGTCTGGCGCTGGGCTGTACAGCTGAAGATTGTAGGTAAAGACTCAGTTGAGAGTCCACAAACAAAAAAAGTATTCTTTTATATTTCACAGCAAGTCCTGAGTGTCACTTAAGATTAAGTCTAGAACTGCTGTCCCTCTGGTCAGTTCCATGACCAACTATTCAAGGACACAGTCATGTAGGGTATCTAGAAATTTTACCTCTTTGTCATGGCTGGAACACATATGGTCAGGGCAGATGAAGTCACCCATTACTACAACATTTCCTAGTTTGGATGCTTCCTCGATTTCATTTTTCATCTCAAGATCTTCAGCATTTTCATCAAGAAGACGATAGAACGTTCCCAGTACTAGATTATTCTTGGAGCCCAGTATCACCACCCACAACAATTCTGTGGAGGAGCTTACCTCTTTGGGGGTTTCTAGCTTGCTGGATTCAATACCCCCTTTCATGTATAGACCTCTAATACGTCCTTCCCTGTCCTTCCAATATAGTTTATATCTAGGGATAACTGTGTCCCACTGGTTTTCTCCATTCCACCAGTTTTCAGATATGCTCATTATATCAATGCTATCTTCTAAGATCAAGCACTCCAGTTCTCCCATCTTGGCTCAGAGGCTTTTAGCATGAGCACTGAAACACGTATGTCAAGTGTCTCTCTTCAAGTGTCTTTGGCACTTTTGGTTTGGCCTGTGATAATTTGGCTTCTGAATTGCTGTCCTGTGCCTCTGCAATGCCTAGCTCTAGGCCTACTCCATTTAAATGTTCATAATTTTTAATGTCTTTATGTCAGGGGGAGATTTGTTCTGAACTGGACTCTCCTCAGTTCTTGTCGGCTTTCCCCCTGCAATCAGTTTATAAGCTGTTCTGCCACCTTTTTGATTTTAAGTGTCAGTAGTGAGGTTCCATCCTGGTTCAAGTGGAGCCCATCCCTTTTGTACAGGCCCAGCTTGTCCCAAAATGCTTCCCAGTGCCTAACAAATCCAAACCCCTCCTTCCGATACCATCGTCTCTTCTATGCATTAAGACTACAAAGCTGAGCCTGTCTAGGTGGCCCTGCATGAAATCCATCCCTAAAAGGAACATAAAGGCTAATATCGCTGATCTTTCTGCAAACGTATGTTTAGTATTTGTTGTACAACTAGTCTCAGTCTTTGGTCTGAAGCCATTGTATACAAAAAAATAAGATTTTCAAAGAAGAATAAACACAGATTTTTGATAGAATAATTATACAGTGGAGAAAACTTGTATAAGGGAGAGTAGAGCAGAGATGATTCCAAGGCAATATCAGCTCATGACCCCAAGAGATGCTGTAAGAAGCATTAGCATTGCAAACTTGGAGGAGGTACAATGGAAATCACTAAAGTACCCAGCTCCAGAAAGACACATAAAGATGAGCATAACAATTACCTGATTTACAGAGAAAGAAAGAAATGTATAATGTAGAGAACTGCAGTTACTGTCTGTAAAAGGGAGATATAATGAAGAGGGTTGCAGTTATCCTGCTCTGATAGAGCTATAATGACAATCATTAGTCATCCAACTGTAAGAAGGACATGTAATGTGTAATATTATTGCTGTTACATGAGGAAGGAAGAGAAAGGAGAGAGAGAGAGATGACACAAGGTACTGGTAATGTTACCAGACTCTGAGAGGCAGAAATTATCACAAGACTTACAGTTGACTGCAGTTCAGAATGGGAGAGCCAAAAAAAGAGTATGTTGCAAACACACATAGCTTGAATAGGATAGGGTGGCTGGGCCAGATCATGCACAAACAGGAACACTTGAGAAAGTCTTCAGCTCAACTGGTCAGAATAAGGTTCAGCTAGATCTTACTGTGTCAAAAGAAGCCAGCCTCCCTAAGGTACATAACAAAGGCCCTATTAGACTGGTCTAGTCCAGCATTGTTCTAAAACCTGGCTAGCCAGATGCCTCTGGGAAGCCCACAAGAAGTGCATTAAGGTAACAGCCCTTCCCTGTTGTTTGTCCCTGCACCGGATGTTCAGAGATACACTGCCTCTAAACATGAAGGTTCCATGTAATAAGGGATAGGGGAGAAATTTGTTTCGTTTGCATTTTAATGCACACCTATCTAATGCACACTTTCTGAACCAATACACAATTTAAAACATAGCTATCCTTCAAAATTCACACCTCATAATTTTGTGATGCAGTTCTCCAATCAAACAATGCATATATTAAACAACATTGCATACAAAATGTATACAAATATGAGAAAAGCACACAAAAATGCATTCACATTTTTGTGAAGACTTTGCATTAAAAAATCACAAGTTATGCAGAAATAGGGCAAACTGAATTTAAGATTGGAAAAGAGAGGAATCAAGAGAAAGCAAAATTAACAGATTGGACAATCTCTACAGGTAGCTACTATGGCTACTAGACCGAGTGTCTTCTATGAAATTATCTCACTCTTCTTTAAAGACATCTATAAGGGCAAGGAAGCACGAGCAGATACTAGGTGGTAAGCAAAACTATTCTTTCCCCCTCCCCAGCCTCCTGTTGTTAATCAGCCTCAGTGTCAGTGCTGGTTACTTCCCCATCAATTTACTGTCTTCATTTAATTCATCAAAGCACAATAAACTCCCTGCTTTTGGTTTCTGTGGAACATGTAAACAAATTGGAGAAGGTTGTGTTTCCCAGGCTTGTTTTACATCTGCCCCCAGCCACTAATGTCAAAGAGGCCCATCAAGGCAATTATTAGGCTTTCAAACAAAAGCATCAATGTCTTCTTCAAGATAACTCAGAGTAGAGTTCAGGACCTCCAAAGATATCCATCCCAGTAGCCTATTCAGCGGCCACAGAGAACAGGGAAAGGCCTGTGGCAAGGCGCGCCAGGAATGATTGGTCCCTTTGACACCAACCTGTCCCAGGCCCGCAATGCCAGAGCCCAACATCCCCCACAGGCAGTGTGCGGCTAATAAGCCCACCTGTGCATCCCATCTACCTCTCCCATCCCCATGAATGATGTACAAACTGCGCATGCATGCATGCCATTAACCAAGACAGTGGGGGGTCATCAGCCCCATAGGGAAGACCCCCACCAACTTGGTTAATGGCAGGCATGCACACATAGCGGCAACACCATTCACAGGGACAGCAGAAGTAGATGGGACATGCATGAGGGCTTAGTGAAGCCACATTGGTTGTATTGGGGGGAATGCCTGGGAGCTCACAGTCCATGGCAGGGTTGGGAGCTGACACTGTTGCAGATCACGGAAAGGGAGCACTATCCTCCCACCCTAAGGAGAGGCCTTTCAGGGGACCCTCTGCGCTGCAGGGACCCTCAGCCAGGGCCCAACTTGGCCGCTCCCTGGCATCAGCCTTGGCCTATTTATTTATTTATTTATTTTATTTGTATCCCACCCTTCCTCCCAGCAGGAGCCCAGGGTGGCAAACAAAGCACTAAAAACACTTTAAAACATCATAAAAAAAGATCTTAAAATACATTAAAACAAAAAAGCATTAAAAACATTTTAAAAAAAAACTGTAAAAAAGGGTTAAAAACATTATTAAAAAACATATTAAGCAATTCTAACACAGATGCAGACTGGGATAGGTCTCAACCTAAAAGGCTTGTCACCAGTGACTTGTTCCATGAGTTATTATTTAATTAGTAAATATCCTACACTTCAAACAGGTTCCCAGGGCAGCTTACAAAAATGTAAGAATACAATAGAAGAAATTAGATATAAATATAAAAGCAGTCAGCAGAAAACAAACCTCAAGCACCATAAAAACAATGTACAGATTATTTAAAAGCCTGGGAAAAATATAAAAAGGTCTTTGGTTGAGACTGAAATGACATCAAGGTGGTTGCCAGGTGAGCTTCCCAGGGTAGAGCAACACATCGCTGAGTTGCCACCACTGAGCAGGAGTTTTCCCTATAGCCACCCGCCACATCTCAGATGACAAAGGCACCAGCAGGAGGGCTTCTGTTGAAGGTCTGAAAGTACAGCCCACAGGGTTGGCCCAAAAGAAGGATCAATTTGGAATTGAGTTGTATGCATTCTCCCTTTTCAGGTGTGGGATGAAATTGTTCTGGAGGTGGGTGCAAATTAGAGCTGATCCTCTTGCTGGAAGGAGGGAGCGGGGAGCATATGGAGACTGAACTTGGGATGGGAGGCAAGGGAATGGAAGGGACTGAGCTGCTCCCTGCTGCTTCTGTCATTATGCTTGGGTGAGGAATAACAGCATCAGCAACACATGAAGCTGGAGAGATCTGGGCAGTGAGAGCAGAGCAGGCACTACAGAATACTTTCAGAGGAAAAGGAAGAAGTGAGCAACTGAATTTTAGAAGCTGCTTGCTAAATTTGTATACTGCATGTATACTGCTTGCTAAATTTGTATACAAATGTATATAAAATTTTCATGCATTTTATATCATATGACTTTTGCAAGTATTGGAAAGGAGTGCCCAAAAATAAACCAGAGGACACACGCAAATAACAAAATGTTCAACAGACAGAATACCAACGAGTGAATGTTCTCATAACTGTAGTGCCATACTAAAAAAAGAAAAGAAAGCCTTGCTCTGTTTAATATCTGCTTGCCTGCTTAAGGCCCGAGAGCCCTGTTCTCTTCTAGTGCCAACCTTAATCCATGCAAAGGACTCAGGTCTCATGATCTGTAAATGAGTTATGCTTCTGTAGGCCTTTCATCTGCTGATCTTAGGTTGGCAATGTTACATTCAGGCAAGATCAGGTGTGGCATTTCAGATGGAAGGAGTCAATGGTGATTTAAGATTTATAGCAATGCTTATGCTCGGATAAAGTCAAGATTTAAATAGTTAAAAAGCAAGCATGTGGTTATTTATTAATTCTTCATAATAATTATAGATTTTTTTTCTTTTTCATTTTTCAGCAAAAAGGATTTCAAATCCTCACTCAGCCATGAAGCTTCCTTGGTGCCCTTGGGCCAGTCACTATCTCTTAACTTAACCTGCCTAATCTAGGCCAGAGCTTGGAAAAGTTACTTTTTTGAACTACAACTCCCATCAGCCCAATCCAGTGGCCATGCTGGCTGGGGCTGATGGGAGTGGTAGTTCAAAAAAGTAACTTTTCCAAGCTCTGATTCTAGGCTTGTTGTGATGATGAAACTGAAAGGTGGAGAACCATGTACACCACCTTGATTGCTTGGGAGTGCCAATGAAGACTTTCCCAGGTGCCATGGCATTTGCAGGGACTGGGTTGGCAAGCCGTGCTCTAAACCAAACCAAAACATCTGTGTGTGTGATTGCACACACACAGAGAATACTATCACTTCTGTTTGCACTTTCTACAGATCACCTGCTGAAAGTACTCAGAACTAACAAAGGGACAGAACTTTCCCAAGTTGTTAAACAGACAGTGCCTCTTAATACTCCTTGTTTGCTGGGTTAGAACCAGCAAGTTTAAGTGAATCAGCCACAAGATGACTCAGAGAAATAGGGCACATATCCCCAAAACATTTCACCTTGAATTACTGTGTTAATTCCACAATTTTTGTTGTTGTTGAATCACTGTTTCTCATCAGGCCTAAATTGGACAGACGTGTTTTTCTTCAAGTATCGTATTCTGAAGCCATTAAAGGCTTTAATAGAGGAAAAAACAGAACTTTGAACTGAACCAAAAATTAAACTGGGTGCTTGTGCAGTTGGTGAAGCCCAGCCCCACTTAACAGCCTCACAACTGTATTTTGGACTAACTGCAGATTCTAAATTGTCTCCAAAGGCAGCCCATGTATAATGCATTACAGTAGTCCAACAGTGGAGGCACCAGAGGATGGATCACTGTGACTGTACTGTCTCTGTCAACACAGAGTGACATTTGATGCACCACCCTAGTGAACACCCTAGTGAACATGACTGTGAAGTTGTTCCTTGAACACCACTATCCCAGGCAGATAAACCACCCACCAACAGGACCTCCATTTTGTCTGGGCTGACCTCATCCAAATTCATTACTGTACTCATTACCACAATGGAATTGGATGAAAATGAAACAGAACTGCTCCGCTAAAGGCAATTTGCACCATTGTGTATTTGTTCTGGTGCATCTGATGTGATGGGAGTTATGTTAGTCAATAAATGTGAATCACTTGAGATCAGCTCTCAGTGGATTGCACTCTAAATGTGCATAAAAGAATGGGGTCTACATACTATTCTCATTCATAAAAAGATCAAATAATTTGCAAAATAAAACATTTGCCTATAAAAATATCACGTACTGAACTGAACTGAACTTCTTTCCCCTCTATGGGAATGTCAACCTGGACTTTTATAAGCAGTCCTTTTGCAGGGCTAGAAATGCCATCAAATTTTTCTGGGCTCACACCAAGAAACAAACAGAAAGGCCTTCCGCTGCTTTGCCCCCAAGAAAACTAGGGATAGGGACAAAATCTCATTCCTGTGGGGGATGTTTGGACTTGCCTAAAGCAAGGAGTCATTTTTGACTGGGGAGGAATAATTTTTCCAAGTCTTGGATTGGCTTGCAAAATGATCCAAGTCCTTCTGATTTGGGAGTGGGGAGAACTCAGATCCTGTCTGAGTTAATCTGAGGTGAGCAGGAGAGAGCTCACCCATCTCTGTACAGCTCACAAAATGCTGCAGAGACCAAAATCACATATTATTTCACCTCTGTCTCTTCCCTCCTTTCTTCCCCTGTTCACTCTGCCACTATTTCCCCCTCTTTATCGTCTTTAGGAATTGCACTAAGTACTGCAGTTGTCTTTTCTCTTTCTTTTAACAATCTGTTTGAGGGGCTAGCAATGAACCCAAGCTAATAGCTAGTTCACACATGCATGTACAACCTGTTTTATCACTCGATTGCTCAGCACAGCTGAAGTGTGCAAACTGGCCAATTCCCAGGGTTGCCACAGTAATTCAACAGCTTTGATTCTAGTCTGGCTATTATAGTTCCACTAGTGTTCACAATTCTCCAAAACACATCTTCTGTCTTATTCTATCCAATTTATTTTCAGGTTGCAAAAATACATTATTGGGGAAGTGGAAACTCTTGTACAAAGTAGCTGGGGTTCTGAGAATGGGTGTGTGTATTTGAATGTCCAAACAAATGTGCATTTCATTGAAAGCAAAGGACAGCATCTGCAATCAGATGTACATTCACATGAGCATCTAATTTACACTTGTAATTCTTCAAAGTGTACACAAGACACTCCAGAGAGTATGGGTGGACATCTGGAGACTATAGGGGAGAAAAGTTGAAAATCCATGAAAATAAGTGGCCAGACAGGTTTTGTACATCCCACCAATGCCACAGAAAAACTTTGTGAGAAATGCTGTGAGACAATATGAATGAAAACTGTCAGTGATGTTTGTGTCATGGGCCCCACAGAAAACTCATAGCAAAGCGAGCAGGAGGAGGTGACTGGGATCTTCAGGAGGGATCTACCACGCTGCAGAGGGAGGGAGCTGAGACTAGGGAGGATTTTATTAGTGTGGTCAGCAATGGCCCTGTCCCAGAGGCACCTGTTGCCGCTGAAGAAATAAGAGCCTACTCACCCAAGCCATCTCCATCACAGCTTTCAAGGGACAGGAAGTCAGAGGCACAGCTAGAGGATGAAGCTGAAGAGAAGTTGCCCAAACTATCCCTGCCCTCATTGCCAAGAACGTGCTAGAGGATGTGTAGGCATGAACAGATTGAGCCGTCTCTCCAGGCCCTGAGAAGGAGCACCCATTTACTTGCCCAGTCCTGATCTGGGAAACAGTTCTTGCACAAGTTGAGAGCCTGCCTCAAGTCTACTTAAGTGGGTTCAGGTGTGTCAAGTTGCTGCAACAACATCTTCGCTTGAGTAGCCTTCCTTAGCCATGCCTTGTGTAATCAATAAACTGGTCAATGAAATGTTCTAAGCCTAGATTTCACATTAAAAGTAATGGAGAAAAACACACCAGTAAGTCTAAGTCTGACCTTAACAGGGTTGGCCAGGACAGTTCGAACTGCAATGGCACATTCACACATGTAAGTCCTCACTTTTTGATGCTGTGCCCAAGTGATGAAAAAAGCATGTGCAAACAGTCCCTTAGAAGTAGATATTCTTACATCGCAAAGCATGCCCCAGGTTGCCCAGAATTGCAAATAGGGCTACTATACCATCATAGTTACTAGTTGATGCCTATATTATAATTTCATTATTAGAATGCCATTGCAAGGGAAGTGGGGTGGGATTGGAGGTTGTTGTGATTATTTATTTTGTCTGTAGAGATGACCCATATGTAATTTTTAACATGGGCATAATTCTATTCTTTGGTTTTTTAGTACAGTGCTATGATGGTCTTTATTGTATTGAGTGTCTACCAAATTGTATGTATGCTGTAGCATTGGATCCATAAGTTAAAACTCAATAAAAACAATTAAAAAAAAGAATTTCATTATTAATTCTTTTTATTTATAAGTTACACACTGCTAGCTTAGTACAGCCTTCAATTTGAGGCATTACTGTCTTTGCATGCTTTAAATTGAAGGCACCCTTTGATATTTATGCAATTTGAGTGTGTAGTAAACTAATAGTACTTTATTTGCTCATTCGAGTTACCCTGAGCCATGACCAAATCTATGAATATTTTAAGGTCTAACCTTGAACACTGGAACATCTGACCAAACCTAGGATTGTTCTGGAAGTGACAAGATAACATCCAACATAACGAATAGTTGCTGGGACCGGTTTCATTCAGTGTTTCTAGAACTGACACACAGGACATATTCCAATTTCCTGCACTAATTTAGAAGTCTTAAAAAATGGACCAGTGCATCACCAAACTTCCAAAGAGTGTGGGCTTTTTGCCCAGACATACCATGACTTACCCACCAGACTACCACCTTAGATTTGCCAGTCACCAATAGCTGTGAGCATGCCAAACCAATGAAAGCCAAGAGCAAAAATGTTGACAGACAACTTTATGTTTGATCCTCAAAGGATATGTACCATCATCAGTCCCTTCAGTCTCGATGGACTCCTACCTGCCCAAGTACTTTGAGGAAAATTGTGCCTTCAACAGGCCTCAAATTACAGTGTGTACTTTGAAAGGTTTTACTCAGTAGAAATGTTCTGAAGGTTAAAGTTACACCACATTCTATTCTCAGAGCCCCTGGACTTTAAAGTATCTTACATTAAGGTCAAGCGAGCAGGCTGTGCTTTTTCTCTCTTTCAAGAGTGAAAAGGAATCCGCAACAGCAGCTATTTAAGCCTTCTGGCTCACCCTCCATCTGCCCACCACTCCCCACAGCGCTTGCTGATTACCAGACTTTGAACAAAGCAGTTTCACAGGGATATGGGGAACGTTGCACAAAGCTGCTTCATTTGAGAAGTAATGATGGGCATCCATTTGCTTACCTTTGTGGCTTGTTTAGCTCACTTGCAAATAAGGCCCTGTAATGTATAATAGTTTGGTCCCTAGTCTCGACAGCACTTCTTTGCCAAGAGGAAGCAAGGAAAAACTGAGAGGCAGTGACCACCAAAAGGAAATCACACCATTTCATCTCTAAAATGTGCAGTAGCTTTTCATCAGAGGCACCGCAGAACTGCATTAATCATCCACTGTTTTGTCTGATCACTTACATGGTTGGGAAGTAAGTTGCACTTCAGTAACCTTTTACAAGTATTGAAATAATAACTAGCATTTAAAAAGTACTGCTGCAACTTTCCTATATAGAGCAGGAAAATAATCTAGGGGGTCAGAATGGGGACATTCAGGCCATGGGGTCTAGAATATGACATCCAAAAGGGCACCCAGTTACTTCTGCAAAATCCGGCATCACTGTATGATTTGTGCAAAAGTCACAGTAGAAGCTGACTATGAAGACACTTCATCTGCATCACTGGGTGAAGATCATGTACATATTTAGTTGTATTGATTTTTAATGTGTAGGGATAATACAGTCAATGGCTTGGACCAGAATGATTTAGCTGTCAGAGGCTTAAATTGTTTTACTCTAATTGTCTTAACAAACATCTACCAGTGACACTAAGGACTGTAATCTCTGAGTTATTCTCTCTGTCCCCATAATTTGTGTTCTTGTGTTGTTATTCCACTTGACATATCTTCCATGTCACATCTTGTTTGGCCTTAACATCCAAAACAAAAGCAAAAAGGAAGCAAAAAGAGCGTATTTTACTTACCTGGTGGAAAGATGCAGATCCAGACCTCTGTTCCTCCCAAATATCAGGGTAAAATAGGTCCCTCAGGTGCTCTCCCACATGTTTATCTGGATGTTTTAATAATCTTCTCAGGTGGTCCTGCAGGATTTTAAGGTAGCTATCATTTTTAAAAAACTTGATATATTTACAGTTTGTTTGTTAACAGCAGACGCCCATCAAAGGAACCCACCTTTAATTACCACTGACAAAAAGTGACATTGAACACTACAAACAAAGAACAGGTGTTCTCTTCCATTGTTCTGCAATTATTCTTTTGGAATTCCCATGGTTCTGACAGTAACCTTTAAAAATTCATCTCAGGCACATCTGAGTTCTAGTGCCCATTTTTATGGGGAAAACCAAAAATGAAGATGGCATCAAAAGGTGAAATTTCTCAGCTATGAGAAAGAAAGAAAAAACACAGAGAAATAGCAAGCTGCTGCTGTTACAGGAATATGTCATTGTGGTTCCTAGAAATTAAGAAAACAAGGAAGCCATCTGAAGGAAAGGAAGCATCAGTCAGGCACCCCTCCATTGTGCCTGGATACAGATCCAGCTGAGAGACCCCTTCCTTCAAACTACCAATCACCATTGCTGAGTCCATCAGAAGAAGAAGAAGGTGAGCTTCCATGGCTGAGCAGGGATTTGAACCCTACGTCTCTCATGCCAAGCTCAGCACTCTATGCACCACACATGGTCAACCCTGTTATGAGAGAATAATCAAGACAATATGCATAGCAACGCACTCCTCCTTCATTCCCCAATATGTTCTCTACATCATCTAGGAGTGACCTCTGTACACCAAAACACATAACGAAGGTACCTAAAAAATTATGAGGGGAGGAGTCACTGATATAATCATCCTGACAAATGGCAAAACATAATTTACTTTTTTCTGTCTTGTAAAGTACTGATAAATATTTTATCATGAACCTTTAAAGAGAGCAGTTCAAGTGCTTAGCACCTTTACAAAGAAGAAACCTGGAAGATGAAATGATGTTTTGCATAAATTGGTAAGAATCTGTTTAGGTTTTGTTTTGCTTTGCCCACATCTTCTGATTGCAATATTATCACAGAGCTTGCATGTGTGACTAATATAAATGACAGGCATCTGTCTAGTTAAAGCTGCTTTGAGAGACACATATGCTTGCCTATGTTAGAGAGGAAAGAGGTAGAACAAATGAAGAAATCTGGCTTCTGTATGACTGACAGCTAAAAATGTGCCCTAGAGGCAATGTATGAAAACAAAATATTTCTAATCCTCAAGGAAATACTGCATGATCAGCAACACAAAAAGTGCTACCCTTTTATAGCATTGACTGTTCAGACGTGAACTCAGATATAAGCAATATTCCATTGATATAGCTGCCAAAATTACTTATTGATTCTTGTGTATGTTACGGCTAATATCCAATCATTATTTACCAACTCTGTCAACCACCTCAGTGCAACTGTTGATTCTAACAACCTGTAAGGACTATATTAAAGGCCTACTTCTAAAGCAGTTTTTCTCCATCTCACAGTATTACCAGCCTGAAACCTCATGCTTTTGTTATGGCGGCAATTGATTACTGTAATTCTCTGCTGGCTGAACTCCCAGATCATGTTCTACATCATTTTTGCCTGATAACATAACACTGTTGCTGGGATTTTTTTTTACAGGTACTGCCTTGGTCTTCATCTTCTTAACCATCTTTAGCAATTTAATTTTTTAATATGCTTCCAGGTCTTAACTGGCCACAATCCTTTCTCTTTACTATAATAATGGCTGTGCTTCTGAAGTGCTGCAAATGCAGAGATGCACCAACTTCCACTGTGAAAATTCTTTTTGTCTTTCTGCAAAATTCCTCAGACGTTTTGCTGGAGGAGGAACTTCCAAATTTGCTCAACTTTCACTTCAGACAGCAGTGTATGACTGAACAGAAGCCTCCTGAGCAATTCTGTTTGTTTTATCAAAACTCGTCTCTCTTTGAAAATCGACAGAGAGATGGAACCCTCAAATTCACCTCAAATTTCCTTTCTTTTCCATGCCAACACTGCACCAAGCTGCCGCTGTTCAGGAAGACCAACACTTCCAGGCAATTTACCATAAGTAGCAGCCCTTCTGCAGTCCAAACCAGAAGCCCTCTCATTCCTAGACCCTCAGCATGCAGACCACTTGCTGCAGATGCAGGTGGTATATTACACAATGGGCCTGAGAGACAGGGGCTCCTTAATGTCCAGAAGGAAAATGCATAAGGTGACTTCCATGGCTGATACAGAGCACACCAAAATGCCAGTGGCTATTTTGATAGAGTAGAACAGAGAAAGGGGCTGAGGAAAGGGTCTACTTGGTTCCTACGAAGAGCCCCTTCGCACACTGCTCTCTGGACATCTGGGGAAGAGCATGATTGTATCTTTCAGAAATCTCATGTTTGAACAAGACTCTGCAGTTATATCTATTTCTGTTTGCTTTCTGTGTACAATATCATATAGCAGACAGAGGAACAGTGTGTTTTATTTTCTTCTGCTGTCACTGATGGGCTCCTATATATTAAATATTGTTTTTTAAAATACCCAGTGGGTTTCCCAATCATTTTATTAAATGGAAATGAGATGTTAGAAGCAGTAACACACACATTCAGAAATCATCATTCTAGCTGCACATCTACAGTAAATATAAGAGAAAAAGCAGTCGCATCATAAATTCCCCTACATTAGGTGTACTGAGAGTTTCTGGTTAGTTTTATTGCACATCTTCAGGCTACTATGGATGTGAATCATTATTATTTTTTAAAGTAAACATCAATTCTCATTTACATTTCAGAGTCTGCTGCATCAGTACCGGTCCTTAACTCTTCCCCCCCACCCTTTTCATTACACTCTTCTACCCTCATGATTTTGAAGTGGGGGGATAACCTTAGCCACATGCAGGGTGGCTGGAAGCATGAAAGTGCAGTCTGTTCCAGTTCTACATTAGGATAGGATTAAGTCTATCCTGCCCCATTTCCATGCAGATTTTAAAGGGAAAGTCTTTCAAAGTCCGCACAGAAATACAAAGCTATGAAAAAAATGAAAAATTGAAGTTGTTGGAGTCCTGCAGCAGTGCCTCCATCTGGACAACAGGGTTGTTTTTTCCTTACCTTTTAAGAAGCTTGAAAACAGATCACTGAGCTCCCACAGCCTGGAGCAGCTTGGGGGGGGGCTCCTTGCCACCATACACTTTGAATACAATAGACCAAGTCCCTCTGGGTATAACATGTAAAAGCTGGATGACCAATTTTGGATAGGGTTGCCAGGTCAGAAGCATTTCAAACCCTGAGATTTCAGGAGTAGGCCCTAGTGATGTCATGTGGTGGGCCCTAGTAACATCATGAGGATGGGCCCTGCTGATGCCATGGGGGCGGG
The DNA here is from genome assembly GCF_030035675.1 of Rhineura floridana. NCBI lineage: Eukaryota > Metazoa > Chordata > Lepidosauria > Squamata > Rhineuridae > Rhineura > Rhineura floridana. The sequence goes on along the minus strand of NC_084481.1, from coordinate 6,304,372 downwards.
CCCTAGTGATGTCATGGGGCGGGCCCTAGCAATGTCATTAAGCATGATACATTAAGCATCAACTACAGTTGCTTGGAGCATACCACTGGTATTCTCTCATTGGAAATTAAGATCGAAATTTTAGCTAAATGAGGGTGTTCCCAGGTCCGGCTGAAGTGACAGTATCGTTCCTTCTCACCTACTTTTTTGGTGCTTTGCAGAGAATTATCGATATTATAATAGCTATTTATTCAGGAGTCTCCACTGGTATTGATCTTTATTTTGAACTCTGTAATTATTGCCTCTTTACAATCCTTTTCAAGCACATTTGCAGAGCAGATTAAGGCAGATACTTAAGTCAGTGTTTTCCTTCCTGCTACTTACTCAGTCCCCCCCTGCTGCTTTCTGTCTGTCAGTTACAATCAACACTTCATTGACATCAGTGAAAGGGAATACACGTTTGAAGAGTTCACAAAGAAAGCAGACGGATAAAAGTATTAGTCACACTATCGATGATTTCAAAGCAATTAGAAAAAAAAATTGGAAAAAAAAGAAGGAAAATTAATTGGAAACCAGGCATGGAGAGTTGCTACTTCAAAATTCTCTCCACAAAGATAGAGAATATCAGAAATAATAATTGATCTGATGGCAAATTTGATTACTGCAGAAACAGAGCCCATTGCTAGTGTGGAAAAGGATGTATGAAAAAGTAACAATTGACACACCCACCTAAAAACATTGAAGCAACGTGTCTGCGACCACTAGTGGAGCAGAGTGGAGACATATTTTTCTCCACTTTTTGTATTATCAGCCGATTGAGTTAATACATATTTACAGCGGCAAAACTGTATGATAGCTTCTGTTTGCTGGCAACGTCACATGAACGATGCAAATTAAGAGATGTGAGTAGCAGCAAACGCACAGTAAACCACCATGTACACAAGCCCATAGTCTTCCTATTATCAGCTATAGAGTTGTGGGATTTCATAAGGCTTAGATCCTGAGAGACAGGGGGCAAAGGTAAGGAATGGTGCCTGGCAAATCAGATGATGCAGCCTGATAGGATTGGGGGGAAGTCAAGTAGTCTCCATTTGGTGCAGAGGATGGAACCTAAGGCTGAGTGTGTGGGTGTGGGTGTGTAAGGGAGGTGCAGCTATTAGCTTAAGGTCTGAAGCCAAGCAAAACAAATATCCTGTCCACTTGATCTGATATAGTTATTTTTTCCCTGAAGACCCTAAGAAAGCTAAAATCCTGTTACTTTAGGTCAGTCCTTGAGACCATGCAATCTTACTTTGAAAAGACACCTCTCAAAGCACTCTTCTTTCCCCACCACCCAGAGACCAACCCCTTTCAATCCCAGCACTTCTCCTATATACAATTCCTGACTCCAAGTTAAAAATCTCATTCTTCTTCTCCTCATTATTAAATCTTGTTATGTTGATGGCAAGTTCCCACCTTCCTATGTCTTTCTTTATTCCTCTATTTCTAATCCCCATACGAGAAGTCAAAAGGCCCCTGTTTTTCTTGCCCTCCACCATGCCAAACTATAACACCTCATAAATTAGTTGAAGTGTAACTGATAATCTTAGGAGCAAAATCTGCCAAACTGTACTGATTCTGAATGAAATGTTTGGGTTTCCCTATTACCAAATCCAGTACAGAGAATGCACAAGGGCCTGCTGTTTGTTTTATAACAAAATGGAAATATTTCTATATTTGTAACAAAATGGACTGTCCAACTCAATTTGTTAAGGAAGCATTTGAAATTCAAATGCCCATGACTATCACTGCACAAGTGTTGTGTCACTTTCAAGACATCAGTTTTCATAATAACACTTTTCACATGTATCCTGCTATCATGTTGGAACTAAACCACTCTGACATCCCAGCAGTGTTGATATCATTTAGCAAGTAGGAAGTTATAAAGTGGTGAATTGAGATGAATGGATTTCTAAACTGTCATCTTGTATTTCATTTTGCATAATGTACTAGGGTATCACATTGCATTTTGAAAATGTTTAAAATACTAAAGGACTGATGAGACTAGATCACTTGAATCATCCATGCTGAAACTGGAGGCTTATTAGAATCATGCTCGAGGATATGGTCTAAATTTTTAATACTGTACCTGTTAGTCATTTTGAGTGCCCAACTTTGCCTGATCTTTTAAAAGAGACCTGATTTACATGAAACCAGAGTCCCTGAAATCAGACCCTCCTAGCATTCAGAGTGTGGAATGTTTCAAAAAATGTTTTCCAGCTTGATCCTCAAGACAACTAAGTTTAAACAACTGGAATGAAATAAGTTTTTCACATTGATTCAAACACTTTCACCACCAGAAAGTGAGAAATTAGGATCAATCATGGATCATACCAAGATGGTTCTGGAGATTTTCTACCAGTCAACTTGTGATGGGGGCAGGGGGAACATTGACATTTGAGTGATATATGCCAGGAGCAGGCAGACTTCAGGCTTACAGGATCAATTTTGGCTTTTTTGTACTAGAACCCCAAGATCTACTAATACTAACCAAGTACAAAATAATGCCAGGGGGGCAAACATACATTTACAAAACATCTCTATGCACATTCTCAGTACAGGGACTTGTTTTCAGTACCAAAACTGAGCTCATAGACAAGTCACACACACAAAATTACTCCTGGTTCCCCCGATCCCCCCAAAGATTTCTTTCTCTCAGAAGTCTAATTTAGAAGGGGGAAACTTGTTGTTGTTGCTGTTGTTAAACAAATAGGAATCAAAATCTATGCTGATCTACTGCACATCAGTGAGAGATCATATTCTATCTTCTGCTCACCCCTCATCTACACATCAGCAGTTGAAGCAACTAACCCATGCAAGATTATGGCTCTGCTTCCCTCAGCTGAAGAATCACAACTTTCTTTTTTCCCATTCACAGAAAAGGAGCCATGAGCTTGTGTGAGTTCATGGAACTTCTGACATTACATTATTCACATGAGTAGACCACTCATATGAATAAGGGTTGCTCTCTTCAAATTGGCTTTGGGTATATTGTCGGAACCAGTCCTCACTGGCTGTTCTCCCAATGCAAAATCACAAGACAGAATGTTAAGCTGATAGTCTGTCAGTGAAGACAAACATTGCCTCCACATAAATATTTCACACCACTCATTCTCAAGTTGTCACTGAAATTTCACCTGAACTGAAATTGGCAACCAATTTGAAAAATGTGCCTAATCTTCTGAGTGGCTCAATTCCGGTCTCTGTCTTCAATTCCACTGTCCTCTTCAGCTCAGTATCCATTTAACAACTCTTTATGTTCCCATTCTCTTTTCCTGTGTATCCTGAAAACACACCTGCCATTTCTACTGTTAGCAGATCTTCTTGCCTCAAACTTCTCCTGGTGGAATGCATCCCTAGGCTTGATTTTGCAACTGCCTCATGCAGATGAATTGCTAAAATTGCCTGTTAAGATAAATGAGTAATAATTCTTACCACAAACTGCTGGTTGTAGGTTTGAGTTGTTCCTCCTATCTTCTTTAGCTTGTCTAAGATGTTGCTTCCTGATTCAAAGCTACAAAAGACCAAGGCATAAATATTTTTCAAGGATCCCTAGTTAAGCCCCTAAAATAAATTTGGCTGTGTGCTTTTAACTAGGACAGAGTTGGTCCCATGTAGATCCCAGGAAATCGGACCAAAAGTTGATTGATAGGATTATATGATCAAACACCTTTTGACACAGGCAGTGTTAGAGTATCCATGACCCTCCAGATCTTTTTGGATTCTATCTTCCATCAGTCCCAGCCAGCATGACCAATGGTCAGGAATGATGGGAGGTATAGTCCAACAACATTTGGAAGGTCACAGGTTCCCCATCTCTGGTGTAAGTTTTTAAGTTACAAAGACTTCTGATACAATTGGGGTGTTTTGTATAGGAGGATTCACTCACAAAATACCCTCTAGCCTGCTTTTTAAATTTCATCCCAGGAACAATATCCTCCTACTATACTACCAGGATGAGGTGAGGATTGTTACAGCTATTTGTAGGACACATCCTGGAGAAACAGTTTGTGTGCCGGTATCCCATGTTCTCAGATTTCCCTTTGTTATGCGGAGGAGCTGCTGGTTCTGCATTTCTTAAGGAAAAGAACATGCCACATATATCACCAACCAGTTTCAATGGTTTCTTAGAAGGCCTTTGTCCCTTTGAGGGAGGGATGAAGAAAGGACAAGCCCATGTCCCCTGATGATACCAATCTGATTCCCCTTTTCCCTGTATCAATATTTTAAAGACTATGGTGGAAAATTACATGCGGTTAAAAACTGCCCCTCATATTATGACATCATTGTGTATGTTTCTTCCCACTCCCCGCTGTTTACCATTGACTGCCACTGGGTGGGGGAATGAGGAAGCACATGGCATGATGAGTTAGTGAGCTTATATGCTCTGAGGGAAGACAGAAAACTTGACAAGAGGATGCAGTTCTCAGCAGCATTCCCCATGTCACAGCCCAGTTGAAATTATTTGAAGTGGCGTAAGAGCACTCTACTCACTTCACTTGCCTTGCATAGGAGAGATCCCCTATGTTAGCAGAAGCCTGAGATTCAAGGTGTATGAAGTGGTTATCATGTAGTTTGAAAGAGGATGGCTAGCAGGAATCTGGTTAGTGTCTCCCCCCCTCCCCTTGCTATTGGTTTGCTTTATATGGAATTTATTTCCATGCCTCTGATATTGGAGTTCTCTTGGGTCTTGAACAGCTACTTTTAAAGAAAAATAAGATGTTTGGAGGTATGGGCTTGGACCCAGAGAACACCTTGCCTAAGAGGAATGGACTTCTACATGTGCAAGAGGTGGTGAGGGTCTTCAGCTTCTATCAACATCTCCAACTTCAAGCAGGTGGCTCAGTCTGTCTAATCATAGGATTGACCCTGCTCAAATGACCACATTACTAGAGACCATTTTCAATGAAAATCCCAACTCAGCCTATACAACATCAATTTCATCACAATTTGTAACTAGTAAAGGCACCAAACATATGTGATTCTTGTCAGTTATTTGTGTAATTCTATGAATAATGGAACACTTCAAACAAGCATAAAACATTTTATGACTGTATTCTCTGTTACTAAAGTATTTAAATACCACAATGCAAGATTTAATTAGATCTAGACAGAATGGAATTTCATTCTCTTGTTTGGACTGGAAGGTGTTCTACCAACGACATCCTATTTGTTAGCAATTCATCTCAAGAGGAAAGTAACAATTGCTTCAGTGCAATAGGCTTGGATGAAATTTTGTAAAGCTTTGTAAAATACAAAGCAATTTACCTTCCCTGCAATTTACATTTACATTTCCAGGTGTTAGGTTGGCTTAAATCATGGACTTTTTTCTCCAAGGCATATCTAACCTTAACATGGTCAAAAACAGGTTAAGTCCAGATCAACCAGATGAACAGGGAGGGAAGAGAGAGGCAGACTTTCTGGCTACTCAGTGAGATGAACTCTTCAGACTGAGGAGCTCATAATGGCACTATATGACCTGGTGTATCACAATTGGCTTCTGGGGTCAGGTAACTGTATTGCAGCTGTGAGGTTAGCAAACAGTATTCAGACTGGAATGACAGCCTAGAGGATGGTTTTGATCTAATACACCTGCTGTACTGAGGGACCAGGTAGACAGGTTCTAGGGAGGACTGGCTCAAGACCTTTTACTGCTTGAGGCAGTGGAGCACATAGTACCTCACCCCCAAAGTCAAGGCACATAGTACCCAAGGTTAGCCAAGTTATTTTGGCACCTGAGGCAGAAAGTCCCACAGTAAAAATACAACAGTAAAAATTTAAGTGACCAACAATTTTCTGCCCTTTCATGACACCCACCTCAGGTTGCCAAGTGGCAGGGCTGGCCCCAGCCCAAGAGAATGGCTACTGGAGGCATTGGTTTGGGATATACACCCACACATACTGGAATGTTACAGTTCCACAGAAATATAATCTCAAAAAGACCACTTCTTGTGTGCATTTACTTTGGACTAGGTACCATTCCAGGCAATGGGACTTACTTCCAAGTCAATACACTAGAATAAAACTCTTAATGGCATTTCTGTTTTTCCTTGTTCATGTGCTAGGAATCTTGGTGTGATTTCCAACACTATCTTTTTTGTTGCAAACTGGGGCACTTTCTAAATTCTGTGTATCATCGTATTGATATTTCTGAAGATATTCTGTTCTCTTCTGACATAGTATACTTGGACTTTCAGAAAGCTTTTGACAAGGTACCTCATTAAAGACTCCTGGGTAAGCTTAGCAGTCATGGAATAAGAGGAGAGATTCTCTTGTGGATCAAGAATTGGCTAGGAAAGAAAAGGCAGAGAGTTGGAATAAACTGACAGTTCTCCCACTGGAGGGATGTAGAAAGTGGAGTCCCCCAAGAATTGGTATTGGGACCTGGGCTTTTTAACTTCTTCATAAGTGATCTAGAGCTAGGAGTGAGGTGGCCAAGTTTGCAGATGATGACTAAGTTGTTCAGGGTTGTTAAAACAAAAAAGGATTGTGAAGAACTCCAAAAGGATCTCACCAAACAGAGTGAAAGGGAGGTATACTGGCAAATGCAATTCAATGTAAACAAGTGTAAAGTTATTCATATTGTGGCAAAAAATCTGAATTTCACATATATGCTCATGGAACTGGCAGTGGTTGACCAGGAACAAGACCTTGGGGTTGTAGTGAATAGCTTGATTAAGGTGTCAACCCAGTATGTGGCAGCTGTGAAGAAGGCAAATTCCATGCTAGGGATCATTAGGAAAGGAACTGAAAATAAAACTGCTGATATCATAATGCTGTTAAACAAATCTATAATGGGGCCGCATTTGGAATATTGTGTACAACTCTGTTCACCCGACTTGAAAAAGGATATTGTAGAGTTGGACAAGGTTCAAAAAATGGCAACCAGAATTATCAAGGGTTGCAAATTCATGGAAGATAAGGCTATCAGTGGTTATTAGTCATGATGACTATGCTCTGTCTCCATGATTGGAAGCAGTATGCTTCCAAATGCCAGTTGCTGGAAACCACAGGAGGAAGCAGTGCTCTTGCATTCAGGTCCTGCTTGTGGGCTTTCCATGGGCATCTGGCTGGCAACTGTGAGAACAGGATGCTGGACCAGATGGGCCACTGACCTGATCCAGCTGGCTCTTCTTATGTTCTGACGTTATTATTTTATATGTGCTTGATTACTACAATGCTTTCCATGTTGGTCTTCCTTTAACTCATCTGAAACCCATTTCTAACATCCCATTTCTTCACTGCAGCTTATCTCCTCTTTCTTGCCTATGCATATGATCATGTTTCTCTTCCTCTTCTTCTTCTTCTTTCACCTCTTTATACTGACTTCCTTTCCCTTATGTTCAGTTTGAAAAGTTACTTCCTTCTTTTAAATGCTTGCCTTTCTTTGACTTTTTACCAGACCCTTCCAGAGCTCTGCATTCCTCTGATACCAATCTCTTTCTTAGACCAAAGACTGCACCTGTTCTCTCAAACCTCTGCCCATTTTGTTTGACAGACCCTTACTTTTGGATCTCATTACCTCCAGAGATTCAGTGTCCCCCCTTCAAAGAGTGCCTCAAGACATACCTATTTCCTCAGGACTTCTGTATTCACTGAGATTTTAACAGTGCAATCTTTGCCAACCTGGTACCCTCCAGATGTTTTAGACTACACCTCCCATCATACCTGACCATTAGCCATGCTGGCTGGATCTGAGAGGATTTTGAGTGCAAAACATCAGGAGGGCATCAGATTGGAGAATATTATCTTGTCTTGTGAACCGCCCAGACAGCTTCGGCTATGAGGCGGTCTATAAGTTTAATGAAATAAATAAATAAATAAAATTAATTAAGGGAGTAATCCTAACTCCTTCCCCCCAGTCCAAAGGGGCTTTATGGAGTGGCAGAATCAACACTGCCTTCACAACCCTGCTATACATGGAAACGAGGGCAGAAAGGGGGGTGGCAAATTGCTGTACCAGCCTGGAGCTGACACAGCAATCAGGATCCTAGTCTGGCTTAGTCCCTCCCACAAAAAGCTGGTGTTAACCACTCAGCACAGCACAGTGCAAAATGGGTTTGGATGGCTCTGTTAGTGTTTCTGTTCCTCCCTTCTTCCACTTTCTTTCTTTATTGCCTTGCTTCTTTTTCTTTCTGTGCCTGTCTTTAAGTAGACTGTAAGCCTATGGACCAGACTTTGTCATTGCTGGTTCTCTTTTATACTGGATAGAAGCTTGGGTTTGTTTCTTCTTAGATGATCAAGGTGGCAGTCCTCTGCACATTTATCTGGGTTTATACCCCATTGAACCCAGTGGGACTTACTTATAAATAAGCATGTAAAGGGTAGCACTATAAGAAAGAATAACAGTGTTATCATTAGCAGCAGTAATGTTAATTTAAATATGAGGATGTGATTACTAACAGATGAAAACTGTTGGAGGTGTAAGAGGCCACAAGCAACCCAGGTACACTCAGTTCTGAAGTTGCCCAACCCTTGCTTCCTTCTGGAAAGGTGTTAGTATTTATTTTATTTATTAAAATTAACCTGGTTCTACATTTAAATTTATGATCATTTAATAATATTATTCTGGACTATATTCCAGCACCTCAAAATGTTCAAGAATTATGGTCGGCAGGCTGAGCAGTGCTATCCAAATATGCTTCTAAGCTGGAAATCCCCATATATCAATTTGGCCAACAAGGAGAGAATCCCTTTATTAGCAAAGAAGAAATTCTTCAGAAAATTTTAGTCTAAGTTTACTACAAACAAACTGAGATATCTGATCATTCTTTGGTTCATCATCTACATCTTTTGAAGAAGAAAAAAGACATTAAAGAAGTATCTTGTGTTTATTGGAAAAGAGAGTATGTTGATATGATTTATATTATATAATGTATCTTGTATTTTTGTATGCATGCATTGCTTTATATATTTTGGCTGCCTACATATACCCACTTACCTGGGAGTAAGCCTCATTAAAACCAATGGGATTTACTTCTGAATAGATGTGTTGGATTGCAGACTTAATAAACTTTTAATAATTAAATTTAAGTATATGAAATTCTGAATATTTGCCATGCTTTGTTTTTACCTCTGATTTTGTTTAATCCACCTACTCTTTTGGCTCAGAATACAGCTTTTATTCAGAATAGATCAACACCATATCATTTCACTCCAAAGGCTTAAAGTAGATAACCACAAATGAAATTTCCTGGCCCATGATACTATTAGCTGTCATATCACCCAATTTGATACATTTGTGCAACTGATATCATTCCTTCTCCCCCTCTCTGCTGCATAAAATGGGAATACTAGAAGTAAATGTACCACTGCAGGCAGGGAGCTCCTGGTGCATCCAGCACTCAGCACCCTTCATTAGTGTCTGCTTTTAGGAAGGGTCTTCACTAAGCTAGTTTCGTGTAGCATCTGTTTATGGAGTAAGTTCCTGCAATCCTCACCAATCTATGCACTAGATTCCTTCTAATGTCTACAAGAATGAAGAGCAGAGAGGAAAGAAACCAGTACTACTAAAAACAGATTTGCATGAGAGAGGAAAAAATCCTTTTGAGTGGAACATGTCCTTTTATATTAATTAAGTAGTTCTAAGGCTCAGTACACAGAGAATTTTACAAGACATACTCAAGAATCATCTTAAATATAGTCACAATCCCATCAGTATGTCTTAATCTTCTAATAATTAGATTGTCTGAACAGTTTGAGAACTACTTCAGCAAGCTGTCAACTTTCCCAATTGAAATCCTTCTTCCAGGGGTTCCTCCCCAGATTTCAAGTGCAGCCCTCTCTGAGACCTTCATTGTTATTCAAACTTGTAGACTTCTGGTGATAATCAGTTCATTAGCTAAGCTTACCAGGATGACCCTTGTGTCCTCTTTTCAGTTTTATGTTGCAAGGGCGATGTTCATACTGAGCATATTTATGCCTCTGAAAAATGAAATGGACTGTCTTCAAGTCGATCCTGACTTTTGGCGACCCTATGAATAGGGTTTTCATGGTAGGCGGTACCCAGAGTGGGTTTACCATTGCCTTCCTCTGAGGCTGAGAGGCATTGCTGGCCCAAGGTCACCCAGTGAGCTTCATGGCTGTGTGGAGATTCGAACCCTGGTCTCCCAGGTCGTAGTCCAACACCTTAACCACTACACCACACTGGCTCATTTATGCCTCTAAAGAAGCACAAAGGCTTTGGATGAAATGAAATCGGAACGAGTTAAGCCAATGCAGTAAGACCTAGCCCTTCCTTCAGGTTCACAAAGGTAAGAGCTTAAGTCAGAGAGAGACACACCTCCAAATATGTGCAGCAAGAATAATGGTCAGGTGTGGGAGACATGGACTATTTTTTCAATGAAGGAATGAGGTTCTTGATGAGTTATGCCATCTTCTGTTCGCTAAGGGTATATTCATAATCTTCTTGATTCAAGTCCTGTGATAACTTCAGTGTTTATCAGCTTCACACCTTCCCTCTTGCTTTTGTGAGATCTAGGTTTTTCTTAATTCCTACATTTGAAATCTTACGAAGGAGGTGCAGAATCCACATGAGAAAATTTGTTGTGGTTATTTAACTCTTTTACTTTTAAAAAAATATTTAGATCTTTAGCTATTATTGAAGTGCTCCTCATCAAAGTGATTATTCCTGTCCTAGACTCCTGCTGAGTGACATTCTTTAATAGTATCTTTTATTCACACTCCACCCACCCCAACATGCATGCTACAAGACTCCAAAGTCTTATGTAAAGGCACCACTGACAAAAAGACTTCCCACACAACCACTGGAACATGGCCCTTGACTGTAAATAAATATTAGAGGATCTCCAGCATTATCAACAAAAGCTTAAAAACTTACATGGTTAGTAGTTCTAGGAACGTATAACTGATTGGCCTTTTCAAATGTTCTGTGTCACACACCAGTTCTGTATCCCATGCTAGTTTTCTAAATTTGCGACACATCTGTTAAAAAATATGTGAAAGTATCAGTTTTGCATCAACATCTGCCTCTGCCTTTTTTACTTTAAGCCTGATGTAGAAGTTACTGTTATCAAAAGTTAAGGAACAAGGGTGGCAATGGAATTGAGTGGTTTCCCCCTGCTCTTACCCAAGGATAAAGACGGATTGAAATGTGTCTAGAAAACCTACTTCCTTCAAGCACATCTGCAACTGATTGGCCACCACTTTCTCAACCACCTTGCCCAAGAAAGCAGTATTAGTGACTAGGCAGTAGTTGTCAAGCACCTCTAGGTCCAGAGAGGGCTTCTTTCAAGGCATTAGGCATTACACCCTTCTGTAATGAGCCACTAGCCATCTCCTGCATTCACCCAGTCAATTCCTTCTAGCTAAAGCTTATAAGTTGTGAAGGGCAAGAGTCAAGAGAACAAATGCTTGGCTGGACCCTTGCAAGCACCCTGTTCACACTAGAAAAGGAGCAGCTGGGGAGAAAAGAATGCTGGAATTGGCAGATGACGCTTGTCTCCTTTCCTCACTGCTCTCTGCTCAGATGATTATGGGAAGAATCAAACTGAACTGTTTGAGTGAATATAGAGGGCAGCTTCCTCCTCTACCTCCACCCTGATGCAGGCAGAACAGTAGCTGGTATACAGGCATGCCCCACTTAATGTTGCTTCACTTAACGTTGCCTCGCTATAACATACATGCTCCATACGTCCCCATACCCCGCTTAACGTTCGCGCGCTTCGCAATAACGTACATTTTATTGGCATGACGCCGCTGCCATCTAGTGGTGATTGTATGCAGTACAAGTGAAGACAATTGCTTCACTTAAAGTAGATTTTCACTTAAAGTATACTCTCCGGTCCCATTACAAATGTTAAAGCGGGGTATGCCTGTACCAAGTTTATTAATCTACAATCGTCATGGAATAGCTAGAGATGGAGGAAAGGAGCTGCCTATCTTAGGGACAGAAAATTTTGTTCCCACTTAATAAATATCACAGGAATGAAACTAGGAACAAATGTAATTCTCACTATACAGTAGGGCCCCGCTTCCCGGGGCTGCACTTCCCGGCATTCCACTAATGCGGCGGCTTTCATTCCCCATTTTAAAGCCGCTTTTGCAGCATTTTGCGGCATTTTCGCACGACGGGCCCATTATACTCAATGGGGCTCTGCTTTACGGCGATTTCCACTTTACAGCGGGGGTCCGGAATGGAACCTGCTGCATAAGCAAGGCCCACCTGTACTATGAAGCCAAGTTCTCACTGAAGTTGTCAACCTGTTTCTGAGCAGTACCACCTCACTGGATACTCCTCCAACACCCATACATTCTCTGTTCACGGAAGCCTAGAGTGTCAGGGAGAAAGGGAGACTAGAACTCTTCTCCTTGAAAACTTGCTTTTTTATGTGAAATATCTTTATTTTATTTATGTTAACTCCCAACTGAAGTCTGAAATAGTACAGCAGGCACAAGTTTATCACGTCAGAGAATACTAGTCCTAATTGTCCGGAAAAACCAGTCAATCAGGGCAAACCTTCAGGACAGCATCAGACCTGAAATTCCACTGAAATATTTAACAGTAGGCATAAAGACTTCAAAAGAACAACCACCATTAGTGGAGTTTTTTTTTTTAAATGACACATCTAGATTTATCCCACTGAAATGCACAAATAACAGCTGTACAAGTTCATCAAATACACAGCTCAATTCACATGTGTGAGGCTTTACATAAAGGAGCAGGTTTAGCAATTACAATTTGCCAAGAAAAGTCTTCAAATCTTTTTTTCCTCTAATGACAGATGCGATGTCCCCATATTTAAGGGCCAATTTATTCCTAGGCTGAGTAGTAGCAGAAGGAAAGCACACTGCACATTTACAAAATCAAGGCACTTAAGAAACATTTGTTTTTAAAAAAATGTTTTTCCAAGTGTACCCTCAAGCTGCTGCACTCCCTAGCCTCTGACAGTCCTATCAAATTGCTTTAATTGGTGAGAGCAAATTTAAGTGGAAGGACTGTGAGCTGAGGGCCCATTTGCTTACTTTTTGAAAAATTAAGTTTTTAATGAACTATATTATTTATTAATTACTGAATCGCCTTTTACATGTGTCTCAAGGTGATTTATAAACACAATGATAAAAACAGAAGAAAAAATCAACTGAAGATAGAACTAAAAACAATACAAAATGAACACCTAAGGCAGAGACCTTTTCATCTACTTGGAAAAGCTTGCTGAAACAGAAATGTCTTCAATTGTTTCTGGAAAGTACAGATAATGGTCACCTGCCACATCTCAACAGGGATGCTGTGGAAAGCAGGGGGATATACTTTAATTTTATTTAATTTTTACTTTTTTACTATTTTAATTTTATAGGTAAAATAATAGTAAGGAGTCAATATTTTTCCTAACTGCCCAATAAAAAAAAGTAAAACCTGCTTCCACTTTCCAGTGTTCTGCCCAAACAATAAAACCACTGAAATAACTAACAGGATTTTTAAATGTGATATGATAATTTTTATTTTATTAATAATAATTTATTTTTGATTTTATACCCCCCTTTTATAAAATAACATTAAACATAGTGGGCTACCAATATTTAAGATCTTTTATGCTGACCCCTCCTCCCAATGAACCTTCTGCTCCTTTCTCCCAAGAAAGCCAAGGTTGCAATCCTGTACCCACTTACCTGGGAGTAAACCCCATTAAACACAAAGAGACTTACTTCTGAGCAGATATGTAGACCACTGTATTGTAAGTTAAGTGAATTCTTAATGTCTGCCTGACAGTAACATTTGCAGAAAATAACTGTGAGGAGTACCTTGTCTCAGACAAAACCACCAGAGCAAAGATGCATCTTGGTTGGTAGGAAGAAATGGCAAAGGGGAGATCTAGTAGGTCTTTAGAACTATGGAGATTCCAAGGACTAGAAAATGAAACAGAAACAGGAAAGAAAAGTGCATCAAAGGGGAGAGGAAAACAGCAGCTCTTTAGGATCCCAGGGATTCTTATAGCTTGGCATCCAAATAACCCACTCATCAACCATAGTTATGAATAAACTCATTGGCTACAAACACTGAAAGGCACAAGCAGACACTCTTGTGTTTTTTCATTCGTACTTCTGACTGTTGTCTTAGTTATAGGCATCTGTTTGTATTACAATGGCTACGTGGACTAAAGCATTATAGAGGCTATGCATGTGGTGATTCAAGAAGATGGTTAATTGATATATCCGGTGGCCTTACCTACTAGTAGAGCTTATTTATTGGTATATCTGGTGACCCTACCTACTAGTGTGGCTTATTTATTTATTTACGACACTTCCACATTCTGCCCCTCACCCAATCAGATTGTTGTACAACAAGAGTGTTGTACAAAGGGTGTTGTACAACAATATAGATAACTAGGGGCTGCCACCCCTGCTCCTTTGTTCACCAACTCTGCCTTACATCACCAAAACTCCCCAGCCTCCCCACAGGTCACAAAAGTCCCCTCAACAGGTCACCAAAACTCACCCTCACGGGTCGCCAAAGTTCCCCCCTTCTCCCATGGATCGCCAAAGCTATCTGCCCCGCATTGGCAAAACTCCCAAGTTGCCCCCAAACCCCTTAACACCCCATAAGTCACCAAAGTCCCCTCCACCTCCCAAGGGTCACCAAAGCCTCTCACCCCCCACAGGTTACTACAGGACCCCAGCCCTAACACACACACACACCAGGCACCCCCAAACACATACAGAGGGATTCTCTGTCTCTCACACACAAACACACAGAGAAACACCACCTCGCCATCCCCTCCCTTGCCATCCCACCCCTCCCCCTCTCTGGCACCCTCCCCCTCACCACTCCCCCAGGCACCGCCACTTCCCACCCCAACCTGCTTGCCTCAGCTGTTGGTCCGCAACAGAGGGACACCATGACCACCCCACGGAAGATGGGCACACTTAAAATGTAGAGGAAATTATAACATACAACCATAGTGTGAAATCAGATACATATTGAGACATAGTATAAAGAAATATTTATATAAGCAAGAATGTCAAAGATGTTTATTATGTACACAGTGAAGATATTATTTATTTATTTATTTTCTTTATCTCCCACCCTTCCTTCCAGCAGGAGCCCAGGGCGACAATCCTATCCAATGTA
Source organism: Rhineura floridana (assembly GCF_030035675.1). Classification (NCBI taxonomy): domain Eukaryota; kingdom Metazoa; phylum Chordata; class Lepidosauria; order Squamata; family Rhineuridae; genus Rhineura; species Rhineura floridana. Next base: position 6,289,266 of record NC_084481.1, on the reverse strand, counting down.
AGCCATGCTGTCATGATGTCACATGGCATGACATTGGGGGTGGGGCATGGTGGCAAATGCCACTGGGCATGTGGGTGGGCTATCCAATGGAGGCTGTGGTAGCAGTGGCTGCAGAGGCTGTTGAGGTGGCGGCTGTGGAGGCAGTGGAAGCCATGGAGGGGGAGGCAGAGGCCATGGAGGTGGTGGAGGCAGAGGTGGCAGAGGCCACGGCAGGTGAGAGGACTGTGGCCTGGGCCTGGGTGGGTAGGAGGCTCATATTGGTGGAACGGGAAATATTGCAGTGCATTTCTTTCAATAGGGGAAGGCCTTTAAGCCATATTCCATGGATCATTCTTAGGATGTTCTGCCTCTGTTGGCCAGCGTTAGTATTGCTCCGTGAACATCTCATATTCATGTTTAGCTTTTTGGCATAGCCTGTATTATACAAGCAAACCAGGCATTCTATCTCCAATAGCCAGTTCATAGAGAAGGAACAATTAGGTTGCATTTTGGGGGAGGGCTATTGATGTATTGCATTTTATACAACGAAGCACAATGAATTCTGAAGCAGAGAAACGGCCGTAACTGGAAAGGGAAAGGGAAAGCAGCTCAGAAGAAGGCCTGGATCCTGGATTCAAATTACTGATGTAAGCAAAATAGCTGGAGTTGAACTTTAGTGTAGCCCCATTTAATATGATTTATGCTTTTAATTTCCTTAACGTCTCTAAATTGTAAATTAATGGGACATGGGTGCCTTTTAGTATTACAGTACCTGCAAGTAAGCTTGGGTGATTCAACTGAGCGCTTTTACTTTGTAAAGGGAAAAATGGTTCTGTTTTTTTATCTCTGAGAGCAATCCACATTTTGGGTAATCTGATCAATTGCTGACTAGCTCCATTCAGGCGGGCTCATTTTGTCTTCTCCCAAGATTTAATCCATCACCCTGCTTTTCCTTGTCAAGGCAACCAATGAACATCCACTTGATAATGAAGAGCCACAAATGTTTGGAAACAAATGTAGTTCATTAAGTAGAAAGATAGCCTTGCTGTTAAGGTAGGAGAGGTAGTGGTGGGGAGGTGTCTAATAAAAAAGGAACAATGCTGGCATTATATACTAAATAAAAATCAATAGAGTGCCTGCCAATGCATTGAATATAATTCTGAAAGGAGGTGTTAGGCCTCAGTCTTGTCTGAAAGCCACATCACGTGACCTGAACTCTCTAGCCAGAATTCCAGATGTCCAGCAACTGCCTATGAGTACTCAGTGGTGAAGGAAAGGAACTCTGCACATACTCAGAGGCACTCTATTGTATGTGCCAGAGACTTGAATTAAAAATAGGTTCGATAGCACAGCCCTCTTTTGAGTTTTGGAGTAAAATAATGTTCGAAAGAGAAGCTGTTAGGTATTCCTTCTCTGGCATTTCTGTCACCGTGATTCACATGCTACTCAGTTTACTAAGGGGTAGTGGGAGAAGGAGATTAAAAACTAACCAGATAGTAAGGACAGAAGATGCTCTCCCCCCATCCAGTGTGATCCTAATGCTTACGATGGGCTCTGCTGGTGTAATTCTAGCCCACAATTAGTGACCATCAACAACTGCTGCAGGCAGCCTCAACTGTAACCAAGGACACCTTCAGCGGAAGGCAGGAGGGTGATATCTTTCTTTTCTAATTGAGCAGGACAGTTAATTAATCATGGAGGTTTTGTCAGAGATTCTGTTACCATGAAAATGTGTATCTGCGCCACCAAGGAATATTTGCTTGCTGCTTTATAAGAGCTACCCACAGGGACAGTCCATTAATACTGCAATGTGATTTCCCTGACGTCACCATTTCCAACTGGAGCTTCCTTCATTTTCACATTGTACTAACCCAGTGGAATAAGAGCAACGCAAAACCCAGCAATTTAGCTAATTACTTTCTTCACTTTCCGTTCTGGCCTCTTGAGAAAGTTGCTGCTTTCAAACAAAATACAAGATGGCTGGGCCTCTGGTGGTGTAAGGGGTGTGGAAGCTTTAAAATTAAACAGAACTCTTCAGCAGACAGAAGACACTGCATATAATTATAAACCATATATATAAAAAGAGGGGGGCACTGGAAGCATGGGAAGATGCAGGAGGTAGGGGGAAAGTTAATGAACAGAACATAAAAGTATAAGGTAGGAGACCCATCATGGATCTTGGGGCCTTCTGCACACAAAGCAGGTGCTCTACTGCTGAGCTATGGCCTTTCCCCAGCTGTGGCTTTTCCCCAAATGAGTCAGTGTGCATCAAACATTGTTAGATAAACATTTTCCTTTCACCTCCCCTCCAAGTAATGTTAGTCACACATTCCACTGCTAGTCATCAAGGATAGAATACAGTAATCAAATAGAAATCACATGATCTACGTGAATGTGAGTCCACTCCAGTACGCTGCTGATCACTATGAATGTTCATAAAATCACTTGGGCCTAATTTTTGCTGAGGCAGTAAACTGTGTAGGCTGTGCCACTTCATAGTATCTAAATGTTTCTCCATATTTTTTTTAATCCTTGCACTTAGAAAATTAGCATGGCAGGGAGGCTTGGCTAAATCTTTCTCCCTATTATCTAATCTTCTGCTTTCAGGGAATTCTTGTTATATAGAGGAATGCTCAGTTATGTGGACATCCATCTGCAGTTTGAAGTGGAACAGTACAGATACAGGTTTGCCTATCTCAGTCAGAATTAAATCCCTACAATTGTTATTAGCAGAACACTATTTCTACTCTTCTGGAGTTAATTTATGAACAATATGCCAGAAGGGCAGGGCGGGGACGAGGGGCCTGGACTGTGAAAAAGTAAACATTACTTGACAAAATAATTTTTGGTATCTCAACAGACCAGAGAGTAGCTATAATGTCTCTTGCTAAATCCCAGTATATCCAAGTCTATAAGCACCAACATTTATTAATATGATTCAGACATGGCATGGCATATGACAACAAACACCTTGAGAGTCTCCAGGTTAGATCAGAATTAGTAGGCCACCATTCAGTTTACAGAACTACTAGGCTGCAGCAGTGGGCCCCAGTTCACAGAATTACTAGGCTCCAGTTCAGTTTACAAAATCACTAGGCCCCAGTAATAGGTTTAGGGAGGGGCCGCCGATCATGCATCTTGCCCTGGGCCCAGTGCCAGTTCTCAGCGGCCCTATGTGCCAGACATTTTCCAAGGGTTCATTTTCCTCCTTGACTTGGCTGATAGAAGAAACTCCAACAAAGTTAAAGTATATCTATGAAACTGTATGGATGATGATAATGATGATGATTAAAATTTATACGCTGCACTTCTTCCCAGAAGCCCAGAGTAGCCAACAAGTGACAAAACGCTAAACATATTTGAAAACATCTTAAAAACAAAAGACAATAGAGACAACTCCTGTCTATTTTTTATTTTTATTTAATTTAATTTCTATACCGCCCAAAGCCAAAAGGCTCTCTGGGCGGTGTACATAAGAGTAAAACAGCATAGGACTTCCGGGAAGGGTGACTTCGCTTGTGCCTGCTTTTGAGACGGGCTCCCGCCTCAAAAGAAGCTTATTCAGATATAAATCAGTCAGAACATTTTTATTTTGACTGATGAAATTTCTCCCGGGCAGGGAGAAACGTAGAGATCAACCTCAAAAGCCTGTTTTTGTTGGGAGGACTGGATTTCATTAATTTATGAGAAAAGGTCCAGCCAGCAATGCCGGACGGACTTCCGAACAAGCTCTATCTGTTTAATGCGATACGTTTATCTTTTCTTCAAAGAGAAAACAGACTAACAGGCAAGCATCCTTCTTTCTATTATTTTTTTTACTTGGTTTAAATTGTTGCAGCAAAAAGAGATTTGTCAATTTAATCAGCTTTAAAGAGCTTCTGGGTGAGTTATAACTCTTCTCTGTTATTCACGAAATTAACAGCTTATCTCTGTTTTTATTGCAAAAAGCTGTCCTGGAAGTGCATTCTAAAGATATACACAGAAGAGGGATTTCTATTCCGAGGAACATTATATTGTCTGGGACTATTCTCTTTTTGGTCTATTTTATTTTGACGAATCTGCTTCTTCACGACGCTGCTAACTGTTTTGATGCTGGGAACTAAATTTGTTTTGTATTCTTGAACATAGAGAGATAAGGCAGGCTGCTCTGTTTATACTGTGATGTCATCAAGCCTGGAATATTAACCCAATTGTTGCTGAAATAAGAAGTGTTCTTCTTTATTTTTGTTTTGCTTTGTTTTCGTGGTTTTAAAAAATGGCAATCAAGAAAGTGGCTGAGAATCTGGAAGTAATTATGTTTCAGAAAATAATGGATGAGATTGAGATAACGAAACAAACCCTGCGACAGGGCAGTAAGGAGCTGAAAATTGAACTGAGCAAAATGACGCAGGAGCTTAAAGAAATAGGGGATCCTGTGAGAGAGGAGAATGAGATCAGAGATGAGAAAAGAAAAAATAAAGGGAAGATACAAGCCCTGGAGATTGGAACAAATGTGGAATTGGAAAAAGATCTGGAGTTTATGGATATTAGAAATAAAATCTACTGTTTGGAATTTAACGTTATCTCTGAAGAAATTAATGAAGATATTAGAGATAAAGTTATCAATGGCTTGGATAATCTTCTGGACTGGAATGATGTGATGGAGCTTGATATAGAGAAAATCTATGGAATTAACAGCAGCCATGTGACAATGGAAAAACTCTCAAGAGATGAGCCAGTGCATTTTGTAAAAAAGAAGAACAGAGATATGACTTTACAACAATATTTCAGCAACTTATTCAGAATTGATGGCAAGAAAATATTTGGGATAGAGGAAATTCCCATCAGACTCTTATTATATGACTATGGCTATGACAGCAAGATTATTATGGAATACTGATAATGGAAGATTGGACACTGAAATTACTGGACTTAACAGGACTATTGAAGATGGAAGATGGAATTAATAGGGATAATGGAATAATGGCTATTGAAATGATTGGACCTAACAGATTTTGATGAGATGGATTAATCGATATGTTTATTTGGACTATGGTTATGACAATAAGATTATTATTATTATTAACGAGATGGATTAATCGACATGTTTATTTGGAGAAAAATTGATAGATATATTTCTTAAAGAATTGAAACCTCTCTTTGACTTTTTGTGGAAAGAATAAAGTAATGTTTATGAGATTTGATGATTAATTAAGATAACTACTGGAGGAAAGTGATTTTATAATATAATTTAAGAGACAGGATTGTTATATATTGTAGACCTATAACTGATTTGATCTGCGACAAATGGGAAGTCAACATTTTATTTTTTTGTTTAATCATTTTTGTTTTGTTTTGTTTTTTGTCTTTGAATGTTTTATGATTTTGTTTTGTATGTTTTATGAAAATTTGAATAAAAATTATTGTAAAAAAAAAAAAGAGTAAAACAGCATAAAATACAAAAACATAGAAATAAATAGCAAACTCAACAGAACAAGTAATTAAATAGCATTAAAATACAATAAAATACAATAGCAGCAGTCCAGCAGGAAGGGTGGTGGTGGTGGTGACCGCCAGGGGAAGCAGCACAGCAGCAGCAGATGACAAGGGGCTCTCCCTCCCTGGCAGCACAATGTTCCTCTTCCTGCAGGCAGAAGGTCTCCCAGGCCTCTCAGCCAGCCAGCCTATATATCCCTCCAAGGAGGGACAGGTGGAAAAGGTTAGCCACAGCTGGCTGAGTACCTGGGACCTGGTCCTGCAGGGCGTGGCAGCTGTTAATAGCAGCAGTCCAGCAGGAAGGGTGGTGGTGGTCTAATATTTGTGCGTGTGCGTGTTATGCGCCTTCAGGTTGATTGCAACTTATGGCAACCCTATATCAGCAACCTCCAACAGCATCTGTTATAAACCACCTTATTCAGATCTTGTAAGTTCAGGTCTGTGAATTCCTTTATGGAATCAATCCATCCCTTGTTTGGCCTTCCTCTTTTTTTCCTCCCTTGTTTTTCGCAGCATTATTGTCTTTTCTAGTGAATCATGTCTTCTCATTATATGTCCAAAGTATGATAACCTCAGTTTCACAGTTTCTGCGTCTAACATTTAAGGAGAGTGAATTCCAAAGGGTAGGTGCCATAACACTAAAGGTCCATTTCCTATGTTGTACAGAAAGAATGGACCCCCTGATAAAATGATATCTGTAGTAGGTCCTCATTTGCAGAGCACAGTGATCAACTGGATATATAGGGGGTAAGATGATCTTTCGGGTATTCTGGTCCCAAGCTGTATAGAGCTTTATACAGCAAAACCAGCACCTTTCAGGATCATTGCACCACATCCATGTCACAGTGATGCTGTACCCCAGGTACGTTCTATCATATCCCCTCCATCTAGCAAAACGTTTTCTCAGTAACCTATCACTCAGGGGTTTAAATGAGGAAATGTGATATCCTAGTTTTTCTTTACATTTTAGGGTTTTTGTTTTTATTTGTTTTCTGGTGGGGAGAGAGTCACAAGCCTGTTGTTCAATATGCTCAAGATTGCAAACACTGTTTTTAGATTTAAAGTGTGGGCAGGGTCCTGTGTTTTTAATTAATGTTGTGCAGTGCTTAGCAACTAAGTACTATATAAATACAAGGTTATGGTGATGTATTTTAAAATAATTTATTGTGCTTAACATTTTTATATCATACTAGCAGATGCTCCTAAGGAATGGTCACATGTGATATAAAATGTAGGGAAGGGGTGTGTGGGGAGCTAACCCACTTCCTAAATTACCTGTCTCTCTTTCTCTCTCAGTCTGCCCTGGTTCATACCAGGGAAAGCCTCAATTTGGCATGGTAGAGGTTTTTTCTTTCTTTCTTAAAGGTCATTTCTGTTTGCTGGCTATCCTAGAAATGAGATCACATTTTATGTTTCACGTCCAAAAGTCCTAAGTTAATAGTATGCACACTTCATAATTAGCTCTTCTGAACTAAATAAAAGAACTCCTACATATCCCAGTTTATTAAAAAAAGGTAGGCCCAGACTTTGGCATTAAATAAGGACAATTATATAAGACAATTTAGCATCTGAGTCAGAAAATACTCTAGGATGGTACAAACAGTATGAACTATGTAACTGATTCTTTGCACTTGTATTGGGGAGGGGGGAGAGATAAAACAGGTTTTTAAAATCTGCTGTCCAATTAATTTTTTAATGATTAATTTAACCAATTAATCAATTAACCCTGCAAACCTACACTCCCTGTGAGGGCATTCCAAGGGTCATAGGGAGAAAGAGTGAGAGATCCAACCTCAGAGAAGGCGATCCAATGGTGAATTCTCTGTCCTTGCTGTGGAAACTTCCGTGGCTCTTAGCCTCCCAATGGTGGAGCTCAGATGTTCTAGGGACAAAAAGGGTGTGTGCTGGGGGCATGCCCAGGGTGGGGGTACCCTAGAATTGGCCTCTAAGTGTTCTGGTTTTAGATGGTGGGCTGTGGGGAACAATATGCAAGCACTGGCCTTTACAGCATCACCCTGCAACCTTGACCACAGTTATTCCTGCACAGCTGAAATAATGTCTGTTCTGAGGAGTCCAGTGGCCCCTATCATAGTAAATTTATGTATGACTGAATTAAAGAAGACCATGATTTTGAATTCTAGTCATAATCCATTTTTCAATTATTATGGACACTTTATTGATGACATTTTTTTTTGTTTTCTGAGGTATCAGATATAATTTTTTCAGCTGGATCAACACAATTGATAATATTAAATTTACCTGTCATATGGATTTAATTCAAACTGTATTTTTGGACATCTTGGCTGATATACAGAACAATGTCCTTTGTGTAACAGGCTGCTCTAAACCTACAGACAGAAATTCCCTATTACATTAATCTAGTTGTGATCTTAAACATTTAAAAAATAATTTATCATATGGACATTTTTTTACTTAAAAAGGAATTGTACCACAGAACAATTGTATAAATCACAAGCACAACAATTTTCTTTAAAATTATATGACAGGGACTTTCCTAAACAAGTAGTTCAAGAATATAGGTTTAGAGCAGGCAATATCTCCAGACAAACATTGTTTTTCAGGACATCCCAACACCAAAATTGATAGATTGTATTGATAAGTGGAATTCAATCATCTGGCCTACAATATTAAACACAATGTGGAAAATGATTTTAATTTTGTTATAAGTTGTAGGCGCCCACATCACCCTGACAGAAATTCCTTGAAGTAGTCCTTGTGGAGAATTCTGCAGTGTCAGGGAAAATGTGTGATAAGGTTCATGTAGCAAAGATCAAGGTTTAACTTACTTAGGCATCGCATTCCTATGTTAGAGTAATGGCGCTTACACCCCCACCAACGCCCTGACCTGAAGGAGAAAAACAACACCATATAAGGAAAATGGAAACTGGACAGGGGTCTTCCGTGAGGGGAGAACAAAACCACACGTATGGGATTTCTTGTAAATGGGCTGATTTCGGGGAAATGGGCATGTGTTTATGTCATACTTTCTATACGTAACTTTCCTGTTAGTAAAAAGGCTGGCTGCGTCCAGCAGAATCAGAATCAGTCTGGCTGTTTCTCCACTTATAAGTGCACTAATAAACTTTGGCATATTTTACTATATACTTGTTTCGGCGCTTCCAGGTTTATTGGAATCCTTGTGATCTGGGAGCGAGCCTTAGCCTTTCAATATTCAAAATATTGGGGCGTTATTGTTAACAACAATGTTAACAAACTTTAGCACATCATGCAAGACCTACCAATTTAGGTTATTGTAGGAGCCACAATTTAGCTGACAAACTGGTTCATTCGGATATCCTAGATATTACACCTAGATTGCAAGGCTTGATTGGACATTATAAATGTAATCATTCTTCTTGTTGCGCTCAATATTTAGTTTCTAAATAAATTGTCCATCCAGAGAACAATAGGAAATTTGTGTTTAGGTCTTTTACCAACTATAATTCCACTCATGTTGTTTATGTAACTAAGTGCCCCTGTGATAAACTTTATGTGGGTCAAACTACCAGATCTCTTAAAGTAAGGCTGATAGAACATACTGTAAATCTAAGATATGAGAGCGCAATTTGGAAACCCCATTAACAGAGCACTATTTGGAAAATAAACATGGGCCTTCTGCTTTCTTATTTTGTACAATTAAAAAGACCCATTCTAGTCCATATAAAACAATGTCTTTGGACATTACTTGCACAACGATAGACATTCTGGATCCACACTTTAGGCACCATGCCTCCAGCCAGTTTAAATGATAAAATTGATTTATCTGTGTTTTTACAAATGCTTCTGTATTCTTTCTTGTATAGGAGTTTGCTCCTTTAAATGCACTTACAGGAGCCATCTGTTTCAGCTGTGTATGTTTATTAATTGGCAACTACACTCCCTATAAGACCTGAGTTTGATTCTTGTCATTAGGCAGCTTTCAAACATTTGCCCTGACTGGACTATGTGAGTATTTGACTGGTGGATTATAGGTGTGTATTCTTGATTTTGATTTAAATTTATATGCTAATTCACAGCACTTAAATAGGAATTTGTTAATTGCATTTTTGTACCAATTGGAGGGATTAATTATCCTAAATGCTACTATCTGTCTTGACTTGATGTATTCCACCAGATATTTCCATCGTTTGATATACTTTCATATTTTGTTACTTTATATAGCAGCATTATTTCATGAAAAAAGTGATAAATTGTTTATTACATTTTTCAGGGAGTATATCTTAAAATTGCTTAAAAATAAAACTGACGCATTGAGGGGTTGATAGCTGCCATTTGATACATTCCTAGTATTTCTGTCCTCTGAGAAAAAAGTGAAATGAGATGGCAAACTTGAAGGGCTTGTTACTGATATACTTCGGAGTCTAGCTTCACTTGCCATTTATTTGTTTTGTATTCACATACTGTTTTGTTTATAATTATCAGTGTTTTGTCTTTTTTTGTACTTCTGAATTGTCTGAGTGTTTTGCATTTATAATTTGTGGCTTTCACACTTCTTATCCTTATCTTAGGTTCCAGCATTTTTGTCTTGTGCTTTTTGCTGTATCATTGGGATACATTGGGATTTGCTTTTTGAGGAGACACATGCATTCTGGACTGGATGATCCTACTATTGCACCAGCATAACCATGATGGCTGTGCTGTGCCACCCTAGTCAGAGGCAGCATGCTTCTGAAAACCAGTTGCCGGAAGCCTCAGGAGGGGAGAGTGTTCTTGCACTCGGGTCCTGCTTGCGGGCTTCCCCCAGGCACCTGGTTGGCCACTGTGAGAACAGGATGCTGGACTAGATGGGCCACTGGCCTGATCCAGCAGGCTCTTCTTATGTTCTTATAACATGGCTGTTAAAGGGAAATCTTACAGCACCAATATACGGGAACTATTTAACTGGAATCAGTCAAAATACCACCTTAACTGTAAATCTTCAACTAGATCCTCCACAATTAATTTATTATGGTAATGCCTGGGGAAGGAGAGAGGGGTCAAGTCTAAGATCTGTGCTTTTTTGCCCTAGCAATTGTACGCAAATAACCCAGACATAATTTCTACTCCAGAGAATTTTTGCATATTAGATGCAGCTCCATAACACTGGTATGATAAAATAAACAGATGGAAGGGGAGCATAAGGTAACCAGGAGGCAATTATGATTAACGTTCTAAGCAGTTGCAAGACAACAGATGCTGAGACATCACTCTTACAGATGAAACCAGCACAAGAATGGTGCAAGGACAGCTCGTATGATAATCCCTCTCCCACAGACCTTTCTTTACGTTGCTGACATTGAATACACAACCCTACAAAGTATTGTGTATGTTCCTTTGGTGGTATTTAATCATCTGTGTTTATGTTTGTCTAAAGGAAGTAGGAGCATCTCGGGCTCTGTGTGCCGTACAAGCCATCCTGATAGCATCGTCTTACCTCCAGTCCCCATTTCTCCCATGCTGGTGGAGAAGCAAAGAGTGTCTTTGTCACCGAGGACCGCAGGAATACACAAGATCACCTCAAATAAGTCCAGTAGTTTTACTGAAATTTCTTTTGACTCCTGTGAATTCTTCAGACAGAAATCCCTGCTGACAAATTTGTTTCTAATTTCACTTCAGCAAAATATCTGTGGCAGCTCTAGCTCCAACATGGCCCTCCCAGCTGGAGTTAGCAATTGACCTTGGACTGAGTTCTCTTACATGTTTGTATATCCCTGAGTATACTGGAACCCAAGTCCTTAATGTGTTACGTGTAAGAGCCTATATTCTATTGAACACAGGGCTCTGTTGAAATTACTCAGTGCTTTTGTTTTCCTTTTTTTGACAATTTGTGAAAATGCTCACTTTTAAAAATTGCTGTCCCTCAGTCAACCACACTTGCCCTCAGTATTGTTATATCACACAGCTTAATCTGAGCGGCTATAGAGCAGTGTGATATTATCCTGTTAAACACAGGGGGTTCAACCAATCCTCCTAATGTGTTCGTGAATATGTGAGAGGGAAGCAAGATTGTGCACACCAACGCACATGCTGGCCACACATCTCATCAACTGTACATTCAGAATCAGTGTGAAAGGGCCATTCCCACATACAGATGTGCATGCATAGGGCTCCTCAATGTGAAGGGGAATCCTATACCTCCATGTATGTACTTCATACTGATGCCAAGCCCCATGGCCAGTGCAGGTTGTAGCTGGCATATGTTGGTATTCAGGGAATATGGCTGGTGGGCACAATCCAGCTCTCCTTCACACCTCCCACACACGAGGGAGGTTATGTGATATATCCTTATGTAATCCCTGATTACTAAGTGACCCATGTTACTACCAGGAAGATAAAGTGATTACCAGAAAGTCCTCCTTTTACCAGAAAGTCCAGGAAGGAGGATAAAGAAGAAATGCTGCCCCAAAAGTAACAGCCCAGTGAAACATTGGTGCTGTGTTTCTTATATACAGACCACCAACCCAATCCTGGCCCATCATGTGTGCACGTGTTCATGTGCATGCATCAAGGGAGAAAAAAAGGTATAGTATGTAAAAAAAATGCCAATTGCTGCAAAAACGTGGAATACCAAATTAATGAGAAACTGAGAGAACCAAGATTGACAGATCATTCCATCCCTAATGGGGACATTGCACACTGACCGCTTCTGTGGCTGCATAGGGAAGAAGTGTATTTTATGGGAGCTATCTCTATCCCATCAAAATCTCTAGTTTTGATCTGAAATTGGACAGCAGGAGATCTTGACACAATCAATAAATATTAACCAGACATCTCACTGTATAATTAAAATGGTTAGTTTACATTTCTTAGCTGCAGGCTGCTATTTACTGTCTTAGTCTATCTGTTCCATTGACACGTCTCCTCTATAAATCATTGCATTTATTTCTAGTACTGAATACCCAAAATGGTCCTCTAATCTATATTTGGCACATTACTATGCCATAGTTTTGTATCCTAAGGTAAGTTAACTTTAGTTCAGACAGAATGTTTCCTGTCCCTCATCTGCCCTTATAAACACCTACGCACACGAAAAGCCTCCCTGGAGAGACAGAGGGCCCTCCTGAACAAAGTGGAATGGCATGCAGAGGAGATATTAAAACAAAACAACTTAAAAACATCTTTTGAAAGAAAGCTTTACAAATATCTTAAAAAGCAATTCCAATACAGACTCAGACTGGGATAAGGTCTCTACTTAAAAGGCTTGTTGAAAGAAGAAGATCCTCAGTAGGCACTGAAGAGATAACAGAGATGGTGCCTATCTAATATTATGGGGAGGGAATTCCAAAGTATTACATCAAAATACATACACCCATATACCAGTTTATTGTCCAAACCAGTTGGTCAGCGCAGAACATTTTTTTAAAAATATCAATATTAGTTTCCTGTGAAATTACAGCAATTATGCCTAAGCCCTCCCTAATTGCTTAAAAAAAGGATTGGGGGGGGGAAGAGAAAAATTAACAATAGAATCCTATGTGTCCACTCAAAAGTCCCACTGACTTATAGCACAATCCTGTCTATTTAAAAGTAAGTCCAGTGCTTTTTTTGTGATGGCATTTACTGGTACAGAGTACCAGCACTTCTTTGTTGACTGCTCATGCCAACCATTTTGAGTTATCACCCAGAGCACATTTATCAAAGCATGAGTACCAGCACCTCATTTTTTACAAAAAAAGCAGTAAGACTATTGAATTCAATGGACTGATGAGATTGCTACATATAACACACACAACGCTCAGAAATCAGGCATCCCAGAGCTTGGAAAAGTTACTTTTTTGAACTACAACTCCCATCAGCCCCAGCCAGCACATGCTGGCTGGGGCTGATGGGAGTTGTAGTTCAAAGCCCCAACTCTCCATGCTTTGATTGCTACATTACATTCCTGATTTTTTACAGCTAACAAGCTTCTTTGCAAAGTGTTCAGTTTGCACTTGTCATTTTTTGTGTGGGGGTCTGTGATGTTCCTATATTAATGTATATATGGTAAGTGTTGGTTGTTTAGAAGATACATGGTAAGTGGAGTGAAAGAGGAGGGGGAGTGAATGGGCAGTAGAATGCTAGATGATTGGCTGGGTGTTTAAAATGGCTGAACGTATAAAAAGAAGAGAGAGTGGAATCTGGGGGTGTGTGGATGAGGTGAAACTGAGTGGGTTGCTTAGTGGGGTTTAGAGAGTTGTTTGCCAGGAGAGAGTGGAGAAGGAGGGGGGTGGAGTTCGGATTAGTATTGAGTAAAACCATATGCTTATGTGCCTTAAGAAGCAATCTTGTTAATCTTGTTAGCTTTGTTATCTTTAATAAATACTTAATTTGGTTTACCAAAGGCCTGATCCTTGGCTGGGGTTTCACAGACCAGAAGGGAGGGTAAGGTAATGACCAAGGCTGAAGGGAAACTGTAACAAATGTGGCAGCGGTGAAGAGAATAACAATACCAGTATTCAGAGTCTCTGGGAATACTAGTATTAGGACGTGACTGGTGGTTGCCTAGCAGGGGGATCTGTTGAGATCTGTGCTAGAGCGGGGAGAGAAACAATAAAAAAGGACAGTCCGGACTGGTGGAGTCCCTGGTGGTGCCTAGTGAAAGGCAGTAGCCATGCGCAGGTAGGAACCTGACAGGGAGAGCCAGGAAATGCTATCACAGGGTCAGGTAATATTTAACACCCTTTCACATTTACTGTGTAGTAGAATCTGCAGGAAATAACTTAGGGAGTACCTGATGATCAAACAGAAATTTCAAAGAGACACACCACTAGTCAGAAAGGAGAAAACAGCAGCTTTTGATTTGCTGGTGCTTAATAATCAATCACTGCTCTGACTTCACTCATTGGCTAAAACCCTGAAGGGGCAGGAAGTTGGAGCACCAGGCTAGCTCATTTCACAGACACTGCACAGGGAGGGGCTCACATTTTGGTGTCTAGTTTTATTTCTAGAGCATGTAGAAAGTTGTTGTTTTTTAAATGAAAGCTAAGAATGTGGGGACTCTGCTGGCCCTGGGCCTGCTAGAAACCTAAACTTTCTACCCATCTTTCAGCAACCCTGGATCCAAGTTATAGTTTCTTAGTTAATTTTCCCCCTATACGTTTTCAACACAACATTTTTCATCAGCAACTTACATGTAGGTCTATTTGATAATGAATTAGAAAGAGCTAACAAAGTGCGAATGTTCTGCTGACTAAGGATTTTGGGATCATGATTGCTAATATCATGTCTTGGGTCCTACAAGACTAACAGATGCATGAAGATCCCAGTGGCCTGGAAAACAGCAACATATGTTGTAGTCATTAATGACTTTTTTGCTTGGGTTTAGCAGCAAGGGAGACTGATACAACTGATTTCCTTTACCCTCAACAGAAGAGAGAGTAATTATGGAAAATTATATATGATAATTTACCAAGATAGGAATAAGGAACTAAAAATAAGAGCATTGTCAGCCATATAAAATGTCCCCTATAATTTGGTGCACCCTTTTCCAGGAAAAGCTAATTACTGCTAGTTTCCCCCCCATGGAGATTTAATGACCAAATGCAGCCTACATGAGATAATATAAGCATGATATTCATGCCGCCCTGCACGTGAGTCCAATACATCACATAGAAATATGCAAAATAGAGATACAGTAGAAACATCTCACACACGTAAAGTTACACAACCATGAAATTTTAATCTCAAATTTTTATTTTTAGAAAAATAAGCAATGTGTGATTTAAAGACCACTTTATTCTAAACATTTACATGCCACTTTTTAAGCATGTGTTCAAGGTGGCTTATAAAACCCACCCACCCCACTGCAAAGAAAAAAAATAGGAAGAAGCAATGTCTAACTTTGTACTACAAAGTCAGCATCTTTAGTGGGGTTAGAAGCACACCAGCAGTCACTGCAGTTGACAAATCAAAAGACTGAACACTCTGCCATCAGCTGCAGCATTTTGCACCAACTAAAGCTGCTGCATCATCTTCAAATATGAGTGATTTTATTATCAAAGAACTGAGCAAAAGCACCACAGTGAGTGACAGATTATTCACATTTGGGAGGCTGAAGCCTAGGCAAAACTCAGCTAGACATGATTCAGCTGACAAAATGATGGGGCGAGGGGAGATCATCTCCCCATCACCACCAACTGATGGGCTTGCTAATGGGCTATGTTTTTATTTTTAGAAAAATAAGCAATGTGTGATTTAAAGACCACTTTATTCTAAACATTTACATGCCACTTTTTAAGCATGTGTTCAAGGTGGCTTATAAAACCCACCCACCCCACTGCAAAGAAAAAAAATAGGAAGAAGCAATGTCTAACTTTGTACTACAAAGCCAGCATCTTTAGTGGGGTTAGAAGCACACCAGCAGTCACTGCAGTTGACAACTGTTTGGCCACTTGCAGTCAAGTCATCTTCCAACCTAGTTAAGTTCCCCAGCCCCAGAGTAAACCCTGGGCCTGAGCTTATGAAGGCAGAGAAGAGACCATCAGGGAGCAATCTTAACAATAGTCTGTTTCAACCTTCTTTTCTACTCCAACAATACTGGAGTAAGGGAGTAAGCGAAGGAGCGTTAGAAGAGAATATGAAACTACCTGTACACTGCGCTCAACATCTAAGGCCCTCCTCCGAGTACCATCCCATCGAGAAGCTCGGAGGGTGGTGACTAGAAATAGGGCCTTTTCGGTTGTGGCTCCCGAACTATGGAATGGTCTCCTTGATGAGGTGCGCCTGGTGCCGACGCTGCTATCTTTTCGGCGCCAGGTGAAAACCTTTTTATATTCCCAGGCATTTTAATGCGTTTTATTATATGTATTGTTGTATTTTGCTGTTTGATTATTTTTGTTTACCTTTGTTGGCTTGATTTTATTGTATTATTGTATTTATATATTCCCGACTGTTTTATTTTATGTACACCACCCAGAGAGCCCTTGGGCTTAGGACGGTATATAAATTAAATAAAATAAATAAATAAATAAATAATAAATAAGAGTAAAGTTCGTATAACTCACTGCAAAGTAGTAGAACAGTGCTTCTCAACTTTCTTTTTGATGTGCCTGCAGAGGTACCCCCTGCTCATCTTCCAGGTATTTCCTGGAAGCTGCTGAAACCTTGGCGGGACATATTACATCTACATTAATAGAAAAGTCAGGGATCCTGCTGGAAGAGGTCAATTCTTAGAAGCACCATAGAAGAAAGGATAGATGGATAGTAAAAGTCAGCTGATAGTTTGATAGTAAGGCCTGACAAACCTTCACCCTACCTGCCAATTACAGTGGAAAGGAAACCTCCATTGGCTCCCGGTGGTGGGCACGATGTTCTCGATGGAAGGTTGTCTGCCTGATCTTACCATTGAGGGACACCTGATTAGTTTTCAAGGAACTTCAAGGATCCCTATAACAGTTTAGAACTCACTGAACTAGAGGTCTGCTGCATCACTGTGCTTCACTAAGTTCTGCTCCAGCAGCCTCCATTGTGCTATGCTACTATTTATCCATTCAGCAGTCACTGGATTAGGCAAATTCTCTCTTCTTTGGAACATCATATGTCAATTCCCGTAGGGCAGAACTCACCTCTTCAATGATGTCTCTGAGTCCAATTATCCAAAAAGGATTTAAATTGTTCCACAGTTAAACCAGAGCACATTTTGCTCCCCTGTAATAAGAGACCAGCATTTCACTTACTATATGTGTATAAAACTCATGAAAGCAGCAAAGCATTGAACTTTGACCACAAGGTCCTCTATTTTATTTTACTTTTTTTAAAAAATGATGTTGCACAAGATAGATGGACTATTCCTGAACATGGCCCAATGTGATTCCATTCCAAAGAGATTTGTTTGTAATATTAACACTTTTCTAGCAAAAGAGTACTTCACCCAAAGAATAAATTTTTATCAATGCTCAGCAGAGGATAATTTGGCTTTGAATCTATTTCCCAAATAACCAACACCTACCCTTTGGGCTATGGACAAAAGGATTTTGTATTCATGTTGCTGACAGACTGATCTGAGAGCACCGAGGCAATGCTGTTTGACAATTCTTGCACATACTTCATTCTGCAGAGGAAATGCATTCTGCTATCTGTCCAATCAATTATGCAGACAAAATGAATTTCATCATAATTCTGTCAACAAAATGCTAACTTGCTTTAAATTATTCTTTTGGCAAAATAAATTAACTTAAAATCCCTTTGTCCACAAAATAGATTTAAGCATTTAGCGAAGTCTTGTAAATAGTCTCTTCTGTTAGTTTAGTGTGTGTAATGCAAATATATGGCTTAACTGATCCTCACTCTTTCAGAATGGGAGGGCTGGCTCTTAGCTTCTCTCTTCACTTTAAGGTCAGGCTAAAATCAAAGGCAGTTTATTCAGAATGGTGGATGGCAACAGCAATGAGTGTCTGGACCATGCGATTGTATCTGTTTTTCCCCTGGCCCCCACTTCTCTCTCCCCATTTTTTTATTTAATCACAAACAATTGGCAAGCAGAACTTGACACAGGTTATAATTGTAGCATTCCCTGGTGAATCAACCTGTCAGTCAGTCAAACAGGCATGCTTGATCCTTAGAGTAAGAGTCTGACAGGAGTTTCCTAGACAAAGCTGAGCATGAAAGAGCAATTTAATGGAGTACAGTGTGAACATCCTTGTGAGTTTTAGTGTTAATGTAAAAGAAAGCCTTGATTTTGTCCTTTTAAATAACTTTCATTCAAATTAGAGCTTATCCAGGCACTTTTGTTAAAAAAAAAATCAATATTACCCTTAGAGCTATAGCAACAACCCAGCAGTCCTAGCATGATATACTGTTACTGTTCATATGTAACAGGGTAACTTGTTGCAGTGAGAGTAGCCTCTTTCCTTCCAAGCAAAGAGACAAAAAAGCACATATTTCAAGTAAACTTAAAAGCAAATGTTCACAAAACTCTTGGCCATTTATGTGGGGAAAGTAGCTTTACTTCCCTGGTCAGCAACAAGGTCCATAATTGCTAGCACTATCTTTTCTTTTTTGGTTAGCAATGGATGGGGAAGGTGTGTAGATTTAGCTTAGGACCTCCAGTTGTGACCCCTCCCATTCCTTACTGGTTCTTTCATTTCAAATAACTACACAAGTGCTCCAGTAACTGATCAATAGGGTGGGAACTGCTGAACCATAAATGAAGCAATTAATGTGCTACAAAATGGCCTGGGCACAAGAGAAAGGAAGTCATGCTGCTCATTATCATTGATGTCATGGTCACTATCCAATAGTTGCCATGACACTTTTGTTATGTGCCTTCAACTCGATTACGACTTATGGTGACCCTATGAATCAGTGACCTCCAAGAGCATCTGTCATGAGCCACCCTGTTCAGACCTTGTAAGTTCAGGTCAGTGGCTTCCTTTATGGAATCAATCCATCTCTGTTTGGCCTTCCTCTTTTTCTACTCCCTTCTGTTTTTCCCAGCATTGTCTTTTCTAGTGAATCAGGTTTTCTCATTGCGTGTCTAAAGTATGATAACCTCAGTTTCATCATTTTAGCTTCTAGTGACAGTTCTGGTTTGATTTGTTCTAACACCCAAGTATTTGTCTTTTTCACAGTCCATGGTACGCGCAAAGCTCTCCTCCAACACCACATTTCACACCCTTTTTTTCACTGTCCAACTTTCACATCCATACATAGAGATAGGGAATACAATGGTCTGAATGATCCTGACTTTGGTGTTCAGTGATACATCTTTGCATTTGAGGACTTTTTCTAGTTCTCTCATAGCTGCCCTCCCCAGTCCTAGCCTTCTTGACTGTTGTCTCCATTTTGGTGAATGACTGTGCCGAGGTATTTGACAAGTTCAGTGTCCTCATTGTCAACTGTAAAGTTACATAAATCTTCTGTTGTCATTACTTTCATCTTTTTGACATTCAGCTGTAGTCCTGCTTTTGTGCTTTCCTCTTTAACTTTCATCAGCATTCGTTTCAAATCATTACTGGTTTCTGCTAAGAGTATGGTATTGTCTGCATATCTTAAATTATTGATATTTCTCCCTCCAGTTTTCACACCTCCTTCATTTTGGTCCAATCCCGCTTTCCGTATGATATGTTCTGTGTACAGATTAAACAAATAGGGTGATAAAATACAACCGTCTCACACCCTTTCCGATGGGGAACCAATTGGTTTCTCCATATTCTGTCCTTACAGTAGCCTCTTGTCCAGAGTATAGGTTGTGCATCAGGACAATCAGATGCTGTGGCACCCCCATTTCTTTTAAAGCATTCCATAGTTTTTCATGATCTACACAGTCAAAGGCTTTGCTATAATCTATAAAGCACAGTGTGATTTTCTTCTGAAATTCCTTTCTCCGTTCCATTATCCAACGTATGTTTGCAATATGATCTCTGGTGCCTCTTCCCTTTCTAAATCCAGCTTGGACATCTGGCATTTCTTGCTCTCTATATGGTAAGAGCATTTGTTGCAGAATCTTGAGCATTACTTTACTTGCATGGGATATTAAGGCAATAGTTCGATAATTACTGCATTACCTGGGATCCCTTTCTTTGGAATTGGGATATATATTGGAACGCTTCCAATCTGTGGGCCACTGTTTAGTTTCCCATATTTGTTGACAAATTTTTGTCAAAATTTGGACAGATTCAGTCTCAGTAGCTTGTAGCAGTTCTATTGGTATGTCATCTGTTCCTGGTTATTTGTTTCTTCCAAGTATGTTAAGAGCAGCTTTTACTTCATATTCTAAAATTTCTGGTTCTTCTTCATATGGTTCCTCCGTGAATGAATCTGTTATCCTTGCATCTTTTTTATAGAGTTCTTCAGTGTATTGCTTCCATCTTCCTTTTATTTCATCTTGGTCAGTGTGTTCCTCTGTTGATTATTATTCAACTTCCCTACTCGTGGTTTAAATTTCCCTTTAATTTCTCTAATCTTTTGGACTAGGGCTCTTGTTCTTCCCTTTTTGTTGTCCTCTTCTATTTCTGTACAATAACTATTGTAATAGTTTTCTTTGTCTCTACGTACTAGTAGTTGTATTGTTACATTTAGGGTTCTGAGTGTGTTTCTATCTCCTTTTGCTTTCCTTCTCTCTTTAACCATTTGAAGAGTTTCTTCAGTCACTTTCTCTCTTTTTAACTAGAGGTATTCTTTTTGCATTCTAGCACAACTATATTTCAGGCAGGACTTCAAATCATAATGATCTAGGAGGGAGGGGAAATCACTTTTTCAGAGCAGCAATTCACTGCTGTTTGATTACTGGGAAAATATGCTATGTATTCTCAAGCAGAAGTGCTCCATTATTTATTAATGAAAACCAGATAGATTCCACAGAACAGACAACTTCACATGTTTAGTGCTACAAGCCAATTGTGTGGTAGCACTTTTATTTTTTTCTTCAACAGTGGCGTACCAAGGGTGGAGCGGTGGAAGCGGTCCACCCTGGGTGCAGGCAATAAGGGGGTGCATTGTCGGACGGACTTTGTGTCTCCAACCCCGTGGTACTACATAGTCTCCCATGCACACTGCCTGCTTGTGCCTGTTTGTTGTGGGCTTCCCTATGGCTGGGCTGCTGAGGCACTGAGGAGAGGAGGAAAAGGAAAAGGGGGTGTGGGTCTGCCTGTGCTCAGGGCGGAGTGTGTGGAGGTGGGGTGGGAGAGATGAGTGGAGCAGCATCTGCTGCCACTGCCACCTGTACCGGATCCAAGCCTGGTGGCTTCTTCCTCTTCCCAAGAGGAACGGGCAAAGGCGGGGAGCCCTGTGAGGCCATGAGGCCCAGCAACAGCGTGGCTGGGTTCAGGGCGCTGCTGTTGCTGCTGGCATCTTCAAGGCTTTCCTCCCCTCCTGGCGGTAGTGGTTGTCGGGGTTGCTACCAGCTGCTGTTGTCAGGCTGGGGCCTGGCTGAGCGGTACCAGAGAATTTACACCATGGTGGCCCTGAGTGAGCGGGAGCAGGCCGGCCACCCGGGCAGGTAATTTTAGTGAATCCTGTTAAATCTGTCGATATCCAATTAGGGAAAGGGGCCCATGCCATCTCATTGTGAACACTCAGCTAAATGGTGAACTCCACAAAATATATGGAATAGGAATCTTTTTCTTTTCTGCAAGGCCCACATGCTATAGGTGATTAAGCGATGGGGCTCTATATTCTGTGTAAACATCTAGATAAATAAAACGTCTTTATGTAAACATAATATTCCGTGTGTTTGCTCAAGCAGTGTTTTGCATTGTTTCCAAACAGGTTATGTCAGGTGTCAAAGTAATTTTGTTACTGCCATTGCCCTTCCACCTCAAGATGATATTCCCTTTTAATCTGTGTTTACCTAGTGCATGAAAAGAGAATTGGGGTTACTGTTGAACAATTCCTAATGAGAATTAGCATATTTTATCAGTCATTGGGTAAGATGATATAGATGTGTCTGCACTGAAGTATGGGAACTTGGGCATGTTCCAGTGTTATTCTTTCATCTCTATGTAGGAGTATCTATTGAGGAATACCTGTGAAAAAGTTTAAGTAGAATGTAAAATCCACATAGATTTGGACAGGGAAGAATAAGCCCTTGTTTCCAGAGCACGGCTTTTCAAAATCCGTATGGGTTTTGAATTGACATAACATTCTTACCATCAGATTTCTCTGGAGAAATGTTGCTTTAGAATCAGTCCCTACTGACAGGTTGTGGAATAATTAGAGTGCATGTGTGTGTGTTGTATGCCTTCAGGTCAATTATGACATATAGTGACCCTATGAATCAGCAACCTCTAATAGAGCTTGTTATAAACCACCCTGTTCAGATCTTATAAGTTCAGGTCTGTGGCTTCCCTTTATGGAATCAATCCATCTCTGCCTGGCATTGGTGGGGCTTGATAGTGTAGCTACCACCACCTCCACAGGTTGCACTGATCAGAACATGAGGAAAGGTGGCCCAGACCCTCTCCCTCCCCCTCAAATGCCCTGTTTTGAGAGTTTCCACTTGATATCATAGTGATAATGTCTTCCTCCATTTGGGCAGGTGCAAAGAGATATTTTGCTGCCAGTATTAAGGCATCACTCTCTCGCCCAGCGGAGCTTTTTAAAACTGTACGAGGGCTTTTACATCTTGTCCCTCGGGATACTATAGATTCATCTGTAGCCCGCTGTGATGAGTTCGCTGGACACTTCCAAGACAAGATCGCTAGCATTTGTCAGGACTTAGACTCCAATATTATAGCAGTTGGATTCAATGAAGCATCCAGACCACGGTCTTGTCTTCATTTATTGGATGAGTTTCAGTTGGTGCAGCTTGAGGATGTTGACAAGATCCTTGGACTGGTGCGGGTGACCACGTCTGTGCTGGATTCTTGCCCCTCTTGGCTGGTGAAAGCTGGTAGGACCGGAACCGCCGACTGGGCCAAGGAGGTAATCAATGCCTCTTTGCGAGAGGGAGTGGTCCCTGACTGCCTAAAAGCGGCGGTAGTGAGACCACTCCTGAAGAAACCCTCCTTGGACCCAGATAACTTGAACAACTATAGACCTGTGGTGAATGTTCCATTCCTGGGCAAGGTTCTGGAGTGGGTGGTGGCCGGCCAGCTCCAGGGGCTCTTGGATGACACTGATTATCTTGATCCGTTTCAATCCGGTTTTAGGCCTGGGTTTGGTACCGAAACAGCCTTGGTCGCCCTGTATGATGACCTTTGTCGGGAGAGGGACAGGGAGAGTGTGACCCTGTTGATTCTCCTTGATCTCTCGGCTGCTTTTGATACCATCGACCATGGTATCCTTCTGGGGAGACTCATGGAGTTGGGAGTTGGGGGTACTGCTTGGCAGTGGCTCCGCTCCTACTTGGTGGGACGTCAACAGAAGGTAGTGCTTGGGGAACACTGTTTGACACCCTGGACTCTCCATTGTGGAGTCCCACAGGGATCGGTACTGTCCCCCATGCTTTTCAACATCTATATGAAGCCGCTGGGTACGGTCATCAGGAGTTTTGGAGTGCGTTGTCACCAGCACGCTGATGACACGCAACTCTATTTCTCCTTTTCATCTTCCTCAGGTGAGGCTGTTAACGTACTAAACCGTTGCCTGGCCGCGATAATGGATTGGATGGGAGCTAACAGACTGAAGCTTAATCCAGACAAGACCGAGACGCTGTTAGTGAGTGCCTTCTCTGCCCAGATGGTGGATGTTCACCCTGTTCTGGATGGGGTTACACTCCCCTTGAAAGAACAGGTTCGTAGCTTGGGAGTTCTTTTCGACTCTTCCTTGTCTCTTGAGGCTCAGGTAGCCTCAGTGGCAAGGAATGCTTTTTACCATCTCCGATTGGTAGCCCAGCTACGTCCCTATCTGGACAGTGACGACCTCGCCTCAGTCGTTCATGCTCTGGTAACTTCTAGATTGGACTACTGCAATGCGCTCTACATTGGGCTGCCTTTGAAGACAGTTCGGAAACTACAGTTAGTCCAGAATGCAGCGGCCAGATTGTTGACGCGGACAAGAAGGTCCGCTCATATCACACCTGTTCTGGCTCGTCTGCACTGGCTTCCTATTTGTTTCCGGGCTAAATTCAAAGTGCTGGTTTTGACCTATAAAGCCTTACACGGCATGGGACCGCAATACCTGGTGGAGCGCCTCTCCCAATATGAAACTACCCGTACACTGCGCTCAACATCTAAGGCCCTCCTCCGAGTACCATCCCATCGAGAAGCTCGGAGGGTGGTGACTAGAAATAGGGCCTTTTCGGTTGTGGCTCCCAAACTGTGGAATGGTCTCTCCGATGAGGTGCGCCTGGCGCTGACGCTGCTATCTTTTCGGCGCCAGGTGAAAACCTTTTTATATTCCCAGGCATTTTAATGCGTATTAGTATATGTATTTGATGTATTTTGCTACTGTTTGATTATTTTGTTTACCTTTGTTTGGTTTGATTTTATTGTATTATTGTATTTATATATTTTGATTGCTTTATTGTATGTACACCGCCCAGAGAGCCCTTGAGCTTAGGGCGGTATATAAATTAAATTAAATAAATAAATTGAGGAGCTCCTCTCCAAATCCATCCAGAACTCCTCTAGCATTGTGGTTTGGAGATTTGGATTGCTCTGTATATTATTGGCACTGAATAACTAGAACTCTTGAAATCACACTTAAATCTGTTGCCATGCATTGGTTATCAAAGGCCAGTGGTTCTTGTTAGTAATCCCTGAAGGAAGGCAAGCTAAGACATGGAAGTCACTGACAAATTTGCAGAAGTTAAGGCTTGAAAACAAACTATAATGTTATTATTCATTACTGCGACAGACCAATATGTAGGTATACGTTTTTCCCTTTTTTTCAAAAAATACATTAATGTAATTAAAAAGTATTAATCCATTACTTTTTCCTTTTTTGTACTGTAATATATATATATATATATATTTACTGGCATGATTATATATAAGTTCAATAAAAGAAAAATTTCACTGTCTGTGTTTCTTTTCTGGCCATTATTATTATTAGTTTCATTTCATGATTATTACTGAAAATAATTTTGTCTTATAGAGGAGGGGGGTGTTAAAAAATGATCCACTCCGGGTGTCAAATATACTAGGTATGCCGCTGTTCTTCAACAAAGGTCACATATTCAGTTTTATCAGTTATATGTCTGTCCACTAGTGTATCTTCAAGTTAGAACTCCAGACACTTTAGAAACACATCCTTAGCTTTCATGTAGCAGTTATCTTATGCTTGCATCTTCCTTGATTAGCTCTCTGTTTCTCAGGATTCCTATAAATACTCACCCACCGCCTTCCCCATATTCTTCACGCAATAAAGCCTCAGGTTTTGAGGTGATGGCTTTCTGACAGAATTTTTCAAGACCACAATATCTCAAGGAGCGCCTCTTCCCATATGAACCAGCCCAGATCCTGTGGTTTTTCTGAGAGGCCCTTCTTCATGTGCCCCATCTGAAGGAGGTGCGGAGGGTGGTCTCATGAGAACCTTTCAGTGGTCGTCCCATTTGTGGAATGCTTACCCTGGGAGAGATGTGTCTAGCACCACCCTTATTGGTCTTTAGGCCCCAGGCTAAGACCTTTTTGTTATCTCAGGCATTTGGTAATTAAGCCTCCTATGATACTTCTAATCTTTTAGTGGGGTGAATAGGACATGTCCTTATGAATATTTGCTGGATGAACATTTTATGCATATTGTATTGTTCTTTTTTAAATGTTTTCTGATTTTAAATGGTTTTTATGTAGTGCATTTTATTTTTGGCACTTTTGAGACACTTTCTTTGTATAAACTAATGAATAGAGAGGAGGGGTTGAGCCGGCCCAGGTTTATTTATTTATTAAATTTCTATACCGCCCCATAGCCGAAGCTCTCTGGGCGGTTCACAACAGAATAAAACATCAATATACAATTAAAACCACATATAGAATTCAAAAACACACAGGAATACTAAATATTAAAATACTAATATACTAAAATACTAAAATTATTAAATGTAAAATATGAAGATGTGATAATGTTACATGATTAAAATGCCTGAGAGAAGAGGAAGGTTTTAACCTGGCGCCGAAAAGATAACAACGTTGGCGCCAGGCGTACTTCAAGGGGGAGATTGTTCCATAGTTCGGGGGCCACCACTGAGAAGGCCCTTTTTCTTGTTGCTACCCTCCGAGCTTCTCTCTGAGTAGGCACCCGGAGGAGGGCCTTCGATGTTGAACGAAGTGTACGGGTAGGTTTATATCGGGAGAGGCGTTCCATGAGGTATTGTGGTCCCAGACCGTGTAAGGCTTTATAGGTTAAAACCAGCACCTTGAATTGGGACCAGAAACATATAGGCAGCCAGTGCAAGCGGGCCAGAATCGGTGTTATATGTTCGGACCGCCTGGTCCCTGTTAACAATCTGGCCGCTGCATTTTGCACGAGCTGCAGTTTCCGAACCGTCTTCACTTTAGGGTTCCTTAAATTAATGCATTGGACCTGTCAGTGGCTTGGGCAGTAATTAACCATATGTAAATCTAGACCTAGAACATATGTGCTCCAATCCAGTGTCTATGAAGTTCATTACTAGTGCTGGAGGCTACAGCCAGCAGCCCAAAGTAGAGGCAAAGGCAGAAGGCTATGTTCTTAGTATTCACACCAAGGCTCACTAACCGAGAGGCTTCACATGGCCTGCTAGTTGCAGTTGACAATGTGCTCAGAAGAGCAAGAAATTCAATTCAGTTTGTCTTTCAAGCCAAATCTATCAAATTCGCACTTTCCAAAACAATATGAGAACTAAAACACAGCTGTCCTTTGAAATCCGCACTTATTCAAATTTTACCATGTAGTTTGCCAACCAAACAGCATTTACAAAACTGCACATGTCAGGGGAAAGTGTCCATAAAATTGAATATGAAAATAACTTGCAAAAATGCATTATATTAGGAAATTGCTTGCAAAAATGTGTTTATTATGAGAAAATAGCACTGACATGCTGGAGAATTGTAATGAGGATTTTTTTAAAAAAATTGCAAATTGCTTCATGTGAAGAACTGAAGTTAAGATTGGAAAAATGACAGAAAGAACTGACAATGATGGATTTTTCCATCCCTACAATGTGCACACCCCATTCTCTTGTACACTTGGGTTCTGAGGCCACACACACACACATACATATATAATACAGTCAGCTTAATAAACTATATTCCAGCTTTAGGATGAGATTTTTGGTTCAAATCCTGAAGGCATTGACAGGACCTAAAACTTTTAATGTTCATTTTTTTCAGTGCAAGCTATTTGGCAGGGAAAGAGTAGCCCCTAGCCCAGTCCTACAGGGGATGGAATCCCTCTCACACAGTGCTTGCTTTATTTAAAAGGAAAGTAAATAGAAACCCGCTGAGAGAGTCCCTGCCAAGTGATTTGAAAAGGAGCACTTGGAGGGAAGGATTCCAACAGGCAGTATTGTTTCAGGAATCAGTGTTACTTTTCCTTAAGTAAACTGCAGAAAGCATCCAATTCGAGGGTTGATAAACATCTGGTTTTCACCCAGACATTCTGGGGGTTTGGGGGTACTCTCCAGGTCTCCAGGTGAGTCACCCAGTCTCCAGACCCTTTGCTTTTATTTTTTTTTTAAATTAAGTTTCTAGGTGGTCTGGTTCAAGAGATATACACAAAAATGTCAGCCCCCCCCCACAACTTCTGTTAAATGAGCTAATAGCTGGCTGCTTGAATCCCCGCCCTTTCAGGTTTTTAGTCAATAAGTGAAGTCAGGGTTGTGATTGACAAGGGATTTGTTGACCTCCAGCCAATAGCTGGAACCCATTGCAAGTCCTGAAAATAGCTTCCTCTTCCTGCTTATCTGCACATCACCAGTTGAATATGTTTATACCTTGCAGCAGCAGCAGCAACAGTAGCTTTTTCAGGAAATGTTATGTTATGTTACAGTTTATTTCTATGCCGCCTTTTGGCCAGAAAGGCCCTCAAGGCGGCTAACAAAAAATAAACACAAATAAAAAGCACACATCAGAAAAGAATAGTTTACAAAAATTTAAATAAAAATATTAATAATCTATAACAGAAGATCACAGCAGGATACTGGTAGGCATGCACAGTAAACAATTTAAACAGGCATTTTAAAGTGTGTTTTAATGGTATTTTCATCATTATTTGTATTTTTGGATGTTTGGTTCTTTTATTGTTTGTTTGTTTTGTTTTCTTGATTTATTGTATTTATTGTATTTATATATTGCTTGTTTTTTATCTTTTTGTACACCACCCAGAGAGCCTTCGGGCTTAGGGCGGTATATAAAAAATAAAATAAATAAATAAATAAATAAATTTCAGTTATGATTATAATAAAAGTGTACATGCATGGTTTTTTTAAATTACTTGCAAAAATAGCATATAATTTTATCTTTCAAATACTTTTTGAACAGAACTTTTTAAAAAGTGTACATGTATCTTATGATACCATTACAATGTGTATTATAAGAAGTCAAACAAGTTTAAATTCTCCTTGGTTGTTGAAGAGGGCAGTTTATTTGTCTAGTTCATAGCCTGTTTTGAAAACCTTCTCAATATAAAGCTTTAAGCCTATACTTTCTTTTCTGGGAGTAGAACTGCAATGCTATTTGCACATACCTGGGTGTAAACCCCATTGAATTCAGTAGGACGTACTTTTGAGTAGACATGGTTAGGATTGTGATATAAATCAATGGGACTTTTGAGTGAACATAGCAAAGGATTGTGTTATAAATCTTTCTGTCCCCCTCCAATGTTTTAAAGCAATTACATAGGGCCTACTAAAGGCTCACTGCTTTTATTTGGTAGGAAATTAATACTATTTTTTTTAAAAAAAAACCTGCAGTGACAAACTGTTTTTTGACAAACTATTATATGGGGTATATGTATTTTTACATTTCCAGAGTGTGTGTGAATGGAGTCTTTCCAAACAACCTGTGAGGGAGGGTTTCCGAATGGAAACCAAAGCAGCTCACAATAAATAAATAAATTTAAATTCCTGTAACCACAAAATAGTTGCAAAACAGCTTAAAGTGGCATGATTCTGAATTTTGCGTTGGATGAGTGAAGTTCCTTATCACTTGAGGTTGAAGTCCAGTGCACTTTCCTGTTTGAATAACCCCCACTGAATGCATTGGAACTTGCTTTTGAGTAAACATGCATAAGATTGCACTATAAATATATTGATGGGCTGAATAAAGAATAAACACCTTTGACAGTCATGCTTGTATAAATAATTCTTCATACAATGTCTTAATAAGTATCTGATTTCACATTATGTTTGTTCATTATTATTTCCTCTACATTTTAAGTGTGCCCTTCTTCCTTGGGGTGGTCATGGTCCCCCTCTGTAGTTTTCACCCTGAGGAGAAGATTAGGCTGAGAGATAGCCCATAGTTACCCAATAAACTTTATAGCTGATTCCCATTTTTAAAAACTAATTAAAACAATTTATATGGCCAAGATTACAAAGTAATGCAGATCCACACAATACATTTAAAACATATCCAACTCGCATTTAAAGCCCATGATTTCCCCCAAAGAATCCTGGGAAGTGTAGTTTCCCCATTGCAGGTACAGTTCCCATGATTCTGTGGGGGGATTCATGTGCTGCAAGGGTTGCCAGATGTGTGTTAAATGTGCTTTAAATGCATGGTGTGGATCTGCCCTAGGTATGTTGTGCATTTATTAGTGAATTGAAAAGAACAATTTCTTCCTATATAATAAAAATGTAAGATCTCACACTGACATGCAGCATGATGTCAGGGGTGGGGCAAGGCAGCAAAGACTGCTGGGCAAGCGAGTGCACTACCTGGCCACAGTGCCAGAGGCCACACAGAGCGCAGTGGCGGTAACAACACTGGAGGAGGCCATGCTGGTTATAGTGTCGGTGATGACAGGAGACTGTGAAGGCAGCACCAGTGGCCACGCAAGCTACTACAGTAGCAATGGAGGAGGCCACAGCAATGATGAAGGATGCTTTGTTGGCTGTGGTGGCAGCATAGGAAGTGGAAGAGGAGGAAGCTCTGCAGGCTGCAGCAGCAGCAACAGCAAGGGAGGTCATTGTCACTCCATCAGCAAGAATGGAGGAGGCTGGGCAGGCTGCAACAGAGGATGCCCACAGGCTGCAGCATCGGAGTAGGAGGTTACAGCAGCAGCAGAGGAGGAGGCGTTGCTGGAGGAGGCCCCACGGGCCATGGCAGCTCTGCTGTAGGAAATGGCGTAGGCCACGGTGGCAATGGAGGAAGCTGCAGTGATGGCAGCTGCGCACATCATGGAGGATGGAAGGGCTACGGCTTAGCCTGGGCAGGTAGAAGGGTGGTGGTGATGGCAGCAGCAGCAGCAGCCCAACAGTCAGGTGGGGAGGGGAGTGTGGGTACCTGGAGTGGACAGGGGGGAGTGTGTGTGTGTGTGAGAGAGAGGTCCAAAATTCAATATCTGGAAAAGACTGCTGCCTGGAATCCTGGAGAACCAATGCTAGCCCATGTCATCAGTACTGAGTTAGACAGTGCTTCTTCTAGAAAAAAATACCGATCATTTCACAAACAGTCCATGAGCAATTTTAGGCCTTTAGTACTTCTGCTGAATATCAGGGTTCACTAGGCCTTTCCATCTAATAGCTAGCTATCTTTTAAGCATGATCTATTGAGACTAGTCAGGTAAATTAATGGGATACAGTTTTGTTTTTAATTACTATTTGATTTTTATACCAATGAATAAAATAGGAATAATTGTGTGTGATACTTCAGTGGTGTTAGTGTGCAGCAAGTACTAGATTGGGGGGGTACATTTATTTCAGTACTTCATGCAAATTTACATGTGTGGCCTGAATTGAAACATAATATTTGTTCGGACAAAGAAAATTTACTATAAAAATGGATGGATAACTTTCAGGAGTAGAGCTTTTTTCAGAGACATTCAGCATTGAGTTTTTTTAGGAATTCCGGGAAGAGAGAATGCAAGGGGACATAAGTGAAAATGGGTATGGAAATGAACATCACAATGCATACATGAAAGGGAAGGGAGGGGAAATGGTGATCCACTATTGTGCCTGAACTAGAATTATATATTCATGAATGCTAAGGTAATGTATTATATTTATCTCTGTTGCTTAGTTAATAAATCACTAATTGATTACAAAGGATCTGGATAGAAGACGAGCCTTTCTGGAAAGTGGCTTTGGCAGATGAACAACAGATTTGTGAAGAATTCTATTCTCTGACCATATTTCGTTTTAAAAAATGAAGGGGGGAGAAGGAACATGGCACTGGCTAATTTTAGCTAAGCCTTGCAGACAATTCTAGCAGCAGATAACTATCCCTGATGGAGTGAGGTTGTAGGTCTTTGCTTGGCTTGATTTTCATTATACCTCCCTGACAGCCAACAGAATGTCTATTAACAAGTGCAAAGAAGGTTATGAAAGAGCCATGCAAACCATAGTGATCTTGAGCTAGTAGGTCTGTCTTTTTGATCTATGAAAAATGTACACCTGCACCGTACATTTAGAGTTGTCCAATCCATCAAATAGATCCTTCAAGGGTCATTGCTCTTCATAAGAACATAACAGATTTCAGGAACGGGGAAGGGAATAAAGGTCCAGTGCCAGTCCAAAACTGCCTGCCCTCTATTTGGCTCTTTTTCGTCTCGGCTTCCTGGTTCCCCTCTCCCCTTCACCCACCCCTATAACACTCTTAGCTCCTATATCCACTTCCAAAAACAAAATTGCTTGGCTCTCAGTTGTTAACATTGGTTCATTCTTCATTCTTCCCTATCAGATTCATAAACAGCCAAGGTAATAATAAAGATGAAAATGGTATCCTTCAGATGAACTGCTTCACACGGAAGGATGGTGCATGTCATTAAGGACTGAAATGGAATAGTTGCATAAATTAATCATCAAGTTGCAATTCCTATAGATATATTTTTATTCTTACTCTGTTCTTTCAGCTGGAGATGTGGGTTTATGATTGCCATCAATAAATTAGTG
Organism: Rhineura floridana; assembly: GCF_030035675.1. Classification (NCBI taxonomy): domain Eukaryota; kingdom Metazoa; phylum Chordata; class Lepidosauria; order Squamata; family Rhineuridae; genus Rhineura; species Rhineura floridana. The sequence continues at coordinate 6,257,423 of NC_084481.1, read as the reverse complement.
TACAGTTTGAGGCTAACAATACAATCCTGGTGCCAACTCTTCTGCCAGTGATCTGAACTGACTATGTGCCCTTACAGTGTAGACAGAGAATGTAACTACACATTACACTTAACCATGTAATTGAACCACGACAGTTCCCTATTGTTCAAGGTAGCTATGTCAGGAAAGGATGAATAACACTGAGGGCTTAACTCTTCCCAACCTATCTGTTTTGCATTATCTTTCCCCCCCTTTTTTTTTGGTGGTGGTGGTAGGGAGATAGCAGGCTTTAATTGCATAATGAGGAGCTGGGCCAGATGCTATGCCATTTGGGAGGAGAGTGACACATTTGAGGGGGAAATGGATGAGTAGTCAGGTTAGTTAATATTTATTTTATTACATTTATACCATGCCTTTCATCCAAGGAGCTCAAAGCAGCATACATTATTCCCAACAGCTGCTGCCATTTTCTCATCCCAATAACCTTATGAGGCAGGCTAGAATGTAATGACAGTCTCAAGGTCGCCCAGTGAGATTCATGGTTGTGGGGATTTGATGCTTGATATACACAAGTCTAGACATTACACCAAATTCATCAAATTAGCCCTCATTCAATCTACCATTCCAGGATCAGGGAAATCTCACATATTGGTAAAATCTCATGAACAGAAAACATTTGTAACTCAAAATACATTGTTTACAATCAATGGACATTTTTGAACACTAATTCTACACACATTAGCATGCACACACAGAGAATTACCAACAGAAACATGGGAGGATAAAATCCCAGCGATAAAGTACAGAATGAGGACATTCCCAGAACAGGATTGGATATGGAATATTGGACCAACAATGGTCACAGAAGGTCCCACCTGGGAGGAACACAGCAGATTGTAGCAGTGGCTTTTACAAAGGTGGCACAGGTTAAATATGCATGAGCACAAGATAGGGCACATGTGCCAACACACCTCCATTCCCGATTAAATTTCAGCTCCCCATTGGGATACTTAAGAAGAGGCAGCAGCTGCTTAATTCCTTTATTTCTAAGGGAAGAAAATCATGCATTGCCATGAAGTTCCTCTACAAAAAACCAGATGGAGGACAATGGAGACTTCCAAATTTAACCACATATTATGAAGCACTGCAATTAAGTCAGCTAAGGTTCATAAAATCAGATAAAAATGGATTCATCTGGAAGAAGAATGTTAAAATTGTTAGAATAAGCAAACTTGTATGTTCCCTTTAAGGGATATTTGGGAAATATCCCATGTACCTGTTTACCAGTGATGTAACTTCCTAAAGGGTGGGGTTACCTGGCTTTCTCTTCCTCCTCCTTTGTCTGGGATTCTTGCATATTCTCTATTAAGCTTGAGGTGAGAGAAGCATCTACATGCTTCTCTTCCAAGATGACCATTACCATGGACTGAGACTTCTACTTTTCTTTCACCTAAGCTAGAGCCCATGTTTCCTGAACATATGAAAGGTCGTGAGTAAACATTCTTTATCTTTTACTTAAGAAGATTGTGTCTGTAATTATTTGTGTCTGAGGAAAAGGGTGGACTGGTTGATTCTCATTGCACTGCTTGCATTTATATCTCTGCCAAGAAAGAGGACGACACAACTATTCCTATTTCGCACATTTTTAAAATACCAAACAAAAATTAGGTCCATGATGTACTCTGCCATTTACAGCTCTTTCTACACCCTGTATTAGGGGCCTTGCTAACTCATTCACAAAATTAACATTTCTAATCTTGAAAAAATGACAGGTTAAGGTGTCACCTAGGTGCTTACCGCTTCTCTCTTTTCAGCATCATTCATGTGTAAGAAAGCTGGCCTGAGTAAGAAGTTGGAACCATAGGGTAGGAAGGGATACCTCAGTCAAGAGATGTTTATACCAATGACAACCCAATCACTCTGGAACATCTCCAGATTGATATAGGTGACCTGGGACTTAATTGGCTTCACAAGCATCAACTATCTCTTATTTTGTCTGATCCAGGAGTTAAAGATCAAACTATGAGACCCCTTACCAGGACAGAATCAATAATTCTGAACTATGGATACTCTGTTAAGGGGCTTGTATCTGAAATGTATAAAGAGTTTATTGTGTTGCTGACAGATCCTCTCTCAAGCCTGAAAAGGCTTTGGGAAGATGACCTTTGCAAAGGACATTGAAGAGGTGCCATCGCAAAAATTATGGATCGGTGTCAGCTAATATATAGGTGAAACCCAGTTATTGCGCCAACGGTAGAGGTTACCTATTCATCTGTCTCATATGATTCCTTCCCTAAGTCCTTCATGCTGGAGGGGCACATATTTCCAGCTCTGGTGGGATTGTGAAGAAGTGGCAAGATTTTTGTCTGAGGTGACATGTGAAATTGTTAACATAGTTCCTGAACCCATTCATGCCATGCCTAAATTGTGTCTACTTTCCTTATTTGAAGACAACAATGCTGATATTAAATCCAAAAACCTTTTTTTAATTGTGGCAAGGATGTCCATCACACAAAAATGTAAGACTTTAACTGATCTTCCAATTCCCTTGTGATATAAAAATGTCTGGCCCGTTGCCACACTTGAAAAAATAACACACAACAGATGACTTTTGTGGGGAAAAGAAAAATCCCAAACCTTTTATGCAATGTGGTGGTTCTTTATTTTATATACTAGTGGTCACAATCTTCAGCTATACCTCCCAACTGTTTCTCTAGAAGTGTGCAATGCCTGATTTTATTTGGTTAGAATGATAAGCCATCCTAGTTGGAGTAATGTGAACTCGATTTTCTTTTGTTAAACTCTCTGGAGGACCTGTATTTTTATGTTTTTTTCTTTTCTTTGTATAGAAATGCTTAGTTCCGTTAATCAATAAAAAGTTTTAAAACACACACACACACACACACACACACTTTCTACTATGCTGCAAAACACTAGAGGATCAGTAATGATATCCAGACGAAAGACACAAATGTCTTTACTTTAAATGCTAACAAGCCGTTTAACAAGGGCCCCCCAACCTGATTTGTGGCTTCAGCTTGTAAATACAGATATGGCACAATCCAGTTCAGACATATTTGTACCTATTCCAACCCAACCCAGATCCAAATGCAGATATTACAAATATCCAGAAATCTTACTAACCTGCATTGCAAAACACAAATGGTCATAACTTTCTTGCTTTTTTTTGACATAGGGACATGAACTTTGAGGACATGGTAGCCCCTATGGAGGGGAATAACCCTGCCAAATTTCAGCCAGGTAGCTCCAAGGGATTTCATGCTAGCCACCTTTAAAGTTTGCTGTTTCCTTCTGTGTGCGAATTTCAATAAAACCTCATGGGGCTGGCGGAATTTATATGGTTGTTTTCATTGCCCGAGATTTATTCCTGATGGGAGTGGAAGAGGGTCCTGTTAGTTTGGGGGCATGGGAACTACACCACATCAGAACATCCTTTCTTTTTTTTTTTTTTCAATAATTTTTATTCAGATTTTCATAAAACATACAAGACAAAATCATAAAACATTCAAAGACAAAAAACAAAATCAAAAATAGTTAAACAAAAAGAAAAAAAGAAAAGAAGAAAAAGAAAAAAAAAATAAAAAATAAAGAGTAAAATATTGACTTCCCATTTGTCAAAGATCAAATCAGTTATAAGTCTATAATATATAGCAATCCTGTCTCTTAAGTCATATTATAAAATCACTTTCCTCCAGTAGTTATCTTACTTAATCATCAAATCTCATAAACATTACTTTATTCTTTCCACAAAAAGTCAAAGAGAGGTTTCAATTCTTTAAGAAATATATCTATCAATTTTTTTTTCCAGATAAGCATATCGATTAATCCATCTCATTACTAATTATGATAATCTTATTGTCATAACCATAGTCAAAATAAACATTTCAATTAATCCATCACATCAGAATCTGTTAGGTTCAGTAATTTCAGTAGCCATTGTTCTATTATCTCTATTAGTTCCATTTTCCATCTTCCATCTTCAGTAGTCTTGTTAAGTCCAGTAATTTCAATATCCAATCTTCCATTATCAGTATTCCATAATAATCTTGCTGTCAAAGCCATAGTCATATAATAAGAGTCTGATGGGAATTACCTCTATCCCAAATATTTTCTTGCCATCCATTCTGAATAAGTTGCTGAAATACTGCTGTAAAATCATATCTCTGTTCTTTTTTTCAAAATACACTGGGTCATCTCTTAAAAGTTTTTCCATTGTCACATGGCTGCAGTTAATTCCATAGATTTTCTCTATATTGGGCTCCATCACATCATTCCAGTCCAGAAGATAATCCATGCCATTGATAACTTTATCTCTAGAATCTTCATTAATTTCTTCAGAGATAACATTGAGTTCCAAACAATAGATTTTATTTCTAAAGTCCATAGACTCCAAATCTTGTTCCTGTTCCACGTTTGTTCCAATCTCCGGGATCTCCTCTCTCACAGGGACCCCTATTCCAGTCTCCAGGGTCTCCTCTCTCACAGGGACCCCTATTCCAATCTCCGGGGTCTCCTCTCTCACAGGGACCCCTTCCAGGGTCACCTCTCTCACAGGGACCCTTATATCTTTAATCTCCTGCTTCATTTTACTCAATTCAATTTTCGTTATCTCAATCTCATTCATTATTCTCTGAAACATAGTTATTTCCAGATTCTCAGCCACTTTCTTAATTGCCATTTTAAAAGAAAAATATAGGAAAACCACTTCTTATTTCAGCAACAATTGGGTTAATACTCCAAACTTGGTGACATCACAGTATAAACAGAGCAGACAGCCTTATCTCTCCAATAGTTAAGTAAACAAAATGCAGTTCCCAGGATCGAAGCAATTAATGGCAATCGTCAAGAAACAGATTCGTCAAAATAAAATAGACCAAAAAGAGAGTAGTCTCAAAACAGTATAATATTTTTCAAAATAAAAATCTGGAATAGAAATCCCTCTTCTGTGTGTATCTTTAGAATGCAAATCCAGGACAGCTTTTTGCAACAAAAACAGAGATAAGCTATTAATTAGTGCGTAGCAGAGAGAAGTTACGGCTCCCCAGTGAGATGTCAAAAACCGATCAATCTGGCAAATCTCTTTTAAACAGCAACAATTTAAGTCAAGTAAAAGAAAAATATAGAAAGAAGGGTGCTTGCCTGTTAGTGCGTTCTCTCTTAGAAGATAAGATGAACGTTCGCTTTAACAGATAGAGCTTGCTGTTGAAAATCCGTCCCACCTTCGTCGGCTGGACCTCGTCCCATAAATTAATGAGATCTGGTCGTCCCAACAAAAATAGGCTTTGAGGTTAATCTCTTCGTTTCTCCCTACCCGGGAGAAGTTTAATCAGTCAAAAAAAAAAGAAAAAACTGACTGATATATCTGAATAAGCTTCTTTTGAGGCAGGAGCCCGTCTCAAAAGCAGGCACAGGCTAAGTCACCCTTCCCGGAAGTCCACATCAGAACATCCTTTCAAGGGAGAACAAACACACAAGTTCTTTTGGGTTGTTTGGTTTGCTTTTAAAAACAGCCTGGGGAAGAAGTTCCATTTGTTGGGAGACAGAACCTCTTTGTTGTTCTTTCTTTGGGGTTGGGTGATGGGGAGGGGGAGAACAAACAGCTGCCACCTCCAAGTAATGGCTTACCTCCAGACTCCAATGCTTCACCACCCTCCTCCCTGGCTCCTCTGGATAGGAAAGAGGAAGCCCCGCACTTCTCAGTCCAAAGGAGGAGGTGGTCCACGGCCCACTCACCTTCATGCCAGCTCTCCCTGGCTCTCCCTATGGCTCAAGAGGACAGGCAGCTTACTCAAGAGGAGTGGTGGCACAGGTTATGATGCCTACCAGAGCCTTTCCCCTGTGCTGAGTCTCTAGCTCCTCCTCCAACTCTGGAGGTAAACAATAAGTAAGGAGGAGACTCAGCGCCATGGCTATCCAAGCTGGAAGAGGAACGAGTGAGTGGGCCAGGCAGACATTAATGGCAGGAAAAGCTTCAATAAAATGCACCATCCCCCCCCCACTGTTAATGTCTCAGCAGTGTGTGTGTGTGTACTATAGGCAGTCAAACAGAGATGTCAGCGTGAGCACTTGCCTTTTAAAACTTCAAATAAGCTTTATTTGTTAACAAATATCTGGAAATGAGTTCTCCACCCAGTATGAGGCAGAGACTGACTCAGCCCAATCTGTTTCATCACAAATCAGTACCAAAGAAGGCCAATTCAATCTGTTTTTTGGGCTTCGTACGAATAGGGGGCACAGCCCTACCCTTTAACTACAGGGCCACTGACAAAAATCAGTGGTTTTTTTATTACTTGAGTGGGGAGAAATCCATGCTTAACATAACAGAAATTGTCATTTTTCATGCTCAGCACCATGCACTTGTGCAGACCACTACAGAGCACCACAGTGATTTGAAGGAATATTCCAAGAGACAATGTCCCACTGAAAATGGAGATAAACCACAAAAAGTGGCTTTTGACAATCTAAGAATTATTAATTGATTGATTGATTAATTAATTAATTAATTTTTATATCCTGCCCTTCCTCCCAAAAGAGCCCAGGGTGGCAATTACTAATTACTACAAATAGGGAAGAAGTAAGAATCTGGATACATAGAAAAGTTATAGGTGGGGAGCAGTGGAACATATGACCACAGTAGATAAAATTAAATGGATGAAATTCAATTATATTCATAGCTTTAGATTCATATGCAATGCAACCAACATTATTTTAGGTGTGATATAATACTGGAACATTCCCATTGCCTTTTCTAGACCCATGGAAGCCATCACCAGGACATCCAGATTGATCACATGGGTCCTCAGATGTGCTTGATGAAACTTAGTATCTGCCTTTTTAGTATGAGTTACTATCTGCTTGATGAGAGTGTTGCTTAAGCTCCACTGAATTATTTATTTATTTATTTATTAAATTTATTAGTCGCCCATCTGGCTGGCTGTCCAGCCACTCTGGGCGACGTACAAAATAAAAACATACAAATACATTAAAACATTAAAAATCTCAACAATAATAATAAAGCATAACCCACCTCAAAAGCCTGCCTGAAGAGCCAGGTCTTCAAGGCCCGGCAGGAGCTCATCATAGAGGGGGCATGGCGGAGATCATTTGGGAGGGAATTCCACAAAGTGGGGGCCACAATTGAAAAAGCCCTCTCCCTAGTTCTCACCAATCTAGCTGTTTTAACTGGTGGGATAGAGAGAAGTCCTTTTGAGACTGATCTTGTTGAGCGGCATCCCTGATGATGTTGGAGGCGCTCCTTCAGATAGACTGGGCCAAAACCGTATAGGGTTTTAAAGGTCAGAACCAACACTTGAATTGGGCCCAGAAAACAACTAGTAACCAGTGCAACTCCTTCAGCATTGGAGTGATGTGATCTCGCCGGTGGCTGCCTTTAATCAGGTGAGCCACCGCATTCTGTACCAGTTGCAGCTTCCGGACCATTTTTAAGGGTAACCCCACGTAGAGCACATTACAGTAGTCTAGGCAGGAGGAGACCAGGGCATGTACCACAGATGGGAGCAGATGGTTGGGAAGGTAGGGGCACAGCCTCCGTATCAGATGGAGTTGATACAGTGCTGCCCGGCTCACAGCCGAGACCTGAGCCTCCATGAACAGCTGGGAGCCAAGAATGACCCCCAGGCTGCAGACCTGGTCTTTCAGGGCCAATTGTACCCCATTGAGCACCAGGTCAACATCCCCCAACCTTCCCTTGTCTCCCACAAACAGTACCTCGGTTTTGTCAGGGTTCAGCTTCAGCTTATTCCTTCCCATCCAGCCACTCACCGACTCCAGGCACTTGGATAGGGTTTCTACAGCCAACCTCGGTGAAGATTTGAATGAGAGATAGAGCTGTGTGTCATCAGCAGCCCAGATCTTCTGATGATGGCCCCCAGTGGCTTTATATAGATGTTGAACAGCATCGGGGAGAGGATGGAGCCCTGTGGCACCCCACAAGTGAGAGGCCAAGGATCCGAAACCTCATCCCCCAATGCCACTCTCTGGTACCTACCAGAGAGGAAGGAACGGAACCACTGCAATACGGTGCCCCCTATGCCTAACCTCTTCAGGCAGTCCAGAAGGATACCGTGGTCAACGGTATCAAAAGCCACTGAGAGATCCAGGAGGACAAGGAAGGTGCATTTGCCCCTATCCAACACCCTCCTCATATCATCCACCAAGGCGACCAAGGCCGTTTCAGTTGCTCTTGGAAGTGAGTCATTCTATAGCCCAGGTTACCCTAACTTGGTGCTTTCCAGATGTTTTGGACTACAATTCCCATCAGCCAGCCAGCATGGCTAATAGTCAGGGATGATGGCAGTTCAGAACATCTGTAGGACACCAGGTTGGGGAAGCCTAGGCTACAAAATACCCCTCTTCCAAGAGCATGGCATAGGTCAGGGGTGGGGAACATTTGGCCCTCCAGATGTTACTGAACTACAAGTCCCATCAGCCGCAGCAAGCATGGCCAGTGGCCAGGGATAATGGGGGTTGTAGTTCAGCAACATCTGGAGGGCCAAAAGTTCCCCGCTCCTGATTAAGGTAATTTAGTGGTGCTTAAACAATCCAGCAGATAGTGACTCCCACACAAAAAAGTTAAATTTCACTGAGCACATTCAGGGGCCAATGTGATCAGCCTGGCTGACCTGGTGATGATTTCCATGGGTCTAGAGGCAATGGGAATGTTCCAATTTTATATGGCACCTAAAAGCAGAAAATATGTTGGTTGCATTGTATGAATGGAAATTGACTGCCTTCAAGTCGATCCCGACTTATGGCTACCCTGTGAATGTTTTCATGGTAAACGCTATTCAGAGGGGGTTTACCATTGCCTCCCTCTGAGGCTAGTTCTCCCCAGCTGGCCAAGGCCTGCTCAGCTGGCCACAGCTGCACCAGCCAGCCCCTTCCTTGTCCGCAACTGCCAGCTGGGGGGCAACTGGGCTCCTTGGGACTATGCAGCTTGCCCACGGCTGCACAGGTGGCAGGGCACGTAACCCCTGAGCCACTCAGTGTGGGGGTGATCTTTAGCTGGCCCTTGACACCCAGGAGACACGAGCTGGGATTTGAACTCACAGACTCTGGACTCCCAGCCAGGCTCTCCTCCCCACTGTGAATATAATTGCAATTCATCCATTGAATTTTAACTCTAATTACCAAGATGCACCACTGCCCAGTTTTCACATTGGTGCACATTGCCAATGCTTAACTGCATAAAACTATTTAATAAAGCAGTCATTTACAGTCTGCCTTCTTTCAATCATAAGAACCTTATCTTTCACATATGGCAAAAACACACTGGAAAACAAATGGTGATTCATTGTTTTTGTGTCTGAAAATTGCAATAATACTCCAGTAAATGCAGCTAAAACTTTGTCTAACAATTATATCTGATTCATCTGCTATTTCAGCAGTTTAATTTACACCGCTGTTTTCTCGCTAATTGTGCCATTTTTGTTAATAGCATAAGTGTGTGTGTGTGTGCGTTATACTGAATAATCTAGAACATTATTCCAGATTATAAACTACTTTACAATTAATTGTACAAATTAAATAGCCTCTGACAGGTATTAGTAGCGAGATATCATTTCAATATTTGTGTAGGGAAATTAAACCATAGATGAACAAAAGTGAGTGAGAGGTGATATAATGGGCACAAGGGTGAATAATTGTTACACGGACAATTTGACCAAAAAGGCATTTAAGTAGAAGCACTTGGATTGCAAGTGATTGAATACCATTGACTTTGTTAGTGCTAAGGATAGATTAATAGTAACACTTTTCAGCATGAGTTGACATGTTTGCCAATTTGCAACATACTTTTTCAATCAAGATTTTGCAGGATTGTGTGTGGTTGACATGCGTTGTTCCATCTATGCACCTACATCAGTAGTAGTAGTATTGTTGTTTAATTACTACTATTACTATTAAAGCTACCTTTGTAATAGTAGAATGCTGAGATAGGAAAAAGTGGAGTGTTTGTAGCATCCCAGCGCTATATATCCTCATGCTGAATAATAGTAATGATGGTGGTGGCAGCAACAGCATCTGCTCAGCCCAGCAGCTCAGACATAGAGAAGCAGCAGCAAAGTGCAGGAAAAGACAGTGGCTTGGGGAACAGGCAGAGACCCACAGTCTCAGCTCCTGCTGGATAAAGGCGGGGATGAAAGAGGCAACACCAGTGGGCAAAATGTGCCAGCAGCACCTCAGCATTGTTTACATAAAAGACAACAGAGGCCACTGTGATGTTCCTGCTTATAGTGTAAATATGGTAAGTGCTGTTTATATAGAAGACATATGGTAAGTGGAGTGAAAGAAGAGGGGGGAGTACATGAGCAGTAGAATGCTGGATGATTGGCTGAGCGTTTGAATGGCTGGGAGTATAAATGGAAGAATGACAGTTGAATCTGGGTGGATGTTGGGAGTGTGGAGAAAGAGGTGTTTGAGGGTGGATGTTGGGAGTGTGGAGAAAGGTGTTTGAGGGTGGAGGTCAGGAGTGTGGAGAAAGAGGGAGTTGGAGTTCTGATTAATAATAAGTCAAGTACAAAACAGGAATAGATGAAACCATACTCTTGTGAAACATTCTAAAACTAATCTTGTTATTTCTGATATTTAATAAATACTTATTTGATTTACCAAAGGCCTGATCCTTGGCTGGGGGATATACATACCAGAAGGGAGGGCAAGGTAATTACCAAGGCTGCACAGAAACAGTATCTAATGGTGGCAGCGGTGAAGGGAGGAATAATAACAATTCAAGTATCCAGAGCAACCCAGAGTTGTATGCGTTATCTATAAAGATACAAGGGGGTTGGGAACAGCATAAGCACGCAGTCACAAAAGTAACCAGCTAGACAGAGACTCAGGCAAAGTCTCTGGGAGTATTGGTTATAGGACGTGACTGGTGGTGCTGCCTAGCAGGGGGATCTAGTGAGATCTGTGCTAGAGCGGAGTGAGAAACCATATAAAGGACGGTCCGGACTGGTGGTATCCCTGCTGGTGCCTAGTGAAAGGCAGTAGCCACAAGCAGGTGGGAACCTGACAGGGAGAATCAGGGAAGGACGTCACATGTTGTGGCTGTAGCGGTGGGATACGAACAATAGAGAGTCCCTAAAAGTGGTGTGGCTAAAAGAAATAACAAATAAAGATTACTTGTGAGAGTGACTGGCAAAGAGTGTGTGGCAAAGTGCGAGTGAACTCCTAAAAACGTGGCTGAATATATAAAGATGAAAAGAGAGGAGCTGGTGGAGAAGTGCATAACATTCAATTTACCTCACGAGGGTAAAGGGGTAGATGAATTGCGAATAGCATTGATAGCATTCGCATCTGTTCAACAAAAACAACCTGTCAGAGAAGAGAACCCAGAAGGGTACTCAAGCAATCCCGCTTATATAGAGTATTTGAGAGAGAAGTTAAAGTTGGAAACTGAGAGATTGAGGATGGAAGGTGCAGAGAAGGAAAAATAGCGGGAGTTGGAAATTGAGAGAATGAGAATGGATACTGAAAGGATGAGAATGGGGTTTGAGGAGAGGGAGAAGCAATGAGCATTGGATGCTAAGATACAGGTGGAAAAGTTAAATTTGAAAGAGAGAAGTTTCATTCTGATGAAACAAGGACAGAAATGAAACCAAAATAAAGGTTACACCAAAAGATTTTGCGATGTTTGAACCTGGACAAGACCCACAGATTTACCTCAACACCTTCGAAAAGGCAGCTCAGATGTGGGGGCTACCGGAGGATAAATATATGCAATATTTATCAAATCTGATCAAAGGGGAATTGGCAGAGGTATACCAATATTTCCCCTCAGACAGGCCTGTCACATATGCCGAGTTTAAAGAGGCAGTGTACAAAAGATTCAGACTGGGACCTGACTACTTTAGGAAGTTATTTCGAAACTGTCAGATCCAAGCAGGGAGGTCTTTTGTTGAACTGGGAGCAAAATTGATGGACAGATTTGGAAAGTGGATGGGAAGTGCCAAAGCTCAGTCAGTGGAAGAGGTGAAAAGCGTCATGATACTGGATCAATTATACCATCAGTTACCACCAGAAATAAGGCTCCTTGTCAAAGACCGTTCCCCTACATCTGTTCAAGAGGCCGCAGAGTTGGCAGATCACTTTGCCTCCAATAGAACTGGCTGGGTGGGGAAAACATCAAGAGAGTTTAAACCCAGACCATATAATGGTGGCAGAAAGGATGTAGTACCACAGCGAGTGAGTCCTCCAATAAAGTCTGAAGGGCACAGGACACCCCAGAGTGGATCTGTGTACCCTAAAATGGAGGAGAAATTATGTTATAAATGTGGTAGACCGGGGCACCTACGTTTTCAATGTGAGGTTGCCAACCCCATTGGTAATCCTGCTCAGGGAAGGGCAGTGAAAACAGAACCAAGGGAGTTAGAAACGAAGAAGGTTCAGTTCTGCCAGATAAACTGGACAAATGTAAAAGACTTTGATTCGAGTCTGAGGGAAGAAGTGAGTGTGCAAGGGGCAAATTATTGGGCATTCCTTGATACTGGTGCCGCTCAGACGTTACTGAGGCCAGATTTGATAAAATCTGAGGAAATATTACCTCAGGAAACAGTGACAATCCAAGGAGTGAGGGGTGAACCAGAAAGCTTACCCATGGCCCTGATAAAATTAAAGTGGAGAGGAAAGGAGGAAATATGTAAAGTAGGTATTAATGCCCAAGAACCAGTGATACTGGGAAGAGATGTTATGGGGGCACAAAGAAAAATGTATCTGGTGACCAGACAACAACTTGGCAAAGCAACAGAAACCATTTTAACAGAGGCCAAAGAAAACAGGGTGGAACCTGTTATCGAGCCTAAGGTCGCCATAGCAACCCCTGGCAGGCCTGCTAAAAGAGACAAACTGTATCGAATGGTCTCTAGTGAAGAGGCAGAGCAGTTCAGGGAAGAGCTGGATAAGGATGCAAGTTTGAAGCAAATGAAGGACCAAGCCCTTACACAAAAGATTCCCTTTACTGACAATCTGAGGAATCAAATTGTGTGTGAGAATGGGATTTTATATAGACTGTGGATGCCTGCTGAGAGAGAGAATGAATGTGAACCAGTGAAACAATTGATGGTACCTAGCAAATACAGAGCCAGATTGCTAGAGGTAGCCCATGATGTCCCATGTGCAGGGCATCTTGGAATAAAGAAGACCAAGAAAAGACTGGCTGCACACTATTATTGGCCAAATATTTCTAAAGACGTAAAACAATATTGTTTATCTTGTGACATATGCCAAAAGGTGGGGAAAAGTGGAGTAAAGACAAAAGCACCATTGAAGCCCCTTCCTATAATAGGACAACCCTTTTATAGAGTGGGAATAGATTTGGTGGGCCCTTTTTCCAAACCCACAAGGCATGGCAAGAAATATCTATTGGTGGTGGTGGATTTTGCCACCAGATACCCAGACGCTGAAGCACTAAGATCCGTGGAAGCCCCTGTAGTGGCAGAGGCTTTATTAAAAATCTTTATGAGACTGGGTTTCCCTCATGAAGTGTTGACGGATCAAGGCAGTGTATTCATGGGAGAAGTGATGCAATGTATGTGGAAGTGTTGTGGTTACCATCCAGCACCAGATGGGTTATATGAGTTTGTGACTTTACCCATGGGACTAAGGAACTCACCAAGTTCTTTTCAGAGACTAATTAATACTGTGTTGCGAGGCATGTCAGATTTTGCAGTGGCCTATATAGATGATGTGGCCATTTTCAGCAAGTCGGTGCCTGAGCATGTCCAACACCTGACAGCAGTATTAGAGGCATTTAAGAAAGCAGGGCTAACAATAAAAGCCAAGAAATGCCAGTTTGGGTTGAATGAAGTGATCTATTTAGGACATAAGGTGGGGAGTGGGAAAATCACCCCCTTATGGAGCAAAGTTGAGGCAATACAATCGTGGCCCATCCCCTTAACTAAGAAACAAGTTAGGGCATTTTTAGGTGTGGCTGGTTTTTACCGTAAATTTGTAAAAGATTTTGGGGAAATCGCAACCCCCTTGCATGAGCTAACAAGGAAAAAGTGTGCTGAGCGTGTGGTGTGGACGGATGAATGTCAAAAGGCTTTTGACCTTCTGAAGCAAGCCTTGTGCCAAGGGCCTGTATTAATAGCACCAGATTACGAGCAACCATTCATTGTGGCTACGGATGTGTCGGACCTAGCGCTGGGAGTCGTCTTGCTACAAGAGAGAGGAGGCACCAGACATCCAGTGGCGTATCTTAGTCGCAAGCTGACATCGAGGGAGAAGAATTATTCGTCGGTCCAAAAGGAGTGCCTAGCAGTTGTGTGGGGACTGAGCAAGTTGCGCCCATACGTGTGGGGACAAAGATTTACAGTGACGATGGATCATCGAGCATTGTTATGGTTACAGACTATGAAAAATCATAACACTATTCCTCAGAGGTGGTCCTGGGCTCTACAAGATTACCAGGTGGACTTCAAGTTCATAAAAGACAAGGACAATGTATTGGCCGATGGACTTTCAAGGCAGGTGGCCGGGACTGCAGTGACATGACCCAGACGTGGGTGCAAAAAAGACATTTTTCCGAAAGAGACTTGTTTTTTATTGTTAATGCGTCGTATGAATCCTAGAGCAGGAATAATACTTTGCTGTTATTTTAAAGGGGGGGGAATGTGATGTTCCTGCTTATAGTGTAAATATGGTAAGTGCTGTTTATATAGAAGACATATGGTAAGTGGAGTGAAAGAAGAGGGGGGAGTACATGAGCAGTAGAATGCTGGATGATTGGCTGAGCGTTTGAATGGCTGGGAGTATAAATGGAAGAATGACAGTTGAATCTGGGTGGATGTTGGGAGTGTGGAGAAAGAGGTGTTTGAGGGTGGAGGTCAGGAGTGTGGAGAAAGAGGGAGTTGGAGTTCTGATTAATAATAAGTCAAGTACAAAACAGGAATAGATGAAACCATACTCTTGTGAAACATTCTAAAACTAATCTTGTTATTTCTGATATTTAATAAATACTTCTTTGGTTTACCAAAGGCCTGATCCTTGGCTGGGGGATATACATACCAGAAGGGAGGGCAAGGTAATTACCAAGGCTGCACAGAAACAGTATCTAATGGTGGCAGCGGTGAAGGGAGGAATAATAACAATTCAAGTATCCAGAGCAACCCAGAGTTGTATGCGTTATCTATAAAGATACAAGGGGGTTGGGAACAGCATAAGCACGCAGTCACAAAAGTAACCAGCTAGACAGAGACTCAGGCAAAGTCTCTGGGAGTATTGGTTATAGGACGTGACTGGTGGTGCTGCCTAGCAGGGGGATCTAGTGAGATCTGTGCTAGAGCGGAGTGAGAAACCATATAAAGGACGGTCCGGACTGGTGGTATCCCTGCTGGTGCCTAGTGAAAGGCAGTAGCCACAAGCAGGTGGGAACCTGACAGGGAGAGGACGTCACAGCCACACACACACCCACAAACACCTACAGAATCAACCATAGGAACTGCCACTGACATGGGCAAGGGAGGATAGTAACTGCATCAAGCCCCTCCAATGAGGATTCAAGTGCTAGCTAGTCAACTGTTGGAAGGAAGACCTCTGTGGCAGGAGCTGCCCGGTCTTCCTTGCCTTGACCACTAGCTCTGCATCTGGATCTGATCTGGGAGGAAGAATGCTTCAAGGGGGGGGACTGCTTTTTATCAAGGACGAGGCAGTCGGAATTACCACTGACATCTGCTGTAACGTTAAGAACTGTAACAACTTGTGCTTAAGCTTGCTTTCCCCTCATCCCTCCCATTCCTTTTTCCTTGTGTGTCATGTATTTTTAGATTGTGAGTCTGAGGCAGAGACCACTTTAAGGCTGTTATGGGACTGAGGGTTGAGAAAGATTATTTGTTTGGGCCCTCTTCAAGCCAGTGAGCTTGTATATGACGTTGGAATATGCAAGCAAGAAAGCTGCTCTACTGGTCATACTAGTTTTCTTTGCTAATCTAATAGTTAGCCAAGTCAGCCTGTGAGTTAATGGATTTACTGAATGGTTAATCTGCATATCCAAAGGGATCTATCGGAACTCTTTTCAGGGGAGAGGCCCTCCTCCCCCCATCCTGGAGCCAAGGAGAGGCTTGTGTTTTTAATCTAGCCTGGAGAAACTGGGAACTAGAGAGATACACAGAGAAGCCTGCTGTCTGCACCGTCGCTTCAGGGTGCCTCCTTACAAGCCTGATGGAAAAGCAAGATCTATCGGACTGTTGATGCTTTGAACCCCTCCATCTTAAGCTCAGGTTGTTAATGTGTGTAAATAAACCATATGTCATAAAGATACCATACTCTCTGCTGACCTTCTTTCCAAGGAAACCAAATCCTGAGTAAGCGCAGGAACCCCTGGAAGTCCCACACTGCTTGGAGACTGGGGTGGTGGACAACAGTACTGATGTCTGTAAGCTGCTCTGAGAGCAATGGCAGTCCCAAAGCCAGGATCACTGCCAGTTACCAAGAGGGAGAGGGGTGAGGTGATGGGAAGGTTGGCACAGTGTGGTCACATGGGCAGGAGCATTCGATTGGCTCTGCCACTGCACCTGCACTGACCTCCCCACTGCCTTGCCCCTTCCCCTCATGGTAACTGGCAACGGCTCCAGCATTGGGAAGCTAGATAAACTGCACTTGCCCCACTGACCACTACTGTCTTTTTGGTGAAAAGGCATGATATAAATGTTGCAAACAATATAAATATTTAATGCTATTCAGACATAATGCTAAAACATGGTTTAGTGTTACATGCACAAGCGGCTGCAACCTTTAGGCTCCCTCCTCCGATCACCCCCTCCTTCCCTCATGCATACCTCAGTGGGAAGCTTCTATTCACAGTTAACTTCCCATTGCATCTGAACCCAGAAAACTATGGGTTCTGCAAATAAATTCCACAAATGTTGATTCCAAATGCAGCATTTAGGTGTGCTTGGTTCAGAATTTCAGTTTGGGGCCTGAAAATATACTGTAAGCATTTTTCACAACTTTTAGTATGTCTGTACTGTCTTGTTAATGTTAACATTCATTCACTCATTGTTCATGTTATATGGAAAAGAAAGGAAAGGCATTTGTCATGTGAATATGAATTAATTTCTGGACCGTGCAGGTTTTACACTTCCATTACAAACCTTCCTGTAGCTAAAGCCACTTCAATGCTCATGTACAAAAATATATTTATTCTTACAGCCTTCTGTAATTATTCTGGCAGAACAGCAGTTGTATAATTATGCAGGGTTATCCAGAAAGGCTATTAGTGATGCAAAAAGGGAATTTAGGGACTAGAGCTGACCGGAAAGCTCTCAAAGGGACTTTTCTTGTTTTGAATTTGGGAAGAGGCGGAAGTTTTTGAAAAAACAAAGTTGCCTCCATTCACATTTTTTTGGCAATACCCACTGTTGCTCGGTGCTGTCTTGTTTTTTTCCAAAGAACATTCCATTCTCCTTCCTCTACGGACAGGAAGCACTGCTTCCTTCCTCGGCTCTTGTTATGATGGCATCTACCATGAAGTCAAATCAGAGTAAAGGTGGGAGTGTGAAGTGACATTTGTCGCCCTCCAGAGCCTTCTCTCAAAATTGCAGCCTGAAAATGGGATAGCAAATGTGGGGAGGGGGTTGGCGTTTAGCTCAGCTCTAGTAGGGATAGACTCTGAGAGGGTTGTGCAAAGTATATGAACATTTTGTCTATCAGAAGAGTCAACATACAGTAAACATTAGCAATATTTCTGTTCTAGCAGCTGCACAACGTTTCAGAAAAGTCTTTCCTCTAGAGGGGGGGGTCTGAAAGACTGCAAACCTATATACACACTTACCTGGGAGAAAGTACCAATGAATGCAGTGTGACTGAATCTCTGAGTAGACATGTATAGGATTCCACAGGTACACTTCCATTTTAAATTTGTTGGGGGGGGAACTGAATGTGCATTCCAGTTCATTATATACATATTTAAAATGATAAAATTACATTTAAAATAAAAAGTTAGACTGCAAATGAAATTACAATAAGAATGATGCCCCTAACAAAACAAACCCCTTCACAAACTGAAACCAGAGTCAAGAACCAAAGGGCTGAGAATGCACAGGTGATTCTCAGCCTCCCATTTTTGGCAATAGCTCCCTATCACCAGAGGACACTTTCCCTGAAAAGTGTGTGCCCCTCCAGAAAATACAGAGCAACATCCCATGTGGTGTGAGGAGCTGCTGCTGGAAAAGAAAGTTGCCAAACCTCTCCCCCTTCCATCCCACGCATGAGCAGAAGAGGCACTTTACACAGGCTTCTTTTGATCCTGGCAATATGGTGATGACTTGAGAAATTGCACTGATGATGGCTGCAGGCTTGTACTTTTACTGTCCACCTTAGAAAACTAGCATCCTATTTGGTTACATGGCACTGGTCATTTTTATGAAACACAGGAAAGACACACACTGTTAACTTCCCCACAGCTCTCTTTGTGGCTTTCAGCTCTCTTTCGTTTCAGATTGTGTTCAAGTTAGTGGAGTTGTGCCACATGCCTGACCTTTTTGGGAGAGACAAAAGGGGGGCTGATACAAAAAGTGTGTGGAGAAAACCGCTTTTAGTGTATCAGACTCTCAGTACATGTTCCCCTCCTTTTAAGTGACTACAGACTCATTTCAGAAAAGAAGGAAAGGATTCTTGCCTGGGGTTTTATCTAGAACTTGTAGAAGCCCTGTTTTAATACAACTGCACTGATTTGCCTTTGCCAGTTTATTTCTAGGCCCAATTCAAGGTTTCACACTAGTGTTTAAAGCCCTTAAATGACTTCAGCCCCAAGTATCTGAAAGATCTCCTTTCCTACAGATTCCATCAGGTGGTAAAATCAGCAGAACGTGGGGGGGGGGCTTGGTAATTCCATTGCCCTCAAAAGTTTGGGGGGTGGCAGCCCAGGAGAGCACATTTTTATTGTTATCTATTTAATTTATTAGTCGCCCATCTGGCTGGTTGTCCAGCCACTCTGGGCGACGTACAAGATAAAACAATACATTAAAACATTAAAATTTAAAACCATAACAGTAAGAAACCTAACCCACCCCAAAAGCCTGCCTGAAGAGCAGCTCGAATGCAGCTCCTAAGTTGTGGAATTCCCTCCCCACAGACACATCTGGCACCTTTGTTCTACAGATTCTGTTGTAGGCTGAAGACGTACCTTTTTACCCTGGCCTTTGACACTTGAGATATTTTAAAGACCCACCCTATCTTGTGACTAATTTGTTTTAAACTGTTTTTAATATTGTATTTGAAATTGTTGTGACTCACCCTGGGACTTTTTGGTGAAAAGTGGGTAATAAATCACATCATTGGAACTTTGGAACACCCTTCCTGATGAGGTACGCCTGGCGCCTACGCTACTATCCTTTCGGCGCCAGGTGAAAACCTTCCTCTTTGCCCAGGGTTTTTAACATCCTCACATCCCAGTATGTTAGTATTTGAGTTTGTAATAAAAACAGTTGTATTTTAGTATTTGTATTGTCTATTTATTGGTATTTCAGTATGGATTTCATTATGTTTTTAACTTTCCAGTCGCTGTTGTATGCCCTTATTGTTGTTCATGCTTGACTTTGTCGTTTTAATTGTATATGAAATATTTTATCCTGATGTACACCGCCCAGAGAGCTTCGGCTGTGGGCGGTATAAAAATTTAATTAATTAAATAAATAAAATAAATTATTAATAACAATAATAATCCAAACAACAACAGTAATAATATCTAAGTTGCATTTGGTAGAGCTTACCACTGAGAAGATTTGGATCCTGTAGAGATCCTATCCTAAGAAGAAAGCCAAGAAATGCATCAGTATCTTTTCCTCAGCTAGAAATACAGTAGGAAAACAACAACTCCTTTCAAACTGCCATCTTTATGTCATCGCATTCTGTAGGTTCTCAGTTGTCATCGTGTTCTATGTGCTGTTAAGTGCTGTGGTTTGATACAGTGAATGCTTAGATTCCCATTCAGTTCACAATGTTCACAGCCACAATTCCTGTTCAGCAAAGTTTTTATATTCACACTTTCTGAACCAGGCCGCAGCCTTCCCAGTGCCAATGTGAATTCAATTCAGATCAGACCTGTTTTTCTTCATATATATTTTAGCCAAACTGCGGCAGTCTTCCCCAACCTGGTACCCTCCAGATGTTTTGGAGTACAGCTTCCATCACCCCCACCTAGCATGACTGGAAGGCACCTGGTTGGGGAAGGCTGATCTACAGAATGCTTATCTACTCACCTGGGATTGCACCCTGACTTTAGGAATCCCTTCTCCCAGGCCCTTTGGAGGAGTTGTTTTGCATGCACTGAGATTTTACCTGATTCCGTATTGATTGATCTTGTATTGTCATAGTGTATGGATCTGATTTTCATTGTAATTGGTTTTAATTTGTATTTTTTCATTACTGTGAAAAGCACTTTAGGACCTTCTATTTGGTGAAAAATCTTATAAATTAATTAAAATAATATAAAACACCATTCTGGAATGAAGAAATATTATCATTAAGGGTCACTATGTGAGATGTGATTAATAATTTTACACTTCATTGAGAAACCAGCATTTGGTACTAAACTTTGAAATTGGTTGTATTCTGGAATGAAGATTTCAGAATCCTAATCTCAATTTGTACTGTAAAGAATCTTGAATTTGAACTTGCTGGATCTAAAATTTGGAAAGTTTATGTTTGCAACAGTTCCATTTTTGTTATGAGTTCACAAGATATTTTGGCTTTTGTCATAATCTGCTGGCTTCATTCCTAAAAATACTCACGTTCACTGGGCATTTGTAAATGAACTTTGCATACTGTTTTAGCATGAAGTTGCAATCCTATAATATCTTACCCGGGATAAAGCCTAATTGAATTCAACGTTACTTATTTCTCAGCAGACAAAGGACTATTGTGAGTCTATCGTCTCAGGCAAATCACATGCTTAATTTAAACTTGATACCATCTTTGTTGATAGATGCATAAGAATGTCATGTTAGGCAACACTATTCAGCTGTTACAGATATGGAAGGTAGGTGATGAAAATAATTAAAATGATCACACATTTACAATATTTTAATTTCTGGTGCATGGTGGTGGCTGGTGCTCATTGGCACTGGTGGGGCAGAAGGCAGGGAATCCAGCAGAAGGTGCAGCCAGAGCCAATGACTAATTGTAAGTGAGATGGCAGGCAGGTGGGGGCAGACTGAGGTTGGGTGGGGCAGTGCCCCACTTGCCCTAATGGAGCAGCCGCCAGTGCATATCTAATTCATTCTTCCTTGGCACTTCATTAAGAATTAAAAAGAGTGGGAAATGTCCTCTAGGCGATGCTATTTAAGGTTAAAGTTGGAAGAAATGGGGTGGGAGGAAAATTCAGCAAGCTTTGATGTCCTTCGCTTGGATACCATCAAGGTTAAACTGAAAAAGCAGTTTACTCTTCCCCCACCACTAATCATTATATTATATTTAAACATTTATTAGAAACATGGTCAGAAATACCTCAAAATACTAACCCCAATAAAATAAGGTCTCCAGCTATATAATTGTGATTATTTTCTATCTTCTTCTATCACATAAATAACTGTAGCAAAGGGACCAACAACAATGAACGACCCCCCCCTTTTTTTTAAGCAAAGGGAGTTTTGCCTTCAGCATGTAAACCTAGTACACAGGCAAATTTAATTATTTGTAATGAAGTAGCTAGTTAATCCTGTTGTAAATTGCAAATAAAAAATAATTAAAAGCAAACAATACCTTTTTTAAAAAAATAAAGGGCAGAACTATTAAGAAAGGAAACATGCCTTTATGAGTTGATTTGGAGTTTGTTCCTACAGTAAACAGAGCTCGAGATACTGTTTTGAAGGAAAAATACAATCAGTTACTGTTGTGCACTGGCTTTCAAATTGTGTTCTATGGAACCAATGGTGGGGAGTATTTCCACAGCTGGCTATCAGGGATTGCTCAACACAGTAATGTTAACAGTGAAGGATGACTGGTTTGTTTCTTCGTTACTTGATGAGGAAGAATTGCCAAGCAGGGCTTTAAAAACTTCCAAGTTCATAAAATCTTTCATTCAAAATATTTCAAATAGTCCATCATAGTGCTGACCACCTGCCTTGTAGCAGACCTCCCCATGACCAGGAGCAGTTCCAGCAAAACCATCTGTGTCATCTCTACTGGGTCACAAATCACAGGAAAACTTGGGTAATGTAAGACTCCCACATTAGAAACGAAGTCAAACATCCATTCATGCCTTCTGTACTATAGGCTAATTGGATCTATTTTAAGTTATAAATAACATCAGGCATTGGAACTAGATAGTCACACCTCCTTGAAAGATTCTTCAAGATTCTCTTCAAAAAATGCAGATAAACGGTCTAACTCGAAGTAGAAGATGGCCTTATTTCAACAACTTTAGTATCAAACAAGTACTTAGGTACTAACAAGTACTACCAGAATTTTTCATGGCAGCCTGACTGTAGAGGAAGAACTTGAGTCTTAAATAAAATGAGGGTGGAACTGCTCCGAATTCTAGAATTGCTAGGAAAATACAGAATGGATTTGTAAACATTGCACCTCTCCAAACAACAAAGCCTATATTAACATTTAAACTGAAAATCCAGGCTAGACAGAATAAGATCATTATTGATTTAAATGTATATCCTTTTGCCATGTGTTCATACCATGTTTTCTTTATTAAGGGATTTATATGCCACTTTTAAACTGGTTACATGCACTGAAGACAGTTTTAATTTGGCAGGCCTTTTATTAAAAAAGGACCTTCTAAGTTATCTGATTAACTTTCTGCTGTTTCCACAGCTGTTTTCCATTGCTTTCTGTACTTTAAATCATTTTTGTTATTTTTTGTTTATTTTTAATTGTTGTAAACTGCCTTTTGCTTAGGGAGCAGGATCTAAATTTTAGTATAAATAACACATACATATATACATAATGGGGAAAGAATAATTTATCCTGAACTCCCATTTCAGGCAGAGTAAGTAAGTTCTGTTAGGAAGAACCTGATGACAACAGTACTGGAGGAAGTCACCCAATAATTAAACTAATTTCCCAACTTAGATCTATGATATGTCATCAACATTCTAGATTTCAAGGGCAAAATCAATTTTTTTCCAGATTACCCAACTACAGTGTTTCCTCCTAAAAACAGAAGTCAATATGAACCAGGATGAGTTGAACATAAGGCCCCAGTCTAGACAGACCATCAGTTTGACCCAGCAGTCCTATACAGACTGCAACTGCCATATGAATATGCAGTTCTGCATTTCTTCCTTTACAAAAGTGATAGCTACAAATGAAAAGAAAAATGTCTCTTTTGATCTAAACCCATTGTTGGTTTCTATTCTGAGTGAATCAATACTAATCAAGCACGATTATCAACTCAGAACAGCTGCAAGCCATCAGGCGGAGCTTGATTCAATTGCACTTTAGTGATGACACTGTAAGTCAATTCATTCTGAAGACATTCTTTATTAAAGAAAGAAAAATCTAAGATTTGGACGGGAATGTCATAGGGAACTCATTCACAAGACAGGGCTTTCCATATACATAAAGCATGGGACACAGCATGGGACTAGTTAACCAGTATCGGATATTTTTCACTGTCAATTTCAATTCCGCTTCCATTTGTGAGAAATGGGCTCCACAAGCCTTTTAAAATGTGTCGCAGAACAGGTTGTGTTTCTTTTGTTAATGTTCTCCATCTTAGAAATGTTAAGAGACGCTTATGTTAGACAAATGTTAGACAGACATGAATGGAAACAGAGGTTGGGGCACATATAAGCTCTCAGCAGGAGTGCTGTTTCCACCAGTTCTTCATCAATCAGTTCATCGCCATAGCAATCCAGCAGACCAAGAGCCAAGGCAGACATGGCACTAAATGTGTCATGAGAAACTATGTCAGGGTTGTTATTATTATCAGCAGCATCACCATCATTATCATAATCATGTTTGGGGGGGGATTTTCATTAGAACAGCAGCCACCTGGAGGGCACATTTAACCCTTCCTTCCCCAGCTGCGACCCCAAGAAAAATCTCGCTTGTGCAGTTATTAAGCTGCGACCCCAAGAAAAATCTCGCTTGTGCAGTTATTAACCTCTCACACTCACACATGTCTCCTACTGGTGACAATGCTTTTGACTATGCCTGTGATGTAAAGCAGCTACAGTGAATAGGAGCAGAGAAACAGTGGGTGAGAAGAGCCATACCTCTCCCCTCCTCACTCACACGTGTGGGAGTGTGTGTATTTATTTATTTACCCACTTTTCAGAGCATTACTGTCTCCCAAAGCAGCTCATGTTAAAAAAACCTAAGAAACAGGCCCTGCTATCAGGCTTACAAAGTTAAAAGATTAGATACACAGGGAGGGGGAGGGAAAGTAAAGGAGCAAAAGATATCAGTGAGGGCCTTGAGCAGAAACATCCAGAAAAAAAGAGTTAAGCATAGGATTGCCATATTCCAATTCCACAAATCCGGGCAGGCTGATTTGCATATTATGCAAATTTTAACTTAGTTGCATAATTTGCATAGTATGCAAATCATGTCCTGATCTGGCAAATTAATCATATTAAAAGTTGCATTGTCCAGTTTTGTTTTGTGCCTAACAATTACCACCAAAAACTGGGGGAGGATTTGAAGATTTAAAAAAATCCTTCATTTTCAACCTTAAATGCCTACTACGGAATATTTATTTATTAAGAGGATTTATATCCTGCCTTTCCACTGTTAAAAACGGAGTTCAGGGCAGCTTACAAACATAGTAAAAACAATAAAAATGCGCAATCAATGTAAAAACAATACAAACACAACAAACATAAAACAAGTCAATGCAGCACTATAAAAATCATACAACTTTTAACGCAGATAGAAATCAAGATTCCAATATTATCAGTTCTGTCAATCATCTTATCTAAAGGGAGCATGTCTGAGCATGTAAGAAGTGTCTTTAGTACACCGATTCTCACTTATCCGATCAGAGAGAGGGGAAATGGAGCCTTCTGTGATAAAGGCTGGAACATGATGGAGACCTGGGTGCTGGCACCTCTTTTTTTTAAAAAGAAAATAAAAATGCAGTGAATTCTAGAGACCTGGCAAGCTGTGGCAGCAGTAGACAGGGTAGCTGTTCCATTCCTTAAGGGGGGGAAGGTTACACCTCCCGCTGCATTGAATATATGCATAGAGAGAGGGAGCGCCTCTGTGTGTATGTATATATATACACGTGTGTAGGTATACGTGCACACACACACACACATTCATCCCTGTGGAGATGGAAGTAGGGTGATCTTTGGTGGAGAGATGCCTGCCAGTCATTTTGAAGAAGGGTATGTATCAAAAAATACTTTTTAGCCTTTTCTGAATTGCTGAACAGAGGCTCTGTCAGGCAACAGGGTGAGTGAGGCTGCATTCCAATGCAACTTTACTTACGAGTAAGCACCATTTAACAAGGTGGGTACAGGGCTGAAAAATGCAAATGCTAGTATCACTGCCTTTTCTACAGAGAGGTTTCCTTTTATATCTTGTATCTGTTCACGGGAGGGAGTGTTTGGTGGAATCAAACCCTTTTATTCCATCTTCCATGATGACAGGCAGACCCTCCCATTGCATTCAAAGATGGATGCCCCAGAAGACTGCAATTCTAAACACACTTACTAAGGGACTAAGCACCATAGAACTCAACAAGACTTACTTCTGAGTATAGTATGGATTGTGCTGTTGGTAAACCTTGACTAGGGATCCTCTGCAAAGACATCCATATCCAAGCAGGGTTGGCAACCCCCTGCCTGCAGTGCCCTGCCCCTATCTTTTAACATGGCTGCTCCAAAATTCTTAACAGATTTGACCCTTCAGAAAGAGGTCTGAGAAATGAGTAAGAGTAAGAAGATCCTCTATCCTTTTTGTCTACCCTGTGGGCTGTTATAAACTCACTTTGACAGCCAACCCAATTCCAGTGAGCAATAATGGACAGAGAGAAAACACACATGGTTTGGTCTACTTTCATAGGCAGCAGCTTGGGAACAACAGTTGCAGCCACACTTCCAAATATGTGAATTCTCTTTTACCACTATTGGGCAAGAAACAAACTGTCATGCAACCGACAAGTTGCATCACCAGTGGGTTTAAGGGGGTTGACCTGAGCACATGGAACCACTGCTGTTGCTTCTATGGCTGTAATGGAGTGAGGTTAAAGATAAGTGAAATGCAAATAGAAAAAACAACACAAAAGTCAGCAACACTTTCCTAAATGCAATACCATACCAACCACAACAAGATTCCTATGAGTAAGGCAGAAAACTCAGCATCCCACAACCAGTCAGGATTCATAACCAAAAACCCAAACTAAAAAAATCCTAGCAGCCAGTCAGCCAAGGTCACAGGAATCCCCATGCAGCACAACCCGACCTGGGGACTGCAGTTAATGCAGAATGCTGCAGCACAATTGCTGACATGAGTGAGATCCTATCAGCACATTACATCTCTGCTCTGAAATCTGCATTGGTTGCTGATCTGCTACCAGGCCAAGTTCAAGCTGTGCTTTCCATGTTATGTACTTGTTCTGCTCTTGTAAGAAATCAGTCCTTTTCTGTGGCAGCACCTATGCTTTGGAACTCCTTGCCTATTGACATTAGGCAGACGTCTCTTTTCAGCACCTACTAAAACCAGTTTTCTTGAGGCAAGCCTCTCCAGGCATGTAGAAGCTATTGTGTTTTTAAATCTGTTTTAACTCATTGTTGGTTTTATTATTTTGAATATTTTTAAATATCTGTCCTTAACGCTTTTGCCAATAATTTTATTGTTTTAATTCTTTCTGTAAACCGTTTTGAGATTTTTTACAATAAAGCGGTATATAAATGTTGTAAATAAAAATACATCAATAAATGTTGGAGTCACTGTGGCCCTTGAGTCTCTTCCCACTATTAGGAACCAAGGAATCTGCCTTATACTGACTCAGGCCATTTTGTACCATCTAACTCAGTACTCATGACATGGACTAGCATTGGCTCTCCAGGATTCCAGGCAATAGACTTTTCCAGGCATTGAATTTTGGACCTTGCATGCAAAGCATATGCCCTACCGATGAGCTACAAACCTCCCCCTGTTTAAAAAAGTATCTTTTAAAATTGTTCTTTGCAATTCTCTCTTGAATGCACATCATACCTAGGGCAGATCCACACCATTTATTTATAGCACATTCAACACACATTTGAAGCACATGAATCCTACCACAGAATCATGGAAATTTTAATTTGTTAAGGGTGGTGAGAACTATAACTGTGAGGGGGAAACTACACTTCCCAGGATTCTTTAGGGGAAGTCATGCTCTTTAAATGTGAGCTGGATGTGCTTTAAATGTGTTGATCTACTTAATCAACTTTGCCTGCATGTAAATCGTTTTAATTAATTTTTCAAAATGGAAATGAGCTATAAAGTGTACTGGGTGACCATTTGCTACTCACCATCTCTCAGCCTATCCTCCCCTCAGGATGAAAACAACGGAGAACCATGACCACCCCAAGGAAGAAGGGCACACTTAAAATGTAGAGGAAAAAATCATCTACAACCATAGTGTGAAATCAAATACTTATTGGGACACAGTATGAAGATATCTATATATCTATATATCTATATATCTATATCTATATCTATCTATCTATCTATCTATCTATATCTATCTATCTATATCTATCTATATCTATCTATATCTATATCTATCTATCTATCTATCTATCTATCTATCTATCTATCTATCTATCTATCTATCTATCTATCTATCTATCTATATTATATATATATATTATATCTATCTATCTATCTATCTATCTATCTATCTATCTATCTATCTATCTATCTATCTATCTATCTATCTATCTATCTATCTATCTATCTAATTGCACTTGTATACCGCACCATACCCGAAGCTCTCTGGGCGGTTTACAGCAATCAAAAACATTAAAACAAATATATAATTTAAAACACATATTTTAAAAACAATTTAAAATACAATTTAAATTTTTTAAACAATATAAAAACAATTTAAAACACATGCTAAAATGCCTGGGAGAAGAGGAAAGTGTTGACCTGGCGCCGAAAAGATAACAGTGTTGGTGCCAGGCACACCTCGTCAGGCAGATCATTCCATAATTTGGGGGCCACCACTGAGAAGGCCCTCTCCCTTGTTGCCACCCTCCGAGCTTCCCTTGGAGTAGGCACCCGGAGGAGGGCCTTTGATCTTGAACGTAGTGTACGGGTGGGTTTGTATCGGGAGAGGCGTTCCATCAGGTATTGTGGTCCCAAGCCGTGTAAGGCTTTATAGGTCAAAACCAGCAACTTGAATTCAGCTTGGAAACATACAGGCAGCCAATGCAAGAGGGCTAGAATTGGTTTTATATGTTCGGACCGTCTGGTCCCTGTTACTAATTTGGCTGCTGCATTTTGCACAAGCTGCAGTTTCCGAACCATCTTCAAAGGCAGCCCCACGTAGAGTGCATTGCAGTAATCTAATTTGGAGGTTACCAGAGCATGGACAACTGAATCCAGGTTATCCCTGTCCAGATAGGGACATAGTTGGGCCACCAACCAAAGTTAGTAGAAGGCACTCCATGCCACCGAGGCTACCTGAGTCTCAAGTGACAGAGATGGTTCTAGGAGAACCCCCAAGCTACGAACCTGCTCCTTCAGGGTGAGTGCAACCCCATCCAGAACAGGTTGGACATCCACCATCTGGTGAGAAGCACCACCCACTAGCAGCATTTCAGTCTTGTCTGGATTGAGCCTCAGTTTATTGGCCCTCATCCAGTCCATTGTCACAGCCAGGCACCGGTTCAGCACATTGACAGCCTCACCTGAAGAAGATGAAAAGGAGAAATAGAGCTGCATGTTATCAGCATACTGATGGCAATGCACTCCAAAGCTCCGGATGACCGCACCCAACAGTTTCATGTAGATGTTGAACAGCATGGGGGACAGAACTAACCCCTGCGGAACCCCATACTGGAGAGTCCAGGGTGCCGAGTAATGTTCCCCAAGCACCACCTTCTGGAGGCGACCTGCCAAGTAGGAGTGGAACCACCGCAATGCAATTCCTCCCACTCCCAACTCAGCCAGTCTCCCCAGAAGGATACCATGGTCGATGGTACATAAACATGACTATCAAATATGTTTATTAGTTACACAATCTGTAAAGATATTTACAGTGCAATCCAATGTTTGTTTACTCAGAAGCAAGTCCCAATGTATTCAATGGGGCTTACTCAAACTGGGAAGTGTGCAGAGAACTACAGCCTCAAGTGATAAGGAACTTGTTCTTTAAACAAGCCTTTTAAGTTGAGACCTTATCACAGTCTTAGTCTGTGTTGGAATTGCTTTTTAATATGTTTTTAAGCCTTTTCTTTAAAAAATTTTTTTAAAGCTTTTAAAAAATGTTTTCAAAGATGTTTTAATAGATTTTAAAGTCTGTTTTTTGTGATGTTTTAAAGTGCTTTTAGTACTTTTGTTTGCTGTCCTGGGCTCCTACTGGGAGGAAGGGCAGGATATAAATCAAATAATAAATAAACTTCACTCACCCAACCCAAAACTCAGAATCATGCCTCTTTAGGCTGTTTTCCAACTGTTTATTCTTGCTTTATGGTGATTGGATTTTAAAGGGATTTATTTCTTATTGTGAGTTGCCTTGGTTTCCAATCACCAACGCAATCACAGGGTTGTTGGAAAGACTCCATACACACACACATATACTGCAGATGTATAAATACATACAGCCCATATAATAGTTTATTGTCAAACCAGTTGGTCATTGCAAAAAATCAGTATTAGTTTCCTACATAATAAAAAACTGTAATACCTAAGTAAGCCCTGCCTAATTGCTTTAAAACAGGACTGGAGAGGGACAGAAAGTTTTAGAGCACAAACACAACTCTTTTTTATATTAACTCAAAAGTCCCATTAATTTACAGCACATTCATAACCATGTCTACTCAAAAGTAAGTCCTATTGAATTCAATGGGATTTACTCTGGGCATATGGGATTAGTATTGTTTTTACCCCCACAAAAGCAAGTATTGGGAAGGTTTTCAAAACACTGCCCAGGATCTGACTCCTACACCCAAGAGGGGAAAAAACTGAAATGTATATACTTACCCAATTTATGAGATTTTCAGATAAACGGGGGGGAGGAACCACCATTTTCTGGCATTGCAATGAGGTTTTCTAGTCACTGCCTCGGGTCAACCAAACACAACCCTGGCTTCACTTATTGGCTGCAATCCAGAATGGGCAGGGTTAGAGACGAGCTACGAAGTGCTATACAGGATAGATTTGTTAAAAAAAAGATTTAACAGTCGGGGGGCGGCTGACGTTTTGATGTATATCTCAAGAACCAGACCACCTAGAGACTTTTTTTTTATTAAAGCTGAGAATCCGGGCCACCTAATGGGCTAAATGGGCGCCAGGTGGCATGGAAAGAATCCGGGTAAAACCCGGCTAACCGGACAATATGGCAACCCTAGCTAAGCACCCATTTCCCACATTCCTTCTGTGGACTGGCTGCTTTTCACTAAAAATGTCAAGAAACTGTTACATACATCTCCTGTGTAACATCTTGTTTGGCCTGCGTTGCCAAAAGAGATTTTCATCATTGCAATATCAATTATTTAATTATTGGTTCCTTTTATATATTTTAGTATTGCTAATTTTATACATTTTATGCCTTCTAATGGTTTTATTGTAAGATGTAAATTGTATATTGTGTAATTTGTGTATTGTGTTCATACTATGCTGGCTGGTCCATGACCGAAATAAATAAATTAATTAATCACTGCAATATATGTATATATAGCTCTCACAGTGCAATTTTGTACATGTATACTCAAAAATAAGAGTTCACTGAGGCCTACTTACAGGAAATTGGGTACAAGGTTGCAGTTTCACATGTCCCAGTTCTAGAGAACTGTATTCTGGAGCATCAGCAAATGAACTGCACATATTACCAATTTACTCAAAATATCACCATCTGTTTACAGGCACAGGCATCAGTAGTGGAAGCGATCCTGTATCTGAAATCAGTAGCATAGTGTTATGGCTTTGTGGGTTGAAATAGATGATTTTTGAGTCCCCTTCCAGCCTTTGATTTGGAACCCTGCACCTGGAGGTGAGAAACCTGCTCCACTGGTCAGATGAGTCTCTTTGGTTAATTTAATAGAGTGGCCAGGTAGGCTAATGGGTCTGCCAAGTGCCTATCAACTGGTGAATGGGCCAGGGAGATCCTATTGTTATTGAAACTCTTCAGGAGAACCTCCCCCCAACTTGGCTTAAGAGGGGCTTGTGTTTTTTTTTCTTTAATAATTTTTATTCAAATTTTCAGAAGACAAACAAAACAAAGTCAAACAACAAAAACATAATAATACAATAAAAAATCTTCTTGACTTCCGATTTGTCGCAGATCAGCTATAAGTATATAATATATATTAAACCTGTCCATTAATACATACAAGATCACTTTTCTCCATAGGCTATCTTAATTAATCATCAAATCCCATTATCATCATTTCATTTTTATCTTTCAACAAAAAGTCTAAGAGAGGCTTCCATTCCTTAAGAAATATATCTGTCGATTTTTCTCTAATTAAGCATGTCAATTTATTCATCTCTACTAAGTCCATTAACTTCAATAACCATTCTTCCATTATTGGTGTTGATTCCATTTTCCATTTTTGTGCATATAATAATCTTGCTGCCATAATCATATATAATATTATTCTTCCATATTCTTCCATACTTCCAATGGGCTTGTGTTTTGAGTTGGGTCTGAGGAAAGCCTGGGGACTGGAGACAGGCAGAGAGGCTGGCTCCCTGCACCACAGCTTTAGGATGCCTCCTGTAAGTCTGCTGGAAAAGAAAGATCTATTGGACTGCTGATGCTTTGAACCCCTCCATCTAAAGCTCAGGTTGGAATGTGAGTAAATAAATAAGCCATATTTCATAAAGACACCATAGACTCCACTAACCTTCTTTCCAAGGAAACCAAACCCTGGGCAAGCACAGGGACCCCTGGAGATCTCTCGCTGCAAGAGATTGGGGTACCACACGACAATATGAAACAAACTATTGCCAATAGATATTGAGCCCTGCTATGTCATTCCATCTTTATCATGGGCAAAATCAGGCTTATAAAAACTTTCTGTTCTATCGACATGAAATGTGTCCCTGCATAGAATAAGGCATAATCTCTATTGTCTTTTCAGCACCTACGGAAGACCTTCCTCTTCCAACAAGTCTTTAAAGAAGAGATCTTTTTACTTAAACAACTGAAATTATTTTTATTATCTTTAGATGTTTTGATTGTTCCTTTGTGTGTTTGCTACCTATGGGAGGAAGGGTGTGATATACAGTACATGTAATAAATAAATAATGCTGAGCAGAAAGCTCAGCACACACTCTAAATAATGATGCTCGTATTTTTGAACGACACACCCAAATTTTGCACAAAAGGCAAAATGGACAAAATATGGACTGCAATGTACCTGAGACAGGTAACAGAAAATACAGACTGTCCCTTAGGGAAATAAAGAGAAACATTTGGAAAGTATGGTTGAAGTGGTAGGAAACTTTTTCATAGGTGATATTGCTCATAATACAGGTAAATTATCCTATATTAGATAAATATAGGTAGTGAAATCAAAGACTTCACATGCCTGGAAAGAACAGCATCCCAGTCAGCTAACAAAAGAAATCGCATATGAGCTATAAAGATTTTCACCTTGGAGCACCATGGCCAAGGACTTCTGCACAATAAGCAATCAATAATACCTTGTGATGGTTGAATTCTATTCTTATTCTGAGGGTAAGCAACTGAACTTTAGAATGCAGTAATGGGAGTTGGGTGATGTTATTTCAACATTTACCAATCATAGAATTCCAGAGAGAATAATTATATGAAATAGACCTTAGTTTGCCTGTCAGTAATTTGCTGACTTTGCCATCTCAGCAATATTTGAATATGTCACATTCTTTAGAAATTACAGTCAACCTGACAACTATGTGGGAGCAAATGTCAAAATCTCCAACAAAATGAAGGCATTCATTGGCCTCATAAGCTGTAGAAATAGAATGAAATAAGCCCTGCATAAAAGCAAACAAATAAGAACTAAATGAATATCAAAAAGCAAGATCAGACTATGAAACAAGACCAACATTGAAACACCAAATATAATACAATTAGCACCTGATGTCGAGAGACATATTTATACAACATGTGTTTTGTGATGGAATGCTCACAGGGGAAGGATTGCACCCACTGCCCCCCTTTTCCAATCTCCATATATTCATTGTAGACTTTGATCAGAAGTTATAATGAATGCATGGAAGTTGGCACGGTAGGGCCAATGGACACAATTCCAGCTCCCTCATGGATCTTCATACATAGTTCATATGTTGCTTGAATAGGTCAAGGGTAAATCCATCAAGGGTAGATCCAAACATGGGCCCTCCAAGAAATTCCTGACTTTTATTGGAGATAACTTTCTTCTATAGAAAGTGGAGGAAGGAACTAGAGGATCAGCTATCCTTGACTTGATTCTAACCAATAGAGATTACTTAGTGGATGAAGCAGAAATTACAGGAACTCTGGGGAAAATTGACTATGTTATACCTGAGTTCTTGATTTTAAAGCAAGCAAAAACTGAGAGCAGCCATATGCGTACCCTGGACTTCAGGAAAGCCTGTTTTAATAAACTCAGAACAATGATAAGTAATGTCCCATGACCCTAATGAGAAAAGGAGTCCAAAATGGGTGGGAGTTTCTAAAAAATTAAATTCTAAAGGCACAATTGCAAATTGTGTCCCTTCGGTACCACTCGCTATATATGTGTTTGTGTGTATTGTATTTTATGTATTTTAATTTCCTTTAATGTTTTTGTGATCTTTATTGTGTACAGTTTTATTATATATTATGTACATGTTTGATTTTATTGTAAGTTGCCCTGAATGCCCTATTATAGCTTAGAAGGGCGGGATAGAAATATTTTAAATAAATAAATAAATAATTCCAACAAGGAAACAAGGGGGAAGACAGCAGAAGAAGCCAATGTAGCTTCACAAAAAGTTTAGGGATGACCTGAAAACAAAAAAGGGCACATCCTCGAAGTGGAAGGAAGGCCAGGCCACAAAGGAAGAGTACAGACAGCATGGAATTGCAGGGATGGCGTCAGGAAGGCTTAAGCTGAAAATGAGCTGAGGATAGTGAGGGATGCTTAAAGCAACAAAAAAGCTTTCTTCAGGTACATCCATAGTAAAAGACAGAGAAAAGAAATAGTGGTACAGCTACTCAAATCTCCAGGACCTGATACTGCATCCAAGAGCATTGAAGGAACTGGCTGAAAAACTCTTGGAACCACTGTCTGTTATCTTTGCAAAATAGTGGAGAATGGGTGAAATACCAGATGACTGGAGAAGAGCTAATGTTGTCCCTATCTTCAAAAAGGGCAAAAAAGAGGAACCTGGGAACTACAGACCAGTCAGCCTGACATCGATCCCTGAGGAAATTCTGGAGCAGATTATAAAGTGGTCAATCTGTAAGCACCATGTAAACAATGTAGTGATTAATAGAAGCCAACATAGATTTATCAAAAACAAATCCTGCCAGACTAATCTTATCTCATTTTTTTTATGAGGTAACCACCCTGGTAGATTGTGGGGATGCTAGGGACGTAATATATCTCAACTTCAGCAAAGCTTTTGACAAAGTGCCCCATGATATTCTGATTAGCAAGATAGCTGAATGTGGGCTGGATGGCACAACTATCAGGTGGATCCACAGTTGGCTACAGAATTGCACGCAAAAAGTGCTTATCAATGGTTCCTTCTCAAACTGGGGGGAGGTAACGAGCAGCATACCGCAGGGCTCATTCCTGGGCCCAGTGCTCTTCAACATCTTTATTAATTACTTGGATGTGGAAGGAATGCTTATCAAATCTGCAGATGATACAAAATTGGGAGGGATAGCTAATACCTTGGAGGACAGAAACAAAATTCAAAGTGATCTTGATAGGCTAGAGCATTGGGCTGAAAACAACAGAACTTTAACAGGGATAAGTGCAAAGTTCTACACCTAGGAAAAAGAAACCAAGTGCAGTTATAAGATGGGGAATACTTGGCTCAGCAATCCAACATGCAAGAAAGATCTTGGAATTGTTGATCACAAGCTGAATATGAGTCAACAGTGTGATGTGGCTGCAAAAAGGCACATACTATTTAAGGTTGCATTAACAGAAGTATAGTTTTCAAATCATGTGAAGTACTAGTTCTCGTCTCTTTGGCCCTAGTTAGGCCTCATCTGGAGTACTGTGTCCAGTTCTGGGTACCACATTTTAAAAACGATGCAGACAAACTGGAACAGGTTCAGAGGAAGGCAACAAGGATGATCAGGGGAACTGAATAAAAGGCTGATGGGGAGAGACTGAAAGAACTGGGCATGTTTAGCCTTGAGAAGAGAAGACTAAGAGGAAATATGATAGCACTCTTCAAGTATTTGAAAGGTTGTCACACAGAGGTGGGCTAGGATCTCTTGCTGATTATCCCAGAGCGCAGGATATGAAATAATGGGCTCAAGTTACAGGAAGCCAGATTTTGACCCGACTATCATGAAAAACCTCCTAACCGTTAGAGCAGTAGAACAATGGAACCAATGACTTAGGGAGGTGGTGGGCTCTACGACACGGGAGCCATTCAAGAGGCAGCTGGACAGCCATCTGCTGGGTATGCCTCCTGCACTGAGCAGGGGGTATAGACCCTTCCAACTCTACTATTCTATGATTCTAAGTGAGACCTTATCATAGTGTATATGTGATTGCTTGGTAGGGAATCAGGATTGTCCTCCCCAGTTGGTAGGACTATGCAGACAACCAGCTTAACAAGTGACGACAAGCAAACTCTGGCAAAATGGGTCAGAGCAGTACCACATTCTTGTCCCACCAACTGTGCTTCTGATGGTATTGAGATATGCAGAAGGACTTCTCCCACTGACTGTCGTGGCTAGGCAAATGGTCCTTTAGATGCCTGGTTTCTCTAGTTATGCCTGTCAGGAAAGTCTGGAGGTTTTACCAGGGTTTTTTTTTATGTATAAAGGAAACTGAGGGGGTGTCCCTATTTTTTTCTTTGTTTTGAGGGAGTAGTGAGTACATGTGCATGCACACATAGGAGGTGTCAAACATATATACCAAGCAAAACTGAGGAAGCAGGGATCTGTTATCTTCCTTGCATTCACATTTGAGAATCGAGTCATATATTTAAAACATTTATTCCATGTTCTTTAATAATAATAATAATAAATTTAATTTATGTGTCGCCTATCTGGCCAATGGCCACTCTAGGCGACGTACATACAATAAATATGGCAGAATACAATATAAAAATACAGTGAAATATATAAATTATAAGAGCAAACAATACATAATAGGAGGCATTTAAAACTGAAGAATATTAAGCCTCCTCAGAAGTCCCGAAAGCCTGCTGAAAAAGCCAGGTCTTTAAGGCCTTGCGGAACATATTCAGGGAAGAGATGTGCCGAAGATCTTGTGGGAGGGAGTTCCAGAGGGTGGGGGCCGCCACTGAAAAGGCCTTCTCTCTAGTGCCCGCCAACCTAGCTGCTTTGGTTGGCGGGACTGAGAGAAGGCCTTGTGTGGCCGATCTTGTCAGGCGGCATGATTGGTGGCGTTGTAGGCGCTCCTTTAGATAAACTGGGCCGAGACCGTGTAGGGATTTAAAGGTTAAAACCAACACCTTGAATTGGGCCCGGAAAACAACTGGAAGCCAGTGTAGATCGAACAACACTGGCGTGATGTGGTCCCGGCGACGACTGTTTGTGAGTAATCGAGCCGCCGCATTTTGAATAAGTTGTAGTTTCCGGACCGTTTTCAAGGGTAACCCCACGTAGAGCGCATTACAGTAATCTAATCGAGAGGTGACCAGGGCATGTACTACCAGTGGGAGCTGATGAACAGGAAGGTAGGGTTGCAGCCTACGTATAAGGTGTAGTTGGTACCAAGCTGCCCGGCTCACAGCCGAAATCTGAGCCTCCATGGACAGCTTGGAATCAAGTACAACCCCGAGGCTGCGGACCTGGTCCTTTAGGGGTAAACTCACCCCATTGAACTTCAGGTCAACGGTTCCCAACCTTCTCTTGTCCCCCACGAGCAGTACCTCAGTCTTGTCGGGGTTCAGTTTCAGCCTATTCCTTCCCATCCATCCACTCACGGACTCCAGGCACTTGGACACGGTCTCCACAGCCAACTCTGGTGAAGATTTAAATGAGAGATAGAGCTGAGTGTCATCCGCATATTGGTGACACTGCAGCCCAAATCTCCTGATGATTGCCCCCAGCGGCTTCATATAGATATTAAATAGCATGGGAGAGAGGATAGAACCCTGTGGCACACCACAATTGAGAGGCCAAGGGTCTGAAACCTCCTCCCCCAATGCTACCTGTTGGTACCTATCAGAGAGAAAGGAGCGGAACCACCGTAATACAGTGCCTCCTATTCCCAATCCCTCTAGGCGATATAAAAGGATACTGTGGTCGACAGTATCAAAAGCCGCTGAGAGATCGAGGAGGACAAGGAAGGTAAATTCTCCCCTATCTAATGCCCTCCTCATATCATCTACCAGAGCGACCAAGGCTGTTTCAGTTCCGTGACCAGTCCTGAAGCCCGATTGGTATGGATCTAAGTAATCTGTTTCATCCAAGTGTGTCGACAACTGATTGGCCACCACTCGCTCAATGACCTTGCCCAAGAATGGTAAATTCAAAATTGGGTGAAAGTTATTAAAAACTTGGGGATCCAAGGAGGGCTTCTTTAAGATGGGCTTTACAATTGCCTCCTTGAGGGCTGATGGCATCACACCCTCTTTCAAGGATGCGTTTACCACCACCTTGATCCCCTCACCCAACTTCTCTCTGCATCTCATGATGAGCCACGATGGGCAAGGGTCAGTTAGACAGGTGGTAGGCCTTACAGTCGAGAGCACCTTGTCCACATCCTCAGAAGAGAGAGGCTGAAAATGATCCCAGCATACCGGCATGCAACCTTTAGCCAAAAAGGCTCCCAGAGAGGCATACAAAAACTATGAATAAGCTTGCCTTCAGTCTAAAAAGCAGTAGCGGCCAGTGGGGCAGGCGAGGCTGCATTGCTTTCCCAACTTCCCAACACTGCGGGACTCTGCCAGTTCCTGAGAGCAAGAGGGGCACAGCGTTAGGAACATCAGTTTGATTCCACTGCTGCACCCGCACCGCATTACCCGCAGCCTTTCCCCTCCTCTCAGTAATGGGCAGCAACGCACAGCATTGGGAAGACAGGAGAGCTACACAGCCCCACTCACGCCACCCTGCTGGCCACTACTGCTAAAAAGACACAACACACAAGGAAGAAAAGATAGGAAGGAGAAAGGGAAATGCAAGCTCAGACGCTAGTTCCTAAAATTATAGTTATTTTAACACAGTTACATAATTCTATCTATGCAGATGCTGACTATCTAGGAAAGCAATCCATCCCTTGAACCCCCCCCCCCCAATTAGATCTGGGAACAGAGCAGGTAACAATGTCCTTGTCAAGAAGACAGGTCTGTTCCTTTCTGCCATATCTTTCTGTCCTCAGACAGATGAGTTGATGGCAGTTGGAATCATCACAGCAGGTGGCTTACTGGAGTGACATTCCTCTCTCCATGTTACTAGCAATTTCAACGGCCTCGGCCTTGGAAAAAAGTAACATCTGCCTGGAAGCACTCTCTCTCCAGATCAGATCTGGGAGCAGAGCAGATGACAATGTCCCAGCCAGGAGGTCACAATAGATCTGCAGTGACATAGATGCGGCAAATGGCTCCTGAAACAATCAATTGTTTGTGATGATGGGAGTGCTCTTGTCACCCATATGTCAATATGTTTTGTGCATTCCTCACAGTATTCAACATAGTGCTTAGTAAGAAGTTCCTTCGATGCAAGGATTTCTGCTTGTGCAATGGCATGTCCCTCCTCTTCTCCCCCCATGTGACCCCTAAATCTGTTGTAGGGGTTCCCCCAACACTCCAGAGCAGATCTGGGGAAGGTGCAGGGTGTATGCAGGGGAGGAGAGGGGGGACTGATATGCACACACATCATACTGAAGCTGACTAATACTGATTTGCAAACCTGAAGATTCAGAAAGTTGTTGTCTCCTCAATGAACACAATCAGAAATAGATTTATTGGAGACCTTCAAGTCAGCATTACTGTAAATAAGACAACCATAATGTTCTGCAGATATCTTTTCTGATGAATACTTCATTTAAAAAGTATATTTCTATTATTTGGCAACATAAAACTGTTTATCTCAAATTTGATTATTTTTGGTTAACTACCAACAAAAAAGGAACCAACCTTATTTTAAAATGGCTATTAGGATGCAATGCAACCCTTCCTGTTAATGTTTCTGCACTCAGTCGTTCTTGCCCTTAGACCCTATGACAGTTGTCTCTCCTAGCCAAGATGACCTGTAATTTCCTTGTAGTAGTGGCTGGTACTGCTTTGCAGTGGTTTCTATTGTATTTGGATGGCTGTCTCCAGATAGTGTTGCTTGGAGAATGCTACTTTGTTCCATGGCGACTTCAATATCAAGTTCCACAAGGATTAATCTTATCCCCCATGCTGTTAAACATGTATAAGAAACCATTGAGTGTGGTCATCCGGAGATTAGGAGTGTGTTGTCATTTAATATGCTGATGAGGCACAACTCTATTTCTCTTTTACATCTGCAGGTGTGGCAGTGGATGTGCTGGACTGGTGTCTGGCTTTGGTAACGAACTGGATCACAGCCAATAAACTGAAGCTCAATCCAGATAAAACTGAGCCACTGTTACCGGGTGGTTCCCTAGACCAGATAGGTGGGGTTCAATCTGTTCTGGAAGGGTTTGCACTTGTTCTAAAGAAGCAGGTACACAATTTGGGTGTACTTTTGGATCAATTGCTATTGCTGGAGACACAAGTAGCCTTGGTAGCACAGAGTGCCTTCGATTAGTTATGGCTGGGGTCACAGCTTCAACCCTATCTGGACATAGATAATCTAACCTCAATTGTCTATGTTCTGGTAACCTCTAGGTTAGATTGCTGCAATATGTTATACTTGGGGCTGCCTTTGAAGATAGTTTGGAAATTACAACTAGTGCAGAATTCAGCGGCTGGGTTGCTAACTGGGACCAGAATGTCTAAGCTTATCATACTAATTCTGCCCTGACTGCACTGGCTACTTATTAGTTTCCAAGCTCATTTCAAAGTGCTAGTTTTCACCTATAAAGCCTTAAGTGTCTCAGGACCCCAATACTTCAAGGACTGCCTCTCCACACATGAACCAGGCTGGACCCTGCAATCTACATCAGAGGCCCTTCCCATGTGCCTCATCAAAGGGAGGTGTGGAGGATGACCACATGAGAATGGGCCTTTTCTGTAATGGTTCCCCATCTGTGGAATTCCCTCCCCAGGGAAACATGTCTGATACTATCATTGTCAGTTTTCAGGTGCCAGGCTAAGACATTTTTATCTACCCAGGCCTTTAGTAGCTAAGATAGCCTCTATTGTGGTGCTCATCTTTTATTGAGATGGGATAGGACTTATCCTTCTTACTGTATTGTTGGATTATCATTTTAAGAATTTTGTAATGTACACGTTCTAAAATTTCTGGATTTTAATTGATTTTATTTGTGGGGTTTTTTTTGTTAAGTCACTTTCAGACAATTCTTTTTTGTATAAAGTGACTAAACATTCAATAAATTTTCCTATATAGTGAAAATGTAAGCCCTCATGTTGTCATGCCATCATGCAGAATGGTGCTGGAGTGGGGCAAGGTGGCAAAGACTGCTGGATGGGTGGGCAGGCCACCCAGAAGCAACACTGGAGGAGGTTGCAGTGGTGGTGACTCCAGAGGAGGCCATGGTGGGGCCAGAGGAGGCTGTGCAGGTTGCAACAGTGGCACCGGAGGAGGCGGTAGCTGAGGAGGAAGCCCTGCAGGCCATGGTGGCAGAGGAGGAGGCCCCATAGGCAGCGGTGGTAACAGCACTGGAGGAGGCTGTGTAGGCCATGGCAGTGGCACTGGAGGAGGCCACGCTGCCACCGGAGGAGACCGCACAGGCTGAAATGCTGGTGGTGGCAGAGGACCCGCTGGCTGTGGTGCCAGAGGAGGCCATGTAAGCAGCAGTACTAGGAGGCCGCCATGGCACCAGAGGAGGCCATGCATGTCACAGCAGGTGGGAGGGCTGCAGCCTGGGTAGGTAGGAGGGTGCCGGCGGCAGCAGCAGTGGCCCAACATTTGAAGCAAGCAGATTAGGGTGGAGAGTGCCTGGGGGCAGGGGGTGGTGAGGATGAGTGTGTGTGTGAGAGAGAGACACACAAAGAGAGTCCCTCTGTGTGTGGGAGTTCCTGGGTTTATGTCCGTGTGTGCTTGGAGGTGCCTGGAGTGTATCTGTGTGTTTGGGGGTACATGGGGTGTGTGTGTCTGTGTGTTTGAGGTATCTCTGTGTTTGGGAGTGAATGGGTTTGTTTCTGTGTGTCTGGCGTGGGGGGTTGGCAAGCAAAGTGAGCAGGGGGGCTCTGCCCCCTAGTAATGATAATATTTTGAAAAGTTTATTGAAAAGCAAATGTAACTTCATTGTTTACCTATTCATTTCTAGGCTCAAATCAAGGTATTGATTCTTACCTGTAAAGCCTACATGGGTTAGGATTTGGGGTACCTTAAGAACCACTGTTACAGGTTTTTCCCTTCAAGAGGTGGGCAGTGAATTACAGAAACTTAGATACCTTCACAGCCCAACGTCTGACCTGGTGAGTCTTTTATTCCCTTCTTCAGGAAGTCCAAGACTCTTCTTATCAGCAGGAACACCAGCTTCAAATAGTATTATTTTGCCTTACAATATAATTACATCTGAAATTTTCTCTACTTTCCCTCCCTCTGTCCTCCCCACTCTCCAGAGCTGTGAAGAGGGGTCACTCTTCGTTCTTGTATAACTTTTCTTCCAGATTCCTGAATTCTCATCAGTTTGTTGTTTCAGTTTCCTCCCATGCTGTGGAAAAGGTTTCCAGTTGCATTTCTCACTATGTTGCTAAAAATCTTAATTTGGCTGTTTATATACTGATAAAGCTGAGGCCCCAATGCTCCTAGTTTGGCCCTGTAACCATGTCAGTCAATTTCCAGTTGTGTTTACCTTCAGCCAGGACAGAGCCAGAAAGGACTGAAGATAGGAGTTAATAGAAGTCACCTGTCGACAGCCCCTGACATCCACCTTTTCCCATATGTTCCTCCCCATGGACTCAGAAGTATTTGTCTGTGTCCCCCTCTAAACTGATGTATAATGGGTGGGTTTGAGAAGCAGGGCCCTTTCAGCTGTGGTGCCAACATTAGGAACTTCAGTGACTGAGTGGTAAATAAATAGCTGAAATAAGTAAACTTTCTGGAATGCCTTCCCCAGAAAGTCCTCCAGGTTGCATCTGTTCACATCATTGAGTGTGTTTCATCCCTTGGTCAAGACATGGATTTTCCAATAGACTTTCAGGGAGGTAAATGGCTAGCATTGATTTCTTCTGCTGCAATGGCACTAAGCATTTTCTGCTCATTTCCTGCTTTTTCCCATTGACATCATACTATTTGCAGTTGCTTTTTCTGTTTCTTATTTTATATTGTTGTTTTGATTATTTTGATTATTGTTAGCCACTTTGGATTCTTCTGAAGCAAATTAAGAGATTTGAAAATAAATATAATAAATAAAAATAAGGTAACCTACTATGAGAATAATTCAGTAGGGATTTGAACCCAACTCTCTGAGGGCCAAGATCACCATACCATTTACAGAACCATATGATCTCTCTATGCAACATTCAAGGTCTTAGTGTTATAAAGCACCGCAGTTATTTTGCAAACCACACTATGGAAGGTGATGGAGTTGTTTTTCTTGCCGTCTCTTTCACTATTTTATTACTGGTATGGATCTGGATGAATACCATTTATTCTTTGTGACAATTTCCTTCCATGAAAAGCTAAGCTGAACAGCTGTTTGAATACAATCCACATATAACATTTAAGAAATGTCACAACAATACTCAAGAATTTGAAATACATTGTTTTCATCTATTCTACCTCACTGACAGGTAGAATGCCGAAATTCAATCAGAATGCTATAACTGTTGTTATTACATTGTTTTTCATTTTTATGAGATATAAATGTAATCACTTTGATGTTCTTGATGCCAATATTTTAAAAATCTAAAGGATTAAGTACTGCAGTTCTGCAAGTTTCAATGAGTCATCTGGAAATGCTAATGTCCATTCTGCAATCAACCATTGAAACCATGAATCACTTATGAGTCATGCACACATGAACTAGGCTTGCCAGGTCAGAAGCATCGCAAACCGTGAGATTTCAGGGGTGTGCCCTAGTGATATCATAGGGGGTGGGCCCTAGTGATGTCTTAAACATGATACATTAAGCATCAACCACAGTTTCTTGGACCATACCACTCAAACAAAAAAATGTCTCCGATTGGAAATTAAGATAGAAATGTTAGCTAAATGAGGGTGTTTCCAGGTCCAACTGAAGTGACAAGATCATTCCTTCTCACCTGCTTAGAGAGCTTGGGTAAGGAACATTTAATCTAGCCTACTTGCTTCTGGCAAGAAGGGTTGAAATGCCCTCAGGCCAGTCCAGTCACCAGAAGGCCATTGTTGGAAGAAAGCCTAGTGTTGTGGAAATGTTAGATGGGAGCACTCAGGAGTAAAGATGGATGTTCCTGAAGTCTACAATTCTAAATACACTTACTAAGGGACTAAGCCCCAGAGAACTCAACAGGACTTATTTCTGAGTAGATATTGTTAGGATTGTGCTGTTGGTAAGGCTTGACTAGGATCCTCTGCAACAATATCCATATCAAAGCAGGGTTGGCAACTCTCTGCCTGGAATACCCTGCCTTTTAACATGGCTGCTCCAAACTTCTTTACAGACTTGACTCTTCACTGCAGAGAGAGGTTTGAGAAATGAGTAAGAGTTTAGAAGATTCTCTACGCTTTCCTGCCTACTGTGTGGGCTGCTATAAACTCACTTTGACAGCCAACCTAATTCCAGTGAGTAATAATTGACAGAGAGAAAACACACAAACCACAACAAGATTCCTATAAGTAAGACAGAAAACTCAGCATGCCACAACCAGTCAGGGTTCCTAACTGAAGCTAAAAAAAGCCTGGCAGCCAGTCAGCCAAGGTCACAGAAATCCGCATGCAGCACAATCTGACCTAGGGGCTGCAATTTGTATAGAATTGCAGCACGATTACTGACATGAATGAGACCCTGCTCTGAAATCTGCATTGGCCGCCAATTTGCCACCAGGCCAGGTTCAAGGTGTGCTTTCCATGTTACGAGTTCCACATAGTACGTGTTCTGCTCTTGTAAGAAATCGATCCTTTAGTGTGGCAGCATCTTAGCTTTGGAACTCTCTGCCTATTGACATTAGGCAGGCGCCTTCATTGTACTCATTTTGACACCTGCTAAAAACATTTTTGTTTAGGCAAGCCGATGCAGACATGTAGAAGCTATTATGTTTTTTATCTGTTTTTAACTCATTGTTTATTTTATTATTTTGAATGCTTTCAAATACCTCT
Source organism: Rhineura floridana (assembly GCF_030035675.1). NCBI lineage: Eukaryota > Metazoa > Chordata > Lepidosauria > Squamata > Rhineuridae > Rhineura > Rhineura floridana. Next base: position 6,212,782 of record NC_084481.1, on the reverse strand, counting down.
CTTTAACTGTTTTTGCCAATCATTTAATTGTTTTAATTCCTTTTATAAACTGCTTTGAGGTGTTTTTTTTTTATACAATAAAGCAGTATGTAAATGTTGTAAATAAAATACATAAATAAATGTTGGAGTCACTGTGGCCCTTGGGTCTCTTTCCTCTCTTATACAGAGTCAGGCCATTTGGTACCATCTAACTCAGTACTGATGACAAGGACTGGCATTGGCTCTCCAGGACTCCAGGCAATAGTCTTTTCCAGGGATTGAATTTTGGACCTTTGCATGCAAAGCATATGCCCTACCACTGAGCTACAGCCCTGTTTTAAAAAGTATATTTTAAAATTGTTCTTTTCAATTCGCTAATGGAGGCACAGAATACTAGGACAGATCCACATCATGCATTATAAGCACATTCAACATACAATTGAAGCACATGAATCCCACCACATAATCATGGGAACTGTAGTTTGTTAAGGGTGGTGGGAACTATAACTGTGAGGGGGAAACTACACTTCCCAGGAATGCACTTTAAATGCGAGTTGGATGTGCTTTAAATGTTTTATGTGTATCTGCATTACTTCATAAACGTTGCCTGCATATAAATCATTTTAATTAAATTTCTAAATGGAAATAAGCTACAACATTTACTGGGAGACCATGGGCTACACACCATCTCTCAGCCTAATCTGTCCCTCAGGGTGAAAACAACAGAGCGGGACCATGACCACCCCAAAGAAGAAGGGCTCACTTAAAATGTAAATAATAATTTGTAAATACTAATTTACAACCATAGTGTGAAATCAGATACATATCAAGACATAGTATGAATAAATATTTATATAAACATGAATGTCAAAGATGTTTATTATTTACACAACCTGTAAATATATTTATAGTGCAAACGTATGCATGTTTACTCAGAAGCAAGAGCCAGTGTATTCAATGGGGCTTACTCAGACAGGGAAGCATGCACAGGAGTACATTCAGTCATAAGGAACTTCACTCACCCAATCCAAAATTCAGAATCAGGCCACATTAGCTGTTTTGCAACTGTTTTAGACTTGTTTTGTGATTATTCAATTTTAAATGGCTTTATTTCTTGTTGTGAGCTGTCTTGGTTTCTAGCCCTACTATTGTTGGAAATATTCCATATACACACACACTGGATATGTAAAAATACATACACCCCATATATTAGTTTATTGTCAAAACCAGTTGGCCATTGCGGAACATTTTTTTTTAAAAATAAGTATTAGTTTCCTGCCAAATAAAAGAGACACTTAAGTAAGCCCTGCCTAACTGCTTTTTTAAAAAAAGGATTGGAGAGGGAGAGAAAGATTTACAACACAATCCTTTTCTATGTTCACTTAAGATAGCCTTTCCCAACTAGTGGGCCACCATATGTTGTTGGACCACAATTCCCATCTTTCCTGATCATTGGCAATGGTGGCTGAGGCTTAAACAGTCCAGTAAAATTTAAACCAGAGCTTGGAAAAGTTAATTTTTTGAACTACAACTCCCTTCAGCCCCAGCCAGCATGGCCACTGGATTAGGCTGATGGTAGTTGTAGTTCAAAAAAGTAACTTTTCCAAGCTCTGATGTAAACTTGTTTGACTCCTTAATTGGAAAGTATAACACTGCAGCATGTACACTTTTTAAAACTTCTGTTCAAAAATTATTTGAAAGATAAAATGCATAATATGCCATTTTTGCAAGTAATTAAAAAAACCCTGCATTTACACTTTTATGCCTACCAAGATCCTGCTGTCATTTTCTGTTGTAGTGCAATCCTATGCATGTTTTCTCAGAAGCAAGTCCCAATCCTGTACAGAGAAAGTACTCTTTATGCTGTTGAAAGCTATATATCTACTGAATTCCTAATGTGGGAGCAGAAGGAAAAGGAAACTGTGGGTTTAGGTATTGCCTGGGGGTCAACAAATGTTGTCAGTCACAACCCTGACTTCATTATTGGCTAAAAACCCCAAAGGGCAGGGATTTATTTTTTATTTATTTATTTAATTACATTTCTAGACCGCCCTATAGCAGAAAGCTCCCAGGGCGGTGTACAACAAAGGATTAGAGCAGCTGGTACTAACAGAAGTTGTGTGGGGGTGTGTGACATTTTGGTTTATATCTTTTGAAACAGACTACCTAGACCCTTAAATTTTTTTGTAAATGGACTTCCGGGAAGTGGTGCTGGCTGGTGGTTGTCTCTGAGGGAGCTCTGCCTCAGAGGAAGCTTTTTTCAGGTTAAAAGCCAGCCAAGAGGAATCTTGGACTGACTTAAATGTTCTCCAAGGTATAGGAGAACCGATCAGATCTTCCACAAGACTTCGTTGAGCTGTCGGCGGCTGGAATTGATCAGGAAATTCCTGAGATAAGAAGGCAAGCCGATCGGCTGAAGACGGAGTCAGGAATTCCACGCAAGCTGAACTGGAATAAAGCGAAGCGTTTTTTCTTCTCAAAAAAAAACGTTCTTAACCAGCGAGCCCACTTCTGCCTAAACCTTATCATTCGGCTTAAATTACTGCAATAAAAGGGATTTGTTTATGAATCAGCAACTGAGAAACCTGGGTGAGTCATACTTTTTCTCTTTTAAATATAATTAAGGAAGAAAGAAAATATAAACAACTTATATACTTTTTTTACGACAAAAAGCTGGCTTGAATTTGGAGTTTTAAAGTTTAAAAACGGATGAGAGGTAATTATTATATTTTGGACTATTTTTCTCTTTGGACTATTTCTTTTTGGATGAATCCGCTGCTCGTATATGCTACTAATTGTTTAGTCTTGGCAACCAGAATTGTTTTGCATTCTTGGATGCAGATAAGAACTGTGTTGTGCTGGCTGGATTTCAATAACAGGCCTGGGATATTAACTCTTCTTTTTGGTGGAGGGAAAAAAGAAAAGAAATAGACTGCCTTTAGGTTCTGAAACAGTGATTAATATTAGAAATTAAAGGCCTCTTTTCGAAAATGACAACTAAAAAAACAACCAAGGCCCAGGGGCGAAGAGGTTCTATTGATACACAGGAAGAGGATATACCCCCAGAAATGTTTCAAAAAATAATGGAAGGGATCAATGCTATAAAGCAGGAAATGAAACAGGAAATGAAAACTGAATTGACAGATCTAAAAGACTATATTAAAACACACCAAAAAAAAAATGGAGTTGTTCTTTATATTAACCCACAATTGCTTCCTAAATTGGTATTATTGGATGATAGTGGTAGATTTGTGGGGGTTGAAATTACTTTACAAGGCGCAAACATTTTGATAGTGGGTATTTATGCCCCCAATGAAGATAAAACAAGGTTTTATACAGGACTTATGGAAAAATTGTCAGAGTTTTCATATGAGCATTGGTGTGTCATGGGTGACTGGAATGGGGTAATCTCACCAAAAATTGATAGGCTTTCTGAAAAAAATATCAAAGAGACACAAGGTAAATTACCGAAGATTTGTTTTGAACTCATGGAACATTTAGAATTGGTGGATACCTGGAGATATATAAATGATAACGCAAAGGAATTTACTTATTTTTCAGAAAGACATAAAACATTTTCGAGGATTGATATGATTTGGATGTCTAAAATTTTAGCGAAGGATATTTTTAAAATGGATATATTACCAAAAACTTTTTCGGACCACAATCCTGTGATATTAACTTTAAAAAAAAAAAATCTTGGATTTAGATGGAGACTAAATGAATCCTTATTACAGAATGATAAAGTAGTACAAGAATGTAAGAAGAAATTAAAAGAGTTCTTTGAATATAATTTATATAAAGGAACAAGTGAAAATATTGTTTGGGATACAAGTAAGGCATTTATGAGGGGATACTTTATTAAATGTAATTCTGAATTAAAAAAAAAGAAACAACAGAAAATGCAATTAATTTTGGAAGAAATAAAACAAAAAGAGGAAGAATTGAAAAAGAATCCAGCTAAAGTTTCTATTGTAAATCAAATTAAAATGTTACAGAAGCAAGTATCAATGTTGACAGTTAGAGAAATCGAAAGGAAATTAAATTTTGCTAAACAAAGGACTTTTGAATTTGCAAATAAACCTGGGAAATGGTTAGCATATAAATTAAGAAAAGAACGTCAAAAAAATATTATTTTAAAGATGCAAGAAGGAGACGAGACGCTGACAGATAATGTAAAAATCAAAAAGATTTTTCATCAATATTATTCAACATTGTACAAGTGTCAAGAAATTCCATCTGAAAAAATAGAAGAGTATTTATCTAAACAGAATTTGCCTAAAATTACAGATTTTCAGAGACAAGTTATTAATGGCCCTATTACGTCAAGAGAGATATCTGAAGCTATAAATAAAATTAAATTAGGAAAGGCGCCAGGACCAGATGGGCTATCTGCAATGTATTATAAATGTTTGGAGGAAGAACTCTTGCTACCCTTACAGTCTACAATGAATTCTATTTTGCAAGAGGGAAAGATACCGGATAGTTGGAAAAATGCTAATATAACATTAATACCTAAAGAGGACCAAGATTTAACTAAAACAAAAAATTATCGGCCAATATCTCTATTGAATAATGACTATAAAATTTTTACAATGATTTTGGCTGAAAGATTGAAAATAATATTGCAACAATTTATTCAGGAAGATCAATCAGGGTTTTTACCTAAAAGACAATTACGTGACAACGTCAGGAACGTCTTGAATGTGTTGGAATATTTAGAACAACGAAATGATAAACAAGCAGCTTTGATTTTTTTAGATGCTGAAAAAGCATTTGATAATTTGAATTGGAAATTTATGTTCCAGGTTTTGGAGCAAATGGATTTTGGAGACAACTTTATAAAATGGATTAGATCGATTTATACATCACAGAAGGCCCAGATAATTGTTAATGGAGACTTAACGGATTCATGTGAAATACAAAAGGGTACAAGACAGGGATGTCCATTATCTCCCCTTTTATTTATTCTGGTTCTAGAAGTGCTGCTTAGAGATATAAGGCAAGATAAAAGGATTTCGGGATTAAAAATAAAAAAAGAAGAATATAAATTGAGAGCATTTGCTGATGATTTGATAATTGTACTAGAAAACCCTTTGGAAGGAATTCATATATTGATGGACAAATTAAAAGAATTTGGACCGTTAGCAGGATTTAAGATTAACAATCAAAAAACAAAGATGTTGGTGAAAAATTTAACTTTAAGGGAACAGAAAGAGTTAATGGACAAGACAGATTTTACAATAGAAAAAAAGTTGAAATATCTAGGCATCATCATGACAAATAAAAACTCAAAGCTGTTTCATAATAATTACGAAAAATTATGGACAGAGATTAAGAAAGACTTGCTAAGATGGGATAAACTACAACTGTCATTAATGGGTAGAATATCTGTGATAAAAATGAATGTATTACCGAGAATGATGTTTTTGTTTCAAACAATACCTGTAATATCCTCTGATTTACCTTTTAAACAATGGCAAAAAGATATTTCTAAATTTGTATGGCAAGGAAAAAAACCAAGAGTTAAATTTAAATTACTTCAAGATGCTAAAGAAAGAGGAGGACTGGGATTACCAAATTTGAGACTTTATTTTGCTGCCTGCTGTTTAGTCTGGATAAAGGAATGGATCCTATTGAGGAATAAAAGACTATTGGATTTGGAGGGCCACAATCTGAAGTGGGGATGGCATGGATATCTATGGTATGACAAAGTAAAAGTAAACGTAGACTTTAACAATCATTTTATAAGACGTCCTCTGTTGAAAATATGGGATAGATACAAACCAAGGTTTTATTCGAAAATACCATTATGTGTCTCAAGTCAAGAAGCGTTTTATAGAAGAGAAATGCCTGGAAAAGAGAAATGGTTAACTTATCAAGAACTATTAGAAAATGTACATGGAGAATACACAATGAAAGAGAGAGAACAATTGATAAAGGAAGGATATAGTTTTCATTGGTTTGCCTATTTACAATTGTTAGAAAGATATAAAATGGACAAGAAAATGTATGGGTTTGAAATAAGTAAATCTGATTTTGAAATAGGTTTGTGTACAAATGATGAAAACATAATTGCGAAAATGTATAAACTTTTATTGAAAATGGATATGGAGGAAGAACAAGTAAAAGAGTGCATGGTAAAGTGGGCAAAAAATTTTGGTCATAACATACAAATGGATCAATGGGAAAATATGTGGAAAAAAGGCTTGAAATTTACATTATGTTATAATCTTAAAGAAAATTTTTATAAAATGATGTACCGTTGGTACATGACTCCAGAAAAGCTGTCAAAAATGTATAGTAATGTCTCTAATGTTTGTTGGAAATGTAAACAACAAGAAGGATCTTTTTATCATATGTGGTGGTCATGTAAAAAGGCAAAATTATTCTGGGCACAGATAGGTAGGAAGATGCAAAAAATTTTAAAGATAAATATTCAGTCAAAACCAGAATTTTTTTTACTGGGTTTTATGGATAAACAAATAGAAAAGAAATATGGAAGAATAATATTATATATGATTACGGCAGCAAGATTATTATATGCACAAAAGTGGAAAATGGAATCAATACCAACAATGGAAGAATGGCTATTGAAATTAATGGACTTAGTAGAAATGGATAAATTGACGTGTTTACTTAGAGAAAAATCGACAGATACATTCCTTAAGGATTGGAAGCCTCTCTTGGACTTTTTGTCGAAAGATCAAAATAAAATGATGATACTGGGATTTGATGATTAATTAAGACAGCTTATGGAGAAAAGGGATTTTGTACGTACATATTAAGGGACAGGTTTGATGTATATTATATACTTATAGCTGATCTGTGACAAATCGGAAGTCAACCATTTTATTTTCATTTTTTGTTGTAGTATTGTTATGTTTTTTCTTACTTTGTTTTGTTTGTTTTTGGAAAAATTTGAATAAAAACTATATATACAAAAATTTTTTTGTAAATGAAAGCTAGCTAAGAGTTCGGAGATTAAGGTGACTCACCTGGAGACCCGGAGAGAACCCAAAAAACCAGAGTCTCTGGACGAAAACTGGAGACCTGGCAACCCTAACATGAACTGAGCAGCGTGAGCTCATGAGATGGATTGCTGATGTCCACTTTTGCATGATTCTATGTAGGGCAAGGGCTGAGTGAAGATGCTGAGTGGCTACCAGTACCCAGGACAGATTGCTGACACCAAGATCACATAGTGAGATCACATTAGGGATGGCAAGATCTGTTAATTTCAGTTCTCTTGGTTTATCATTTTTCCAGTCTTAAATTCAGTTCACATTTCTGCATTTTTTCTTTTAAAAAATCCTCATGAACATTTACTATCAGTTTAGTGCAAATTTATTCTAATAAACACATATTTGTAGTCGGGTTTTCAGTAATGTACACATTTTGCAAGCAATTTCTCATATAATGCATTTTTGTATTGTATTTTCACTCATATATTCACTTTTATGCACACTTTCCCATAACATATGCATCTCTGTGAACATTGCTTGGTTGGCAAACTGCATTGCAAAATTTGAATAAGTGCAAATTTCCAAAGATGGCTGATTTTAGTTCTCACATTGTTCTGGAAAGTGCAAATTTGATATTCTGCTTGAAATGCAAACTGAATCAAATTTCTTGTCCATCCCTGGATCACATGTTGGGGGGGTTAGCAAGAGGCTGGAAAATTATTATGAGAATAAACAATGTTAGTTCTTGAGGTGGTTCACTAGAGACCACTACAGAACACCACTGCAGAAAGAGCCCAATAAGGTGGCAGAGGTATGAGGACTCAGCATTGTGCTCATGTGGCTGTAAATGCCCAGCAGCACCCAGAAGTGGGCCATGATTTGGCTTAAATGGGGTGGGCTTGTGTGTTTCATTAAGAACCATTTACCTCCCAATCCTCTACAATTCAAGCATTTTTTTAAACCCTTGATTGATATATTTTATTGTAAGTGTAAATAATCCCCCTTCCCATCCTAGCCTGGCGACGACTGTTTGGCCGGATTTAGAGCAGTACGTGGACAATCTCTTATGTGATTACCCTTCCCACCTGCTGATTATTGGTGGGGACTTTAATGTGAGAATGGGCGCAAGCTACCCCTGCTCCAGAAGCAAACTTTGGTCTGTACCGTCTGACATGGCCACCTTGCCACGGCTGTCCCAGGACAAGACAGTAAACAAAAATGGGCAGGCTCTTTACCATCTGATTGTCAAATCCCAATTAATCTGTCTCAATGGCTCGTATCTGGATTCCTCTAAGGGCTACTATACTTTCATCTCAGAAAAGGGAGCCAGTGTTGTGGATTACATCCTCGGGTCACCCTCCTTAGTTGTCTTCGTTAAAGAAGTCTCAGTGGAAGATAGCCCAGACAGCGATCACTTCCCTCTGAGACTTGCTCTCCATGGCCTCCCCCTCCATTCTCACTTACACACAACTGCCCCGATGCTAGATACCTTGCAAGGGCTAAAGCGACTCAAATGGTCTACAGAAATTGGGTCGGACGTAAAACGTATACTAGAGTCGAGTGCACTGATAGAGCTTCGCTCTTCGGCCTTTGACTGTCCAGAGGCTATTCCCCGGATATACGAGGACATCACTAATGCCCTCAAACCATTGGTGTCCTCACCAGCCACAAACAGAATCCCAAACGGTCCTAAATCTTGGTTTGACAAGGACTGTAAATCCAAGAAAAGGGAACTGCGTGCCCAAATTAGAACCACAAGACGTGATAATTCTGAAGAAGCCATTTCCCGTTTGCTCCTGTTAAAAAGGACATACAAGACACTACTCCAAAAGAAAAAACAGGCCTTCTATACTAATAACTGGCGGGCCCTGGGGTTGGCTTTACTTCAGGGCAATGACACTGAATTCTGGCGGTTAGTTCAGGGGGGTCTTGCCCAGAATTATTTTGTACCGATCCCCCTTATCCTCCCAGAAACCTGGGTCTCGCATTTTCATGCCATTTTTGGGAACACAGCTACGTCGATTTTATCTCCTCCTGATGTCTTGCCCTTGTGAGGCGTCCTTCCCTGGCTCTCCCTGTCAGGTTCCTACCTGCGCGTGGCTACTGCCTGTCACTAGGCACCACCAGGGACTCCACCAGTCCGGACTGTCCTTTATTTTATTTTCTCTCTCCCCGCTCTAGCACAGATCTCAACAGATCCCCCTGCTAGGCAACCACCAGTCACGTCCTAATACTAGTATTCCCAGAGACTCTGAATACTGGTATTGTTATTCTCTTCACCGCTGCCACCATTTGTTACAGTTCCCCTTCAGCCTTGGTCATTACCTTACCCTCCCTTCTGGTCTGTGAAACCCCAGCCAAGGATCAGGCCTTTGGTAAACCAAATTAAGTATTTTTAAAGATAACAAAGCTAACAAGATTAACAAGATTTCTTCTTAAGGCACATAAGCATATGGTTTTACTCAATACTAATCCGAACTCCACCCCCCTCCTTCTCCACTCTCTCCTGGTAAACCACTCTCTCAAACCCCACGAAGCAACCTATCAACATCCACTCCAACGTTCACCACCTCACATCCACACAGATTTACCTGTCATACTTCCTTTTATACTCTCAGCCATTTTAAAACACTCAGCCAATCATCCAGCATTCTACTGCCCATTCACTCCCCCTCCTCTTTCACTCCACTTACCATGTATCTTCTAAACAACCAACACTTACCATATATACATTAATATAGGAACATCACATTCCCCCCCCCCTTAAAACAACGGCAGAGTATTATTCCTGTTCCAGGATTTATACGTCGCGTTAACAAATAAAAGTCTCTATGGGGAAAATGTCTTTCTTTGTTCTTCCGTCTGGTCACGTCACTGCAGTCCCAGCCACTTGCCTGGAAAGTCCATCAGCCAGTACATTGTCTTTGCCTTTTATGAACTGGAAGTCCACTTGATAGTCCTGTAGGGCCCAGGACCACCTCTGCAGCATAGTGTTATGGTTTTTCATAGTCTGCAACCATAACAAGGCCCGATGATCCGTAGTCACTGTGAATCTTTGTCCCCACATGTATGGGCGCAACTTGTTCAGTCCCCACATGACCGCTAGGCACTCCTTCTGGACCGACGAATAGTTTTTCTCCCTCGGCGTCAGCTTGCGACTCAGGTACGCCACTGGATGTCTGGTGCCTTCTCTCTCCTGTAGCAAGACGACTCCCAGCACCAGGTCCGACACATCTGTAGCCACGATGAATGGTTTCTCATAGTCTGCTGCTATCAATATGGGTCTTTGGCACAAGGCTTGCTTCAGTAGATCAAAAGCCTTCTGACATTCATCCGTCCATACCACACGCTCAGAACACTTCTTCTTTGTTAATTCATGCAAGGGGGTTGCTATTTCCCCAAAATTTCTCACAAACTTCCTATAAAATCCAGCCACACCCAGAAATGCCCTTACTTGTTTTTTGGTTAAGGGGATCAGCCATGCTTGTATTGCCTCCACCTTGCTCCATAAGGGGGTGATTTTCCCACTCCCCACCTTATGTCCTAAATAGATTACTTCCTTTAGTCCAAACTGGCATTTCTTAGCTTTTATTGTGAGGCCTGCTTTTCTTAAGGCCTCCAATACTGTTGTCAGGTGTTGGACATGCTCAGGCACCGACTTGCTAAAAATGGCCACGTCATCGATATAGGCCACTGCAAAATCTGACATGCCTCGCAACACAGTATTGATTAGCCTCTGAAATGAACTTGGTGAGTTCCTTAGTCCCATGAGTAAGGTCACAAACTCATATAACCCATCTGGTGTACTGAAGGCAGTTTTGGCTCTGGATTGCTCGTCTAGTTCCATTTGCCAAAATCCTTTACAGAGATCTAGTGTAGAGATAATGGTCGCTGCCCCCAATAACTCTAACATTGCGTCTACCCTAGGCATAGGATACGCATCTGGGACAGTAATTTTATTGATTAGCCGATAATCAATGCAAAACCTTGTCGTTCCATCTTTTTTCGGAACCAGGACAATAGTTGAGGCCCAGGGTCTGATGGATTCCCTGATCACTCCTAATTCCAGCATATCTTCCACCTCCTTTTTGATCTCATTCAAAACTTTCCCATTCACACGGTACGGAACAGATCTGATTGGGGCATGATCTCCAGTATCAATGGAATGTATAACTATACTGGTTCGGCCAGGTTTGTTGCTAAAGAGATTCCCATAGGTTTTCAAAACTCTCAGAATCTCTTCTTTTACTTCCTCCTTCACCTCCTCTGACCATTCCACTTGATCTACCCCTCCTTTGTCTTTGCTTTCCTGTACCAAATCTGGAAGTTCAGGCCCACTTCCCTCAGGGAATAAGGTAACTTGCAACACCTGTACATCCCTGGTATGGTAAGGCTTCAACATATTTACATGAACCACTTTGCTTTTGTTTAATTGGTCTGTGGTGATTACATACGTCACTGTGTCAAGCCTTTCTCTGATGGTATATGGTCCTTCCCAGTTAGCCTGTAATTTGTCATGTTTCCTGGGTATGAACGCCATAACCATATCTCCCACGAATACACTGCCTTGATCCGTCAGCACTTCATGAGGAAAACCCAGCCTCATAAAGATTTTTAATAAAGCGTCTGCCACTACAGGGGCTTCTACAGATCTTAGTGCTTCTGCGTCTGGGTACCTGGTGGCAAAATCCACCACCACCAATAGATATTTCTTGCCATGCCTTGTGGGTTTGGAAAAAGGGCCCACCAAATCTATTCCCACTCTATAAAAGGGTTGTCCAATTATAGGAAGGGGCTTTAAGGGTGCCTTAGTCTTTACTCCACTTTTTCCCACCTTTTGGCATATTCCACAAGATAGACAATGTTGTTTTACATCTTTGGAGATGTTTGGCCAATAATAGTGTGCTGCCAATCTCCTCTTGGTCTTTTTTATTCCCAGATGTCCTGCACATGGGACATCGTGGGCTACCTCTAGCAATCTGGTTCTGTATTTGCTAGGTACTATCAATTGCTTCACTGGTTCACATTCATCCTTTCTCTCAGCGGGCATCCACAGTCTATATAAAATCCCATTCTCACACACAACTTGATTCCTCAGTTTGTCAGTGAAAGGAATCTGTTGGGTCAGAGCTTGTTCCTTTATCTGCTTCAAACTTATATCTTTATGCAGCTCTTCCCGGAATTGCTCTGCTTCTTTCTTATCAGAGACCACTTGATACAGTTTGTCTCCTTCAGCAGGCCTGCTAGTGGTTGCTATGGTGACCTGAGGCTGGTTAACAGATTCCACCCTGTTTGTTTCAGCCCCCCTTAATATGGCTTCTTTTTCTCTGCCAATTTGCTGTCTGGTCACTACATATATCTTTCCTTGGGCTCCCATTACATCTCTTCCCAGTATTACTGGTTCTTGTTGCTGGGCATTAATGCCTACTTTATATCGGCCCTCTCGGCCTCTCCAAGTCATTTCCACCAGGGCCACAGGCAAACTTTCTGGTTGACCCCTCACTCCTTGGATAGTCACAGTTTCCTGAGGTAATATTACCTCAGATTTTATTAAATCTGGCCTCAGTAATGTCTGAGCGGCACCAGTATCAAGCAATGCCCAATAATTTGCCCCTTGTACACTCACTTCCTCTCTCAGACTTGAATCAAGGTCTGTTACTTCTGTCCAGTTTATCTGGCAGAACTGAACCTTTTTCGCTGTTTCTAAAGCCTTGGGCTCTGTTTTCACTGCCCTTGTCTGAGCAGGATTACTAATGGGGTTGGCAACCTCACATTGAAAACGTAGGTGCCCCAGTCTACCACATTTGTAGCATAATTTCTCCTCACTTTTAGGGTACACAGATCCACTCGGGTGTCCTGTGCCCTTCAGATTTTACTGGAGGACTCACTCGCTGTGGTACCACATCCCTTCTGCCAGCATTATATGGTCTGGGTTTAAAATCTCTTGATGTTTTCCCCACCCAGCCAGTTCTGTTGGAGGCGAAGTGATCTGCCATCTCTGCGGCCTCCTGCACCGATGTAGGAGAACGGTCTTTGACCAGGAGCCTTATTTCTGGTGGTAACTGATGGTATAATTGATCCAATATCATGAGGTTTTTCACCTCCTCCACAGACTGAGCTTTTGCACTTGTCAGCCATTTCCCAAATATGTCCATCAGTTTTGCCCCCAGCTCCACGAAAGACCTCCCTGTCTGTATCTGGCAGTTTCTGAAAAGCTTTCTAAAATAATCAGGCCCCAGTCTGAATCTTTTAAACACTGCTTCTTTGAATTCAGCATAGGTGACGGGCCTGTCTGAGGGGAAATATTGGTATACCTCAGCCAATTCCCCTTTAATCAGGTTTGATAAATACTGCATGTATTTATCTTCAGGTAGCCCCCACAACTGAGCTGCTTTTTCAAAGGTACCGAGGTAAATTTGAGGATATTGACCAGGCTCATAGACAGCAAAGTCCTTTGGAGTAATTTTTATTTTTGCTCCATCTCTGTCTTTCCTTGTCTCCTCAGAGTGAAATTTCTCTCTATCAAATTTTAACTTTTCTACTTGTAATTCAGCATCCAATGCTCATTGCTTCTCCCTCTCCTCAAACCCCAATCTCATTCTCTCAATTTCCAACTCCCTCTGTTTTTCCTTCTCTGCACCTTCCATCCTCAATCGCTCAGCTTCCAACTCCCTCTGCTTGTCTTTTTCCTCAGCCTCCCATCTTAACTTCTCTCTCAAGTACTCTATATAAGCGGGATTGCTTGAGTATCCTTCTGGGGTCTCTTCCCTGACAGGTTGTTTTTGCTGGGCAGTTGCAAATCCTATAAGTGCTACCCTCAATTCATCTACCCCTTTACCCTCGTGAGGTAAATTGAATGTTATGCACTTCTCCACCAGCTCCTCTCTTTTCATTTTTATGTATTCAGCCATGGTGTTTGAGTTCACTCACTCTTTGCCACACACTCTTTGCCAGTCACTCTCACAAGAAATCTTGTTTTGTTATTTCTGTTTGCCACACCACTGTTCTGGATTCTCTAGTATTCGTATCTGGATTCTCTGTTGTTCGTATCCCACCGCTACTGCCACCACGTGTGAGGCGTCCTTCCCTGGCTCTCCCTGTCAGGTTCCTACCTGCGCGTGGCTACTGCCTGTCACTAGGCACCACCAGGGACTCCACCAGTCTGGACTGTCCTTTATTTTATTTTTTCTCTCCCCGCTCTAGCACAGATCTCAGCAGATCCCCCTGCTAGGCAACCACCAGTCACGTCCTAATACTAGTATTCCCAGAGACTCTGAATACTGGTATTGTTATTCTCTTCACCGCTGCCACCATTTGTTACAGTTCCCCTTCAGCCTTGGTCATTACCTTACCCTCCCTTCTGGTCTGTGAAACCCCAGCCAAGGATCAGGCCTTTGGTAAACCAAATTAAGTATTTATTAAAGATAACAAAGCTAACAAGATTAACAAGATTTCTTCTTAAGGCACATAAGCATATGGTTTTACTCAATACTAATCCGAACTCCACCCCCCTCCTTCTCCACTCTCTCCTGGTAAACCACTCTCTCAAACCCCACCAAGCAACCTATCAACATCCACTCCAACGTTCACCACCTCACATCCACACAGATTTACCTGTCATACTTCCTTTTATGCTCTCAGCCATTTTAAAACACTCAGCCAATCATCCAGCATTCTACTGCCCATTCACTCCCCCTCCTCTTTCACTCCACTTACCATGTATCTTCTAAACAACAACACTTACCATATATACATTAATATAGGAACATCACAGCCCTCCCTTCCATCTTGGCCCGCAGTCACCAGTGCGGACATTGGCGAATTAATTTCGACCCTCCATCCAGGCAAGGCTCCCGGTGAGGATATGCTGTCCCCAGAGCTATTCCTTTCAGAAATTACTTGGTGGGGGCCCCTTTTAGCCATACTCTTCTCACATATCAACTCCACCAGCACTATTCCCATAGGTTGGCGTACTAGTATTGTAGTGCCCATCCTCAAGAAAGGCGACCCCTCGGACCCCCGTAATTATAGACCCATCAGCCTACTAGATGTGACATCTAAGCTGTATGGGTGAATCTCTTAAACAAATTAATAGAGTGGGACTCCAAGAACTCTATCATTTACGAAGAACAGGCCGGATTCAGGAAAGGCAGGTGTACAGTAGACCACGCTTTTGTACTCCGTCACTTAATAAATAAGACTATCACAGGGCAAAGTAGGTCCTTATATGTGGCATTTGTCGATTTTACCTCTGCCTTTTACTCAATTGACAGAGATTTGTTGTGGCATAAATTGGGGCAGTCCAGCATCGATAAAAGGCTATTGTGGTTAATTCAGTCCCTGCACTAGGCCAACTTTTTGCGGGTTTGCCTTGATTTGAATGGAACTCTCTCCCAAGCCATTCCAGTCGAGAGAGGAGTCAAACAAGGGTGCATACTGGCCCCCTTCCTGTTCAATTTTTATTTAAATGACATCATTCCCGCAATGGCTTCTCCCACTTTTTTTCCTCCATCAGTTGGGAATAGGAAGATTTCCTCATTGCTATATGCAGATGACGTGGCCCTATTTTCTTTAAATAAAATAGGGCTAAAAAGAATGTTGACCCGCCTGGAAGAATACTGTAAAGACCAACGCTTGCTCGTCAACTATTCCAAAACTAAAATAATGATCTGTGGGAAGCATAAGAAGTCCAAATTGAACTGTACCCTAAATGGACAATCACTTGAACAGGTACAGACCTTTAAATATCTAGGCTTATGTTTTAATGACAAGCTCTCGTGGAGTCACCATCTGGAGGCCACCAAATTATCGGGTGCTAGAGCCAGTGGAGAATTAAGAAGGTTCTTTTATACACGTGGTGGACAATTAATCAACCCAATGCTAAAAATCTTTGTGACTAAAGTCCTGCCAAAAATCCTTTATGGGTCCGAGTTATGGGGCCGCCTAGTTAAATCTAGACTCGAGGTCCTACAAAATACATTTCTGAAGCAGATCTTGGGGCTCCCACATGGAGCTCCGTCAGCCCATATAAGAGCAGAACTTGGCCTCCCCTCTCTGGCAGCTAATATAGATCTGGCATATTTAAGATACTGGAGAAGGATTTTCATCATGGACGATAGCTCCCTTACAAAGCTCTGCTGGCACAACCAGCAGCGGTCAGGGGATTGGGCCCAAGGGTATCAGGAAATACTTAAAATTTATAATCTTACTCAAAGGAAGTTTTTAAGCCTTAACCCCTCTGAGCTCCGTAACTGGGTTTTTGATTATGATGCGACCCAAGATAGGGCATCAATTGTTGCAGCCCCTTTTTCACCTTGGTTTCCTTTATTAAAACTCAACCATGCAAAATCAAGCTACTTCGATATTTTGACAAGTGCCTCCTTACGAAGAGCTTTTACAGAACTCAAATTCCATACGATGCCCACAGCCTACTTTGAAGGCAGATATTCAGGAATCCCATCCGAAGAGCGTCATTGTGTTTTCGGTTGTAAGGAACCCGAGGATATAGTCCATTACTTGCTTTTCTGCCCCTTGTATAAGAACCCTAGAATTAAACTCCTGGCCCCTCATTTTAATTCTAGAGGGGAGATTTTCTCTGGCGATTTGGTGGTGGAGCTCTTGGCTGACAAATACATCCAGGTTACAATCGCAGTGGCTAACTTTGCCTTGGCCGCAAAAAAACTGAGAGCATTTTACATAAAAGCCCAAATGAGTACAAGTCCGACGTGACTGCATGTTTTATGATTTTAAACGTGTATTCTCCAGCTGTGCGATGGCTTATGGCTAAATGCAAATAAAGAATTTGACTTTGATATATTTTATCATAAATGGGAAGGAATGTAACTGTTGATCACTGGGCTCTGAAGTAATTGCAGATCCATAATTAGTACAGAAGTGATTAGCTCTGCTGTAAAAATTCTGAAGATTGCCCAAGGTGGGAAATACCTAACGCTTTACTATTTCCTAGTAGGCAGACAGAGAGAGGCTACAACAGTACATATCAGAGTACTATTTTGTGAAAAATGTAACTCTCTTCTCTATCACCTTGACTGAAGCTTAAAATGAGTTGTAGCTTCATGGTAGAAGAGAAAGTATGGCTATAGAAAATGAATCGTGCTATATGAGTAAGAAAAAGAAACTAGACTCAGGGCAGCTTTGGTTTTCACTAGCCCTTGACATAATATTTTTCAATCGCTACAAAAGCTGTATATTAAAGATTTCCAGGAGAGCCTCCCATCAATAGTCATCCTACGATTCACTGCGATTATCCAGCTGTAAAAATCACATCACCAGCAGATATTGTACCTAAGTCCAGGGAATACAATATAACACCTCAGGTTTCCAGAATCCCATAAATCTTTGTGGCCTCTGCTGACTGTAAGCGTAATGATGATGAAAGATCATTCCTTTGCACTACTTGGTCCCCAACCATTACCAGAAATACAATAGAACAGCACATCTGCCACTCAAGATATTTCCCAAAATGCAATTCCAAAAAGAATCTGCCCAAGACCATTGTTTTAAAACTTGAAATAGGCAATGGGGGGGGGGACTTCTGATAGTGGTAAAGATAAAGGTGATTTATTTATCAGAAACAGCCATTTGCCTGATGGGCAGAAATTGAAAGAGCAACCACTGGGAAAATGCTGAAATCAAATGTGCAATCAATTTATAATGCTATGCCCATAGCTGAAGCTATAGCAAGGCCTGTGTCAATTTTGCCTTCTCAGGGATTTCCAGGCCCTCCGTTGATTTTTTAATCTTCATTTAAAGAAAATGACACTTCTAGCCCTTTAATATATGGAGACTATGAAAAACATCCAGGCAGAATTCTCTATCCAATCAGTCGGTAAGAGTAAATGGGGTTCTCCCAGTTTCCTGTGTTGTAGCCAATGAGTGCAAAGACACTAAGATGACTGATACGCTGTGCCAGTTTCACAGGGATGGGTGCCATTTCCATAAGAGGGCAAAGCTGCTACCAAAGACATAGGGACATAGGAAGCTGCCTTATACTGAGTCAGACCCATTGGTCCATCTAGGTCAGTACTGTCTACACCGACTGGCAGAGGCTGTCCAGAGTTTCAGACAGGGATCCCTCCCAGGCTGGAGATGCTGGGGATTGAACCTGGGGCCTTCTGCACGCAAAGGAGATGCTCTACTACTAAGCTACAGCCTTTCCCTGAAGAAAATGTACAATACAATCTCTTGTCTTCTTTTAGCAAGCACATGACCAAAGGAGAGAGAGAGACTGGTCTGTGCATTATGCTTCGGACCCCCTCTTTCAAAATGTCAAGTCACCTTTAAGGAGGCAATCCAGAGCACAATCAACATCCTTCTCTGTCAAGGCTGAGCCATAGGCAGCAGTCAGAGGGGAGCCACAAGCAGTTGAGCCAGGGAGTAGGAGACGTGGGATGAAGATCAAGGGTTCTGAGCAGAGAAAACAAGCTAGAAGTCAGAGCCAAGAAATTCACAGAGATAGGCAACTATAAATATATAGCTGAAAGAATAAAAAAAATAAAAAGTAAGGTTTATTGCTACAAAGGGATAAAGTCATACAAGCTGAAGCAGCCATGTGGCTGGTACTCAGGTAGCCATTACTAACTAACTGACAACAAAGGAAGAGAAGGGAGGAAGAGGAGGAGCAAAGCCTGTAGGAACAACAAACACTTTTGAGGAGGAATCAGCAGTGGGAAGAATAGATTGCCATTCTGTCTATCGCCCACCCCCACTGGTTCAGGTAACTTGTAGTATGCATTGGTCCTTTACTCCCAACTTATAGCTCTTCCTGTTTAGTGTGGGTGAGTGGGGCCATTTCAGAGCCTGAGGTTGCTTCGCTGATGTTCCAAGCTGCAGTCATGAGACACACACACACACCCTTGAGGCCCTGTACCGGCATTCTTCCCTCATGCTTCCATAGTTCCAGGGAGGCAGTCTTTGGTGTAGCCTTTGGGTTTGGGTAATTTTGAGGAGTTACGGTTTCTTTAAAAAAAATCCCAATTTTGCCACATAATTTGGGGTAGTCACCCATCAGCAGCAACACCTTTTGTTCTCTCTCAGGCCTTACTGAGTACCCAGCATGTCCACACATGGAGCACCATGTTTAGCAATGTTAGACTATAAAATAACAAAAGAAGAGCTTTCAGATTCTCAACTGCCTTAGCATAAAGTACCAATTTGCTGACATAGGAGTTAATGTGAAATGGTAACTTACACCATCTAGGAAGTTAGCCCAATATTCGAAAGAGAAAAAAACAATGTTTTGCATTCCTCTGCAGAAAATTAAGGATCACTTTCAAAAAGTAATAAATGTGAAATTCAATTGCCAGAACGTAATACCATCAGAGATTTTCATAACACCATATTTTGCAACCAAGACAGCACACAGGGAAAAATATATTGTAAAACTTTGCTGAAATAAGTAAGGACAAAGTTTTGGGAATAAATATTTTCCAGTAAATTCTGGCCATTATCATAGTTTAATTTCAGAAATTTAATTTTGTTTTACAGACAAATGACTCTATGTATGCCAGCGATCCTTTCTAATTCTACAGTCTAGTAAGAAGAGGAGACCATTAGCTTGATCCTAGGATTTTGCTGATACAAGTAGACACTTGCTGTGGGAATTGTTAAGGATTATGCACCAGTTATGTATACCCTTTTTTGATAATGTGAATTTCACACCAATTATTTATTTATTTGTAAAATTTTATATCCTGCTGTCCATTGCAAAGAAAACCCAGGATAAATCAAAACAATAAAAATAAACCACAAAATACACCTTGCTGTCAAAAACCTTAAAGCAAGCATGCCATTATACAATTCACTTCATGTGTTGCTTTCCAAGACAAACCAGGTGGTTCCAGATGGCTATGTACATCGCCCTCCATCCACAAAGGCTGCATCTCAGAGGGAAGGCTACTACTAGCTGGAGTACTACCACTGGAAAGGCCTTATCTAAAATCTCAGCCCCACGGGCTTCACTTGGCATTGGAATGGCAAGAAGAGACCCCCCAGGCAAATCTTAAATAACAGGTAAGACAATGCAGAGATAGGTGTTCCTTCAGATAACTTGGTCCCAAGTCATTCAGAGCTATGTATGTAAACATTAAAACCTTGAATTGGGCTTGGTAGAACCAGTGTTATATGATTCCAAGCGGCTGAACCAGTCAACCTTCTGGTGGCCCCAGTTTCACCAGCTGTAATCTCTGGATTGTCTTCAAGGGCAGCCCCACATATAGCATATTACAGTAATGTAACTGGGAGATAACCAAAGCATAGGTTGTTGTGGCAAAGCTATCTCTATCTAGGAACATCTGTAGCTGGCAAATCAGCTGGACCTGGAAAGAGGCACTCAGTGTCACTGAGGTCATTTGGACCTCAAGTGACACACAGTGCTGTGACTGCTGTGTTGAAACCTGTCCTCCAAATTCTTTCCATTTTTTCTGCCTGTTTTGCAGGGCCCTTTAGAATTTCTTTGGAACTTTAGTCAGTGCAGGATTTAGGTTTAAAGTGAGTCACTTGATCACTGAAAGATGGCTGTGGGTGGGGTATGCATTTTTCTTCCCGCTAAACATTTCTCCAGCACTCCCTGGCTGCCTATACTTCTTGATCCGAAAAAGTCCTAGGGAGCAGTAACTGTATGGTTTTGAACTGTAGGAAGTCAGGGTATGCTCACTGATATTGCTTGCAAGAGTTCTGCACTGTTTCTTTAGAAGTAAAAAGATGGCACTTAACAACAGCAATGAACAGTGGTCAGGTACATGGTAGACAGTATCCTTGCATTCTGCACTAACGGGAAAAAACAGTCAAGGATGTCATGGGGTTTTCAGGAAGCATGGGCATCTGGGAATGTCCTTTGTTTACCAAACATCTCTCAAATGATTTCATAGCAATAGCCAAAATTTGGAAGAGGGCCTACCCCTCAACATGTCCTGCAAACAAACCATTTTCAATGAAACCTTCCAAAATTTAAAATTATTCATCAGCTGATAGACAGTTTCTTCCCATTGCAAGCACTCATTTTCCTGCATAGCAGGCCATTTTTCTTTGGAGCTTAAATTATAGCAAGCTACTTTTTTTAAAAAAGAAGAAAACTGAACAGTAAAAGACTCTATTAAAGTATTAAATATAATAGTGACTGAAATTAAACACTCTTCTCATGAAAGCTTTAGAATTTTTATGACAGCCCATAAGCAATATCCAGGCTATTATCAAGTTGGAGGTATACCTCTCAGAATTATGATGGTGCAGAATTTACAATGCTGCATTTTAAAGGTCAGGCAACCTCAGTTGTTTTAAAATTCACATGGCATTTTGATTTGAATGAGGCCCTGAAACTGGACCTATCAGCTAAGAACCCAGCTCTAAAGCAGAAACGGGCAACTTATTTTAAACAGACTTGTTTTCGCATGCTTATTTCTGGCCACATGCCAGGGAGGGAAGATCACCTTAAATTATATAATTATATAACCATCTAAATTTATTTATTTATTAGATTTATTAGTCATTTAATACCTGAAGGTCTCCAAGCGACTTACAATGCCAAGCACAAACAAATATAGCATACTATAAAAACAAAACCATAAAACAACAGCACAACACTCCCATGCAGCCACAGGAAGCTTTGGCAGCATACTAATAACAGACAACATCATCTCATTTCAGTCTATCAAATGCCAGGGAAAAAGGTTCATCTTTACCTGGCACCAAAATGATGTATGATTTATATGATTATTGTTTTGATTTGTTCATTGCCAGGGTCACTAATGTGGCACCCGCGAGCACACATTTACCCACGCAAGCTTTCCCATGTGCTCAAGGGTCACCTCCCCCTTCTACTCCCCCCACTCACTGAAATTAGGCAGTAGAATGAGCTGCAGCATATGCTTGGTTGTGATGCGTGTGTGATGCCCACAACAGTTTCCCTTGTTTGAAAATATGTCCATGGAGCCAAAATGGTTGGCCAGCTCTTCCTTATGCCAAAAAAGGGCAACATACAGCAGAGAATACAGTGCAAGTACAACATGAAAACTTAAAAAAACAAAAAGCAAAGTGCTAAAAGCGATTAAGCACTAATCCCCCCAAATCAAGAAAAAACACCGTAACTCCTCTATGAACAACATCAGCATGATCCTCATTAAAAGCCAACCCCCAACAGCAGAAAATAACAATCAAATTTTGGAAAAAGAGGAAAGTCTTCCTGGCACCAGAAAGTTTTAATATCTGTGCTAGGGGAGTTTCCTTGTGGAGAGTATTCCATAAACGGGGGGTGGCTACCAAAAAAGGCTCTCTCTATTGTTGCCACGGTGCACACATCTGCTGGAGGTACAGCCCCAAAGTTAGCTTCATTCTCATTATACTGCCATGACATCATTCTATTGGGTGGGGTGATACCGAGCACTGCTGCCAGGAGAAACCTGTAATGGACACAAATCTGAGGTGAGATGTCACTGAAAACAAATAAAGGAAATGAAAAACCACATGTGTGGATAATGATGTCCATCTTATACTGTGCCCATTTCTGCCCTGAGTGTTCACCAGCAACAGTGCTTATGCGCCATTTGTGATGCATATTGGATAGAAGCTCCATCCTTCACTCTGGTTTACAGAGCTGGGCTTTTGAGTATTTGTTGGTTCCATTCATCTGTTTCAACCAAGAGTTGTTCAAAGACCCTAGGCTGTATCCAATGCTGTGGTTCTGATGGCACAACAGGCTGCCAAGTGCACAACAGGACTTCTTCTCCCTCTCCTGTCCCCTCCGCCACTCTTGCACGCCCTCAAAGTCAGCTCCGGAGGGTTGCAGAACTCTCTGGAGCAGATTTGGAGGGGTTGGATACAACCCCTTGTTGCCATGATTTTCCGCTTTTGAAGCCGCCTAAGCCGGTGTCCCATCCGGAGCCAAGGAACACAGGTGCAGATGGTTTTCTCTTTTTATTAAAGTTACAGTAAGGTTTTCTCTTTTTATTAAAGTTACAGTAAGGTTTTCTCTTTTTATTAAAGTTACAGTAAGGTTTTCTCTTTTTATTAAAGATATATCATTCACCTATGCTTTCTAAGAACTATTTCCCTGACAAGCACTGACTAAGCAAGCCTCCAGTTACAGATGTTGACTCAGCACCCCCTTCTTGTTAACTCCCCCCTTAAATAGGTTTCATTTTTGTGCACAATCGACGGCTTCTCCTAACCCCTGCTGGCCATTGTTCTTTCCACTTCTGAATTCTGCGAGAGCGGGGGAAAAGGGGCTGGACCTCAACTTCTCCCTCCGGGGGGCTAGCTGACTGGGTAGGCTTAGGAAACGCCCAGCTGGGAATCAGCAAGTGGATCAGGTGGCTCCTTGGGCACAGGAGAAAGGGGCGTGTCATCAGAAGCAACCTCTGACAGGTTTCCCTGTGCTTCCACGGGAGGAGTTGAGATTTGGGTGTGTTGAGATTCTTCCTCGCTCAACCCCACACCCGAGTCCTCCTCCTGCAAGCCCTCCCCCCTGGCCTGGGTCACAACAGCCTGTGGCCATCTTCACAACTTATGGAATTCACTGCCACATGATGTGTTGATGGCTAGAAACGTAAGCCATATTCAGGCATCCACTAAATGCATAGAGAATAAAAAACATAAAATTGAAAGGGACCTCAAAGGTCATCTCATCAATGCAGGAAATCTATTACTACAGCATCCCCAACAGTTGACCATCCAGCACCTACTTAAAACCTATAACGTAGGAGAGTCTACCACCTTCAGAGGCAGCCTGTTCCACTGCCAAACATATGCTGTCAGGGAGTTCATGCCATCAGGGAGCCGGGCTGGAATCGTGTCTGCTGTCTCTGCCTTCAACTTCCCTGTATCCCTCTGATCTTCTGCACAGAGCCTAAATGCCAACAATTTCTACATGTGCAGTGCTCTCTCTGAACAATGTGGTGCTTACAAAATGCAAAGAATGGAATCTCACAGAGAGATTGCAGGCATACAAGCTGAACATGTAAAGGTCCTGTGTCAAAGTTCAGGCCAATGGCTAGTCCAGCATCCTGTTCTTGCAGTGGCCAAGCAGATGTCTATGGGAATCCTGCAAGGAGGAAATGAGCACACTTTGTTCTTGTGTTTGCCAGCAAGTGGCATTCAGAAGCTTACCGACTCTGACTACTGAGGCAGGGCATGGCCATTGTGACTTCTAGACACTGATAGCCTTATCCTTCATGAATTTGTCTAATTCTCTTTTAAAGCCATCCAACTTGGTGGCCATGATTGCCTCCCGTGGGAGTGAATTCCACCCTTTAACTCTGCAGGTGTGAACCTAACCTCATCCCCCCCTTCCACACATTCACTAATAGTATTAACAGGCATTTAAACATTTGCTTGTTTTTTAAAAAGATCAAACAAATGCATGACTGCTAGATCTATCAATAGCTGTTAAGTAGGATACCTAAATGGTACTCCCATCTTCAGAGGCAGTATACATCTTTATCTTTGACACCAGAGACGTCTATTTTTTAGGACCTACCTTATTTTGTGATTTTATATTGTTTTTAATTGTTTTTAATGTTGTATTTTAAAACTATTGTAATCCATCCTGTAAACAGCAGTTGCTGGCAACAAAATACAAGACAGGCCATTGCCTTGATTCTCTGCTTTTGATGTTTCAGTGGCATCTGTTTGGCCACTGTGGGAAACAGAATGGGCTTTTGGTCTGATCCAGCAGGCCTCTTCTGATGTTTTTTTTATGAGCATTTAAGTAACATTTTCCATACATGTTCACTTCATCATTTCCTTGGTATATAAAAAAGTATCTGTACTCTCTGCATTCAGTTTTACCCGTTTACCTATGGCATGATCAAATGCTTTTCTTGTGGGAGTTTTTACTAATGCTTCATTGTGAGAAGACAGTTGGGCATTTTCCTTAGCCATTCCATTCCTTAGATATTATGTGTAGGTAGCAAGGGAGGAGAAAAGAGTAGGGGAATGTTAAGCAATTAAGATTTGTTAATGTTAACACTTATGCCCTTATTGGACTTCAGGGATGCTATCCGCCAAATGTCTTTATAAAGCTGCTAAACAGGCCAGATTTATACTCTTTTGTAGCAATGTAATTCTTCGTTTAACATGACACTGGAATATTGTTTGGCTTTGATCCTACAGTAAGTTAACAGAAAATGAAAGTTTCCTTTCCCTCCTCCACAGTCCAGCCACCTGCACCCTGTAAAAAAATTCTTGAACAATGCAGGATGGGGTGGTAGCATTATGTACTTATTTAAAAGGGGTTTATGGGAGCATTAGCTCAAAAGATAAAGCACACACACAGACTGGGTTGTTTTGATTGATTATGGGGGGCTAAAATGCTGATTCTACAACACTGTTCACTGCAAAATCTGTCAGTGATTAAATATGTTAGGAAATAGTTTACTTTGAATAATGCTAAATAAGCTTTCTATCAAAAATGTCATAGTAAACATCACTGGGCCACCCAAAATGTTATCCATCAGTTTCAAAAGAGACTAGACTTCAAATCCTTGACATTTTTAAGGTTATCTTCCCAAAAGAGCTGTGCACACCTTTTTTAGACTTCTTTTGACATCATGAACAGTTGGCAGGCCTTTGTGCTTTGGATTCTCCAGTCCTGATAGGGTTTGATCTCCTTTTGTTATTGGGCTTGCAGCCTTGGGATGTTCTAGTTCAGTAGTGTGTGGCCCTGCAGCCAGGTGCCTCACAAATGACAATTTATAGAGGACAGATGATTGGGGCAGAGGCAAACAGGCGCAGAGCATCCTTCCTTTTTCTTTGTCCTACAAAGCATTTTGTAATCAAGGGACAGCCGGCTGGGAACATACATGGTTAAAATGCTCATTTTATTATTTGCACTTTATAATATATATATATATATATATATATATATATATATATATATATATATATATATATATATATATATATATATAAGACAGTTTTGAAAGCAACAAACATAACTTCATTCAAGGTTGCTCTGGATCCCTATAAGGATTCCGTTAACCACCTAATATATATATATAAACGTAATTGTGATTAACCAAACAGAGATTATATATATATATTATTTTCCACAATAAAATGGTGCTTATTCCCACATAAATGTGCTTAGCATCAGGATAGCAGAAGCAAGCTCCATTTTATTCCTGTACAGTCATCAGGATGCTAGGATGTGAATTCAAAAGTGAAGCTGCACTTGCAGAGTTTGTTTGTTTTAAAATCAGGATGGCAAACTTTTTGTTTGTTTTGCTCTAGATCCACTGTTATCTGCCTTTTGATAGGGCTAGGAAGGAAGAGGAGGGATTTCTATTTAAAAATTAAGAGTGATCATATACAATTCATCTTTATGTTCACATTGTTTAATTCTCCAGTTCTTATCCAATTCATTGATGAATTTACCCATTCCAGTCCGCGTTCAGGCGCCTTTGATACCATTGACCATAGTATCCTTCTGGGCTGACTTGGCGAAATGATGAGTATCGTGGTGTTTCTTGTCCCCCATGCTGTTTAACATCTATATGAAACCCTTGGGAGTTGTCATCAGGAGTTTTGGGGTGAGATGTCAGCGTAACATCTGAATCGGGAGAGGCCATGCAAGCCATGGACCACTGCCTGGACTCAGTGGTGGGCTGGATGAGGGCCAATAAACTGACCCTGAATCCTAGCAAGACAGAGGTGCTGTGGGTTGGCGGTTCCCGAGTTCAGATAAGTGGTCAGTTGCCTGCTTTGGATGGGGTCCTACTCCCTCTAAAGAGCAGGTTGGGGGTCTGGGGGTGCTGCTGGATCCATCTTTGTCGCTAGAGGCCCAGGTGACTTCCGTGGCTAGGAGTGCCTTTTACCAGCTTCAGCTGGTAAGATAGCCTGACCACTGTTGTCCATGCACTGGTAACCTCCAGGCTAGATTACTGTAATGTACTCTATGTGGGGCTGCCCTTGGGGTTGGTCCGGAAGGTGCAGCTGGTGCAAAATGTGGCAGCAAGACTGCTCAATGGGCAGCGTACCATCAACATGTCACCCCACTCCTGAATGAATTGCACTGGCTACCTATTAGCAATTGGGCTAAGTTCAATGTGCTGGTTCTGGTGTACAAAGCCCTACACAGCTTGGGACCAGGATACCTGAAAGACCGTCTTACCCCTTATATACCCTGTCAATCACTGTGCTCTGCAGGTGAGGGCCTGCTGCAGACACCATCTTATCAGGAGGTACATTCCACACAACATAGGAAGCAGACCTTTAGTGTTGTGGCACCTACCCTTTGGAATTCCCTCCTCTTAAATATTAGACAGGCGTCATCTCTGTTATCTTTTTGGTGCCTACTGAAGACCTTCCTCTTTCAACAAGCCTTTTAAACAGAGACCTTATCCCAGTCTGTCTCTCTGCTGGAATTGCTTTTTAATAATTTTTTAAAGTTTTTTTTTAAAAAAAGTTATGTTTTTAAAGCTTTTTTAAAAATATGTTTTGTTTTAATATGTTTGTAAGGATGTTTTGTTGTAATATATTTTAAAATCTGTTTTTAAGTTTTAGAGTATTTTTAGTGCTTTTGTTTGTGGCCTTCGGCTCCTACTGGGAGGAAGGGTGGGATACAAATCTAATAAATGATAACAACTACTCCTACTCCTACTATTAATAGAGTGGGAAGGACATGTTAAGATTCTTGATTCCTGTACCACTTCAAACTGTAGGAGACAGAGACCATTTTTGAATGTTTTCCCCTTTGTTATAGGATTGAGAGGTTGGTCTTGATGATGACTTTGGGCCTCTCCAAGTTTGTAATTCTGCATCTGTAAGGTTGAGCTCTGTAGTGGAAGGAACCTGCTGAACTGGTCAGCACAGTTTCTTTGTTAAGTTAATGGGCCTAGCTGGACCTGTTATTTACCCTATTTGCACATCTGAAGAGTTGGTCACGAGCAGATGTGTTGCCATAGGAACAATTGGCTAGTGATACTCTTTTAGGAGGGGGTAGGCCACCTCATCCTTGGCTCAGAAGCTAGCCTTGTCTAGTCTGATCTGGAGCTGGAAAAGACACAGAGGCTGGACTAGCTAAATCCAAAGCTATGACTTTGGGAGGTCTCCCTGGAAACCTAATGGGGAAGCAAGATCTGTTAGCGAGCTGATGCTGTGAGCCCTTCCATCTTGTGCTCAGGTTGTACATATGTGAAAATAAAAACCATCTATCCTAAAGACACCACAGTCTCCAGTGACCTTCATTCCAAGGAAACGAAACCCTGGGGAAGTGCTGAAATCCCTGAAGTCTCGTACTGCTCAGCAACTGGGTTGTGTGTCACGCCATGTTAGACAAACTCTGTGCAATTATAAAATTAGATCATGATGGTGAAGGTTGTAGCTTCTAGATCAGCCCTCTTTTTGTTGTTAGTCTACTCCCATATTTTTGACACATGGGAAAGTGTTATGAAAATGATTATTCGCCTGTAAGCTGAAGTGGTACAATCCATTCTACTTCCTGACTGCCGCATGAGAAAGATCCAGTCAAGACTTCAGATTTGGTGTAAACCTGAATTGTTAGGAGGAATTATGGAATGATCTGCCTGACAAGGTGCGCCTGGCACCAACACTGTTATCATTTTGGCACCAGGTCAAGACTTTCCTCTTCTCCCAGGCATTTTAGCATACGTTTTATACTGTTCAAATTTTTTAATTGTGTTTTAAATTGTTTTTATAAGATCTGTTTTAAATTGTATTTGTTTTAATGTTTTTAGTTACTGTAAACCGCCCAGAGAGCTTCGGCTATGGGGCGGTATACAAGTATAATAAGATAAATAAAATAAATAAATAATGGCATATTCAGATGATGATAATGGCTGTTATCACACCCATCCTTAGCCCTCCCACACATCTCCCCACCCCCACCCCGCCTCTTCAAACGCTGCTGCTTGAGAGTCACCAGATGTGAGAGGGAAGGTAGTTCCAGAAAAATCATTAAATCCACACCTTTGAATGGAAACAAAATAGCTGCTGTTTTGCGGATGTTTGGAGCCACCTTCAGTAAATGAGTGTTTCAGTACATGAGCTATTTTTCTGCTGATGAAAATGTGGATGTACATCTGCCACAAGTTTCAGTGACAGTCAGTAATTCACTCAACAAAAGCAGCAGAAAGAGATTTTTGTGTCTGAAAGATTCTTTTCATGCAAGTGCAATTTTCCTGTTTATCATTTTTCAAGATGAAAAATAGGCATCTATTTGGCATGATTCCAGAGCGATGGTCTTTAAATCATAATTACTCCCACATTTTATAGACAACATTATTGCTATTTTGTACAGCAAAGCTGCACATCACTAAGTAATTGACAACAGATGTGGGGTTTTTTTCCTTTCAAATCTGGTAAAAGATACTTTATTTTAAATTTTTTTAATCTACTTCTAAAAGAAGCCTCCTTACCCACAATACTTAACAAAGCTACAGCTTTTCTCCTTAAACTTATATATGGAAGATATATTTTCCCTTTGTAGCACTAATTTTCAATCAGTGTGGTGCAGCTCCGCCCTATCCAACTGGCATTCATTCTCTCTGAGCCATAATGGAATATCAGGCTGGGGTCATCGCTGAAATACAAACACCGGCATTCTGATTCCGTGGGCATGTAATTAGGGATAAATCTGCTGTTCACTTCAGTTGCTAATGGAAAAGAAGATGCTGTAGAAAGGGTAGCACAATGCAGTAGTGGACACTAACACTGAGCCAAACCTATTTTACCCCTCAAAGGCCACTCAAAGGCCCAAAAACATTTGTGGAGAATTTCCACATATCAGTATACAGAAGCAAAGCTTTTTGGATTTCCCATAGGCATGTAGCTGGACACTGTGGGAAACGGGATGCTAGACTATATGGACTTTTAGTCTGATCCAACAGGGCTCTTCTTAGGTCTGTAATCCTATGGAAGTGGGCTCAGAAGTAATGTAAGTCCCATTGGGTAGAATCTAATGCTGCCATTCTGCTCATGTAACAGCTTTGGACCCAGCAGACACCTCCTTTAACATGGGCAGGAATGATTTCCACTGATGTTCCCATCCCATTGCAGCCCCAGAACTACCACCCCCCAAATCTGTTTGAGGGGTTCAAAGATTCCACAAGAAACTGTAGAGAGAATCAGAGAAAATCACCTCCTCTTACTTTAGTGGTGGCATCCACTGGATAAAAACCTATTATGCGAGTGGAATAGCAGCACTGCACCCTCTGTGTTCAGTGGGACTTAGTCCCAGGTGGGTATGCATAAAATTGCAACCAAAAAGTCTTTTCCAGTGCAATCGTATGCATGCTTGGAAAATGGAAATGGACTCCCTTCAAGTCGATCCCAACTTATGGCGACCCTATGAAATGCGTTTTCATGGTAAGCGGTATTCAGAGGGGGTTTACCATTGCCTCCCTCTGAGGCTAGTCCTCCCCAGCTGGCTAGGGCCTGCTCAGCTTGCCACAGCTGCACAAGCCAGCCCCTTCCTTGTCCACAACTGCCATTTGGGGGCAACTGGGCTCCTTGGGACTATGCAGCTTGCTCACAGCTGCACAGGTGGCAGGGCACGTAACCCCTGAGCCACTCACTGTGGGGGTGATCTTTAGCTGGCCCTTGACATCCAGGAGACACGAGTGGGGATTTGAACTCACAGACTCTGGACTCCCAGCCAGGCTCTCCTCTCCAAGTAAATCTCACTGTGTTCAGTGTGATTAACACCCATATGTATGAATATGATTGCAGCTTTAACTTGCATTTGTGCATAACAATGGGCTTTTTAAAAAAATAGTCCATTGCTATCAACTATTTTTTAGTCACACTGAAGATACAACTCAAAGGAGGTGCAACTTTCATTGTTTTAACAGGTGAACCATTTTTCCTCACCAAGATATTTGAGATGCACTGGGAACTATTTATTAAACTACAACAATTGCATCGCATTGTCTTGGCCTGTTACATTTTGCATTTACAAATATCATAAGGCAACTTCTAAACTACCAACAGAAACCAGAGTTGCATTTTGTTCTTGCTGTTCTTCAAAAGAAAAAAAGGGGGATGCTTGGATCAATTTTTCATAGCGGCGTCTTGCCACAGGAGCTGCATTAATTCTTGTGTCAGGCAGCTCAAATGGCTAGGCCTAAGGAATTTGTAGGCTAGTCAGAAGATGGAGTAGTAACCAATGACTTCAAGGCTATGAATGTAACGTGTGTTTTTTCCAGAGACACAGATTCCTTTAAAAATAATCTGATTATCACATTCTCTCGTAGCATTTCAAAGCCCATATATTAACATTCTAAGCTGCTACATTTTACTTTTTGCAAAACTTTATATACCAAGGGAAGGTGGGAAGAGGGAAGAATCCTGCACATACAAGTTCAATTCTTTCCAAGCAAGGTACTTCTAAGCTTCAACTAGCTATGACAGCATTTTGCAAAGCTCAATCTGCAACCTAAGATTATTTATTATTATTTTTGCTTCAGAGAGAAAGCGATCAAGATGAAGGAATTACTTACTTCATTTCTGCCAGCCTACTGAAGCATTCAGGAGTCTTACCTGTATCCCAGCCAGATGAAGAATTCCATACACAATGTAACATTTGTACGCTCATTCAAAATCTCCTATTAACTCATGAAAATGTACACAGCTGCCTGCTGGAAAACAGCCAAAAGGAGGAAGAGACAAAGAAGGAGCTTCCTTAAGTTTCACTGAAAGGCATTTCGCCACAATTTCTACCAGTGCCAGTTGGTTAGTAGCCGAGTGTCAAAGGCTGTATCCTAGGCCTAGATATCACAGTGAGCCACCTAAAGTGATGTTATTCTAAAAGCCCAGTGATTACCCTGTTAACTAAAGCCACCAAAAGAATACTATGTATTTATATCAAAGTTTTGTGCTTAGGGCTGCCAACTTTGCAATCTTAGCTCATGCAGCTTGCCCTTTCACCTCAACCCAATTTGTAGAGGGTTACAGGTTCCATGTTTCATATTCTAGATTTCTGCAAAATAAGCTGCTCTTGGAAGCACAGGAGCAGCCCTGGCAGATCAGTTGACAATACAACTGCCCACAAACCTCCAAACCATGTACCAGGGAAACCCCAAGATCTGTCACCAAAGGCCAGCATGTTTACTTTCTGTTCTCTGCAACTTTGAAAAAAGGGCCGTGGTGACCACTGACTAAAATTAGTAAAAGGAGACAGTCCTGTTATCTGCCTTTGAATCAAGTTCTTTATTATTTGTTGGTGACCCCTCTCAGCATTTCTCTCACATATTCACATAGCCTAGGAGAAAGGGTTTTAAAATATGTTTTAAGCTCCTTTATGATGCTTTGCTGTAATGACCAGGATGACATGGACCTCTGCTAAATTGTTTCTGGCACAATCAATACAATGGTCTCTGTATCCTGCAGGAGTGTCCTATCTCAGCGTGGCTTTTTAAAAAAAAACTTATTTACTCCCTTTGCTGACATTGGGAGTATATGTATTAATAAAACACTCCAGTAATCATCATTTACTGATCTGGGAGACTTACAAAACTGATTTTGTAAAATAAATAAACAATCCTCTGTTGCATATTAGAAAAATCTCTTTCATTATGACAGGTATGTATGAATGTATGTGTGGGGATGGAGGTGTTCGATATGTCTCTGTCCACTGAGCAGGAGGGATGGAAAGAGCTGTCACTTTCAGTTCCCTCCATTTCTCATTCATCTTAAATTCAGTTTTCCACATTTCTGCAGCAATCTGCATTTTTTTTAAATTCCTCATGAAAATTCTCCAGCATTTTAATGCAAATTCCTCCTAATAAATACATTTTTACAAACAATTTCTTGCCATAGAATGCACTTTGTATGTTGTTTTCACTTCTATATTCATTTTTATGCAGACATCCCCCTAATATATGCATTTCTAAAAACAGTGTTTGGTTCACAAACTGCATCATAAAATTCGAATAAGTGCGAACGTTGCAGGATGGCTGTATTTCGGTTCTCATATTATTTTGGAAAGTGCTGATTTTATAGATTTGGCTTGAAATGTGAACTGAGTCGAAATTCTCACCCATCTCTACTCTGCACTAAGAGATGCCTTTGACCTGGTTTGAAAGCACACCACCTTGCTGAAGCTAAGCAGATCTGGGTAGTCTGATCAGTGCCTGGCTGGGAGACCATCTGGGCAGAGATTGGAAGATTACTTTTTAAAAGTAATAAATTACAGTTACAGTTAGATGGCCCAAAAAGTAGTAATTACCGTTACAATTACAATTGCTCTGAAAGTAACTGATTGCTTTACTTTTTTCTCAAAAAGTAATCACTACAATTACATTTCAGTTACTTTTATAAAAAAAAGCCTACAAGGTGCTGGCCTTGGCTGCTGCACATCTAACTAGCCTAAAACAACATTAAAAATAAAAATAAACACACACATACAGAGGTAGTAGAATAATTTTTTTAGAAATGGCGGTCCCTTCGCTGGAAAGGGAGGTGGGGAGGGAGGCAGAGGCCACTACTCAGATCTTTGAATGTCAGACCAAGTGCAACCACCCCCACTCAGCCAGCAAGCATAATCTCCTCACTTAACCACCTCCTGGACCCTGCTTTGTCACCAACTAAGGGACACTCACCCAAGCAAACATTTCCCCCTGAGATGCAAAAAAGTTAAAATACTGCAAATGCAGCACAGTAGCCAGAGAGGGTGGTGGAGGGCACTTTGTGTGCCAAGTGCAAACACAGTATTCACACACACACACACACACATTGTCATCTTTCACCTCCACAGTTCTTTATCTCCATTCTTTTTGCCTCCTTCTCCTCCTTGCCCTCTGGCTCCTTTTTCCCTCCGCTCCATTCTTCACCACCACCATGCATTTGTTTAAACAATTGTTTTCTCCACTCCACCTCCTCCCTCATCACCTCCTACCTACCCACAGTGTACAAGGGAAGAGCGACGCCGCACAGAAGCCCAGTTTGAGGCGCATAATTTTCATCCACAAATCAGAGCAGAAGACTTTCCCTGCTTCCCCCCAAGTAATGCCCCAAAGTAATGCTAAAAACATTACAATTACTCCACAAAAGTAATAAAATTACTCCTAGTTCTATTACAATCAAAATGTAAAGGAATTACCCACTCGTTCCTCAAAAAAGTAATGAATTACAAGTAATTTGTTACTTGTAATGAATTACTTCCAAGCTCTGCATCTGGGATTAGGGTTGCCAGGTCACTGGTTTTTGTGGGTCCTCTATGGGTCTCTGGGTGACTCACCTTAATCTCCGGACTCTCAGCTTTCATTTTAAAAAAATTAAGTTTCTAGGTGGTCTAGTTCACGAGATTTACACCAAAATGTCAGCCCCCCCGTAACTTCTGTTAAATCAGCACCTAGCTGGCTGCTCTTACCCCACCCTTTCAGATTTGTAGCCAATAAGTGAAGTCAGGGTTGTGATTTGCTGACCTCCAGGCAGTGCCTAGACCCCATTGCAATGCCAGGAAATGGTTGTTTTTTCTTGCTTATTTGAAAATCTCATAAATTTAGTAAATATATAGCTTTCAGTTTTTTCTTTCTTGTGTACAGGAGTCAAACAAGTTCAAATTTTCCCAGGCTGTTAAAGAGGGCAGTGTTTTGAAAACCTTCCCAATATGAAGCTTTAATCCAATACTCACTTTTCCGGGAGTAAAGCTGCAATGCTAATCCCACATACCTGGAGTAAACCTCAATAAATTCAATAGGACTTACTTTTGAGTAGACATGGTTAGGATTGTGCTGTAAATTAATGGAACTTTTGAGTGAACATAGCAAAGAATTGTTTGTGTTGTAAATCTTTCTCTCCCTCTCCAATCCTATTTTTTAAAGCAATTAGGCAGGGCTTACTTAGGTATCACAGTTTTTATTATCTAGGAAACTAAAACTGATTTTTAAAAATGTTCTTCAATGACAATAAACTATTATATGCTGTATTGTATTATTTTTACATCTTCAGTGTGTGTGTGTGTGTGGGGGGGGTCTTTCCAACAATCCTGTGAGGTAGGGTTGCCGACTGGAAACCAAGGCAGCTCACAATAAGAAATAAATTCCATTAATATCCAATAACCATAAAAAGAAGTATAAACAGTTGCAAAACAGCTTAAAGTGGCATGATTCTGAATTTTGGGTTGGGTGAATGAAGTCTCTTATCACTTGAGGTTGCAGTTCTCTGCACGCTTCCCTGTTCGAGAAAGCCCCATTGAATACATTGGGACTTGCTTCTGAGTAAAAAAACAAAGGATTGCACTATAAATATCTTCACAGATTGTGTAAATAATAAACATCTTTGACGGTCATGCTTATATGGCGAATGAGAGGTGCACAGTGCGGGGATGGAGGGCACTGCGCAACATGCTCGCCAGAATGCCTCGTGGCTTCAGCAGCAAATATGTGTTTTGTTTCCATGCCAAAGCTGATCCATCCGTGAGCTGTTTCATCACCTCTGCTGAGCGACTAGCTGTCCTTGCCCTCCCCAGTAGCACCATGCTATCAGGCTACCTGCTTCCCTTCCAGCTGAGCATGATAAGAACTGCAATTTAAGAACTGGTGCCTGAGCGTGCTTTTCTCCTTGTCCTTCCCTGTCCCTTTCCCCTCATGTGTCGTGAATCTTACATTGTTAGCCTAAGAGCAGTTATTTAATTTTTGTAAATTGTATTTTGTAAATTGTATTATTTTATTGATGTATTTTATATTGTATTTTTATGTTTGTGTTTTTTATAAGCCGTCCTGAGAGCCTTTGGCCGGAAGGTGGGGTATGTATAAATAAATACTACTACTACTAATAATAATTCATACTGTGTCCCAATAAGGAGTGGTCATGGTTCCCTTCTGTTGTTGGTGAGTTGCCCATGGTCACTCAATAAACTTTATAGCTCATTTCCATTTTGAGAAAATTAATTAAAATTATTTACATGGAGGCAAAGTTTATGAAGTAGATATATATACAATATATATAAAGCGCATCCAACTTGCATTTAAAGTACATTATTTCCCCTAAAGAATCTTGTGAACTGTACTTTTCCCCTCACAGTTATAGGTCTCACTACCCGAAACAAAGTAGTTTCCATGATTCTGTGGTAGGATTCATGTGCTTCAAATGTGTGTTGAATATGCTTCAAATGAATGGTGTGGATCTGCCCCAGGCATAATGTGCATTCATTAGGGAATTGAAAAGAACAATTTTAAAAGATACATATTTTTAAACAGGGGAAGGGTTGTAGCTCAGTGGTAGGGCATATGCTTTGCATGGTAAGGTCCAAAATTCAATTTCTGGAAAAGACTATTGCCTGGAATCCAAGAGAGCCAATGGTAGTCCATGTCATCAGTACTGAGCTAGAGTCAGTATAAGGCAGATTCCCTTGTTTCTCAAAGTGGAAAGAGACCCAAGGGCCACAGTGACCCCAAAATTTATTTATGTATTTTATTTACAAGATTTATATACCACATTATTGTAAAAAATCTCAAAGCGGTTTACAGAAGGAATGAAAACAATAAAATTATTGGCAACTACAGTTAAAACAGGTATTTAAAAAAATTCAAAATAATAAAACCAACAATGAGTTAAAAACTAATAAAAAGCACAATAGCTTCTACATGCCTGGATAGGCTTCCCTAAACAAAAATGATTTTAGCAGGTGCTGAAAAGAGTGCAATGAAGGTATATGCCTAACGTCAGGTGCTGCCACATTAAAGGACTGATTTCTTACAAGAGCAGAACAAGTACTATGTGGAACCCGTAACAGGGAAAGCACACCTTGAACTTGGCCTGGTAGCAAAGCTGCAACCAATGCAGATTTCAGAGCATAGGCATCACGTGTTCATAGGGTCTCACTCATGCCAGCAATCATGCCACACAGCATTCTGCACAATCTGCAGCCCCCAGGTCAGTTTGTGCTTCATGGGGATTTCTGTGACCTTGGCTGATGCCAGGATTTTTTTAGTTTTGGTTACAAATCCTGACTGGTCGTGGGTTGCTGAGTTTTCTGCCTTGCTCATAGGAATCTTGTTGTGGTTGGTATGGTATTGCATTTAGGAAATCATCACTGTCTTTTGTTTTTGTTTTTCTGTTTGCATTTATCTTTAACCTCACTCCCTTATATTCATAGTAGCAATAATAGTGATTCCATGCACTCAGCTCAACCCCCTCAAATCCACTGATGATGCGCCTTGTTGGTTGCATATTGTTTCTTGCCCAATAGTGGTAAAATATAATTCACATATTTGGAAGTGTGGCTCCAATTGTTGTTCCCAAGCTGCTGCCTGTGAAGGTAGACCAAACCATGTGTGTTTTCTCACTGAAATTGTGTTGGCTGTCAAAGTGAGCTTATAGCAGCCCACAAGGTACACAAAAAAGGGTAGAGAATCTTCTTACTTTTACTCATTTCTCAGACCTCTTTCTGAAGTGAAGGTTCAAATCTGTAAAGACATTTGGAGCAGCCATGTTAAAAGATAGGTGCAGGGCATTCCAAGCAGGTGGTGCCAACTCTACTTGGTTATGGATATCTTTGCAGAGGATAGTCAAGCTTTACTAACAGCTAGGGTTGCCATATTCCAGTTCCACAAATCCGGGCAGGTTAATTTGCATATTATGTAAAGTATTTGCATATTATGCAAACATCTGCATATTATTTGCATATTATGCAAAATATCTGCATATTAATATTTGGATTGTCCAGTTGTTTTGTTTTTGTGCCTAGGAATTACCACCAAAAGCTGGGGAAAGATGTGAGAAATCTTTTTTTTAAAAGCAACATTTTCAGCCTTATATGCCTAGACTCTAGTTTCCAACACTATGGAGTATTTATTGATTGATTAAGAGAATTTATATCCTGCCTTTTTGCTGTTAAAAACAGAGCTCAGCACAGCTTACAAATATAATAAAAACAATAAAAATACACAATCAATATAAAAACATAATAAAAACACAAAATAGCAACAAACATAAAGTAAGTCAGGGCAGCAGTACGGTTAACCATATACGATATATCTCAAAGATGCGGTGGGTGGAGAAAAACAAGAAGCCAAAATGTTAGGAAAAGGAGTCTTTCACACCACATGCTCAGTTCTAAATACTGTTGCAGCAAGTTTTACAAGTTCCTCCAGTATTCCACTGGTGCAGGCACTCAGACATTCAAAGTATCTGTATGATTCTTAGGTTTTATAAAAGCAGAGCTTTGCTTAACTCAAAATTTCTTCTCCCTTTGATCAACCACATCTACACAGGTTCCACCTCCGTACTCAAAATGAAACTGAGCCTGGAAGTGTACAACAACCCCACACATACCTTGCTAATTAAATTATCAATGCCAGGATGTCTGTCTTATCGACTACTCTCCTGCTCCCCCCCCCCCCCGGGCATCATGAAAGACCCAGTCCTGGGCTCAGAAACAAAATAAATATCTGGTCCTCTTCAAAGTATTGATAAGCCTCTTGTTTTAATTGAAATAATAATTATAAATTCTTGTTCTTATCACTAATGGAAGTTAATTATCTTGCATATGCTGCTGTTGCTTCTATGGCTGTAACAGAGTGAGGTTAAAGATAAGTGAAATGCAAATAGGAAAAAAACACAGAAGGCAGTAACACTTTCCTAAATGTAATACCATACCAACCACAACAAGATTCCTATGAGTAAGGCAAAAAACTAAGCATCTCACAACCTGTCAGGATTCCTAACCAAAAACCAAAAATATGATAAATGAAGAAATATTTATATAAGCATGACTATCAAATATATTTATTATTTACACAAACTGTAAAGACATTTATAGTGCAATCCTAGGTTTATTTATTCAGAAGCAAGTCCCAGTGTATTCAGTGGGGCTTACTCAAACAGGGACAGAAATGCAACCTCAAGTGATAAGCAACTTCATTCACACAACCCAAAATTCCGAATCATGCCACTTTATGCTGTTTTGCAACTGTTTATACTTGTTTTTATGGTTATTGGATTTTAAATGTTTTTATTTCTTGTTGTGAGCTGCCTTGGTTTCCAACCCTACCTCACAGGGGTGTTGGAAAGACTCCATACACACGCACGCACACACTGCAGATGTATAAATACATACAGCCCATATAATAGTTTATTGTCAAACCAGTTGGTCATTGCAGAAAAATCAGTATTAGTTTTAAAAAAATCAGTATTACTTTCCTACAGAATAAAAACTGTAATACCTAAGTAAGCCCTGCCTACTTGCTTTAAAATAGGACTGGAGAAGGGGGCAGAAAGAGTTAGAACACAAACACAATTCTTTTTTACATTCACTCCAAAGTCCCATTGATTTTGAGCACATTCATAACCATGTCTACTCAAAAGTAAGTCCTATTGAATTCAATGGGATTTACTCTGGGCATATGGGATTAGCATTGCTCTTACAAAAAGCAAGCATTGGGAAAGTTTTCAAAACACTGCCCAAGATCTGACTCCTGCACACAAGAGGAAAAAAAACTGAAATGTATATACTTACCCAATTTATGAGATTTTCAGATAAACAGGGGGTGAAACCACCATTTTGTTTTCTAGACACTGCGTCAGGTCAATGAAACTGAAACACAATCCCTGATTGGCTGCAATCCTGAACGGGCGGGGTTAAAGCTAGGAAGTGCATACAGTACTGTTTAAAGAAAGATTTAACAGTTGGGGGGGCGGCTGACGTTTTTATGCATATCTCTAGAACCGGACCACCTAGAAACTTAATTTTTTAAAAAAATTAAAGCTGAGAATCCGGGCCACCTAAGGGGCTAGCCGGGCGCCGGGTGGCATGTATAGAATCCAGGCAAAACCCGGCTAACCGGGCAATATGGCAACCCTACTAACAGCACAATCCAAACTATATCTACTCAGACATGTTGAGTTCTATGGGGCTTAGTCCCTTAGTAAGTGTGTTTAGAATTGCAGACTTTGGGGGCATCCATCTTTACTCCTGAGTGCTCCCATCTAACATCTCCACAACACTAGGCTCCATTCTTCCTACAATGGCCTTCTGGTGACTGGCCTGGCCTGGGGGCACTTAAACCCTTTTTGCCAGAAGCAAGTAGGTTTGATTAAATGTTCCCTGCCCAAGTTCCATCTTTTAGCTAAGATTTGTATCTTAATTTCCAATCAGAGAAATGTTTTTGTTTGAACTGTATTCTCCAAGCAGCTGTGGTTCATGCTTAATGTATCATGCTTAATGACATCACTCAGGCCCGCCCCTATGATATCACTGAGACCAGCCCCCGACATCTCAGGGATTGGGATGCTTCTGACCTGGCAACCCTATATTGGAACTATATGCAGGTTGGCTTGAGTTCCAGATGGAACTCCGCTTCCTTCTCTCCTTTCTTAGGGTTCTTTATCTTTAAACAAGAGCTGGACTAAACAGACCTTCATACAGAGGAATCTCCTCTGACAGCCCTTCAAATCAAGGCCTGCCATCTGTAAAGTAGGACACCTTTTCACCCTACTCTTTGAACTTTCCTTTGCCCTCCTCCCTCCCTGCATAAGAACATGATAAGAGCTATGCTGGATCAGGTCAAAGGCCCATCTGGTCCAGCAGCATCCCTTTCTCACAGTGACCTGGCACCTAGATCACTGCTGTGCCAGCATTTCAGAAACCAATGAAGGGAGGAGAGAGGGGAGAAGTTTCTGCCTCTCTCTTCTAACTGCCACCACCAGGCAAAGGAGTTTGAAGAAAGGAGAAGCGCTTCTCCCGCTCAGATTAAAATCCAAGAACTTGGACAAGAACTCAGGAGGTGTGTAATGCACCAAAAATATTTCACACTGAACAAAGCAATTCTGCCTTAATGAAAGAAAGCAGCCTTCCGCACCACCACCGTCATCACTGGTCCAAAAGCTTCTGGTTATAGCCTAATTTGTTCCTGAAATGTGTGCAGTTTGTTAAGATTTTGCCTTTGTTTTTACATCAGTATAAATATAGATAAAAATACTTAATCAGTTCTGCAGATGTTTATACACTTCAATTTCATGTCAAAACAAAACATTTCTTCCTCAGAATAATTAACGGTATCTAATGGTAGGAGCACACTTATCTGTACGTACAAAATCGTGGCATTTGAAAAGCAATCGCACCGAATACCTAAAAGTATAATAAATCTTCCTCTGCCTGGGTATTCTCCACATGCACAAATTACGTATTTTATCTATATCTGGCAACACATAACTGCGGTCAGTTACCACCCCCAGTATAAGTGTCAAGTGAAACTCTGATTTGGGAATGGATTTAAGGACGTGATTGCTCACTTTGAGAGTGAGCAAGAATGAAAGATTTTCACTCTTTGCTTTCAGTCATGATTTAGTTAGTTAGTTACTGTTTTCAGCATTTGTATGCTGTCTCATAAGATAAAGTAATACCTAAAAGATCGCCTCATCCCCTACATACCTAACCGATCGCTGCGTTCTGCAGAAGGCTTCCTGCAGAAACCATCCTATCAGGAAGTCCATTCTACACAATGTCGGAATCAGGCCTATAGTGTGGCACCTGCCCTTTGGAACTCCCATTTGCAGATTACACTGGCACCTTCTCTATTGTCTTTTTGGTGCCTACTGGAGATGTTCCAACTTCAGCAAGCCTTCTAAAATCTTTATGCCAGTTTGTATCTGTCTTGGATATGAATGTGCTGTGTTCGCTGTGCTAAATGAAGTTTACCACAGGTATGTTGTCATATGATTGCATGCAATCCTAATCACCACTGCCAGAGGGGCTTTGCAGAGTAGCAGCAGATCCACAGTCCTGTTTCTCCAGGTGGCAGCAGCAGAAGGTGAGGGGGAGTAGAACATTTAGGCCTGAAGCAAGCCGATCACTGCACCAGCTCTAGACCAATGCTATCATATAACACCAGTGAGGCCAGCTCAGGATCCAGTAGATCCCAGGCAAGCGCAGCCTCCCCCTGCCTTCAGAACACCCCGTTTTGGGGGCACCCACTGGCCAGTGGGTATTCCACCGACTCTCCTGCCTGCTTGCACGGTTGGCAGGTGGAGGAGGGGATGCCACACTGATGGAGTGACACTTGCATTTCTGCCTGTTCTAACACTCCTCCCCCTTGCCAGCCACTTGGCGAAAGGAGGAGTGGGGTTGGATTGCTCTGGCTGTGATCTAGTGGTATCCTAATTTCTTTATGTTGATAATAATTATAGTATTTAGCTATCTAATGTGGAAGATTACATTCCAAAAGAAGAATGGCTCATGAGGTGTTCTGTGATTAAGATTTATTTTATTGTGATGATGATGGGGTTTGGGGATAGCTCAAAATACATAAAGCAGAGTTAAAGCTATCATAAACAATTGGTTTTTTCATTAGCTGCCAAAATATTCTTACAGTTGTTCACCTATTTTTTGTACATAGTAGAGAATCTACGATAAATGTAAATTAGCAGAAACATGGGAATGCAGCAATCTCAATGTATGAGGGGGAGAGGCACAGCGGCAGTATTCCAGTTCACGGCCCATTACTGGAATACAGCCAACATGCAGACAGTTACTGTCATGTTAGCCTTCTCAATAAGACAACTGGCCACAATCTAGCATATTATTATTGTTATTTATTGAATTGTGAGTAAGTTGTTCTTCTTGGAACTAACAACCTCAACACTGCTAACTCTGTATTCAATTGTGACCATTGCATTTTATTGCAGGGGTGGAGAACCCTCAGGCCCAGGGCCTGAATGTGACCTTCCTAGCCTGCTTTATCTGGCCCTCAGAACTCTCCCTAGGCCAGATGCCGCCTCCAGAGGTGACATCCTCCACCAGCCCTGCTCCATGCCCTTTAGTGCTTTTGCCTGTTCGGAATGGGTCCTTGAACTGTGATAATGCCTCTTGCTTGCCTGGACGGAAGACAGAGAGGTAGAGGTAAGCGCAGAAGACTCTGACTTTTGCATGGCTGGAATGTGGCCTACTGCACACAAAGA
The DNA here is from genome assembly GCF_030035675.1 of Rhineura floridana. Classification (NCBI taxonomy): domain Eukaryota; kingdom Metazoa; phylum Chordata; class Lepidosauria; order Squamata; family Rhineuridae; genus Rhineura; species Rhineura floridana. Next base: position 6,169,964 of record NC_084481.1, on the reverse strand, counting down.
AAAGTCACACCCATTGCTCCACCCACTTTTGCTTCTGGCCCCATGCACCATGGGTATGTGGACCGTGGAAAGTTGCCCACAAGAGAGTGCATCCCTCCGACCAAGTAAGGTTCCTCACCCTGGTTTTATAGAGCGAATTGTATTGTAAGAGCATCTGTCATCCAAGTTACTGTCTCTTTAAGATGGCTGGCTATCAGTTCTTTATCTCATTTAAGAAAGAAAAGGGGTTTTTGTTTTGTTTTGTTTTGTTTTGAAGAGGGCTCCAGTTAGTCTGCCAGTTTTTTCTCAGTCAGCCAGTTCTGTCAGCAACAAAGGAAAGCTCCATGGAAGGGAGCCCTGTGGCCTGGGCCTCATTTACTGCAGTCGTTCCTAATCTAATTGCAGGCCTCAATTGCAGATGAATGTGCCAAGAGTTCCGCAGCACCCGCAAGAGGAGCCAGGCAGTGTCCAAAGAGAAGAGGATCTATATGGTGGCTAAAGGTTTGCTTTGGACTTCTTTTGTACAGGTGCAACCACAACGATCATGGGGCTGGAGCAACTCCTCTATGAAATGTAGAGAGAGTTTAGAGTGGGGATATGACAGAGCTTTAGAAAATTATGCAGGATGTGGAGAAAGTTGGATAGGAAGAAAGGCCCTCTCTCATAATACCAAACAACCGGCTAGGAATGCCTTTTACCAACTTTGGTTGGTAAAATACCTATGGCTGTTCCTGGATTGGGATAGCTTGACCACAGTTGTCTATGCACGGATAAGGTATGCTTACTGCAATGCACTGGATGTATGGGAGAGATGGACAAATCTGTCAAATTCGGTTTCTCATTTTTCCAGTCTTAAATTTGTTCTCATTTCCATAACAGTTTGCAATTTGGGGGGGGGGAGAAGTCCTCATGAAAATATATCAGCATTTTAGTTCAAATTTCTCCTAATATACACATTTTTGCAAAGCAATTTTCTCCAGTATAAAACACTGTGGTATGTTATTGTCACTAATAGATGGATTTATATGAACACGTTACCCTAATTTATGAATTTTTGTACACATTACTTGACTGGAGAACTGCATTGCAAAATTTGGAAAAGTGCAAATTTCAACATATGGCTGTTTTGGTTTGCATATTAATTTGGAAAGTGCAAATTCTGTAAGTTCACTTTTAAATGCAAACTGAATCAAATTTTTCTGCTGTCCCTAATGTGGGGCTATCTTTGAGGTTGGTCTGGAGGCTGCAGCTGATACAGCTGCTCTATTGCTTGTGGGGGCCAACTAGTGCCAGGATATAACACTCTGCTTGCGGTATTTGCACTGTCTGTCAATCTGCTATCAGGCCATATTCAAGGTGCTAGGACTAATATATAAGGTCTTGTATTGCTCAGGACCAGGTTACGTGAGAGACTGCCTTATCCATTATATACGCAATAGGTCACTGCTGTCTGTAGGAGAGCTTCTCCTACAAATTCCAAATACAGCAGAAGCCTTCTCCACAGTAATTCAGTGGAATAGCATGCCTGTTGAGGTATGACAGGCACCCACTCTCTGCACCTTCTGGAAACATTTTTGTTCTGATGGGCTTTCCCAGCTGGATGAATAGGTCTCTGTCATGATTGTCTCTGTCATGGTTGCTGGTTTTTGTGTTTTTCCCTGTTTTTATTGTACATTGCCTTGTGTGTGGAAGGCAATAAACAAACAAATAATACTTCACACAGCTCTAAGTAGGAAATTTGCTACCACAAGATGTCGTGATGGCCACCAACTTGGGTGGCTTTAAAAAAGCATTAGACAAATTCATTTTTTACAAAGAAAAAAGAAAAAGAAAACAAGGGAGGGGAAAATAGACACGATAACAAAACAAAATTGTCAGCTCACATTAAGGATACAATAACCATCAGTACAGCCATCTGAAATTAAACATATAAGTCAGTATAAGCCCTCCAGATATCCAAATAGGTATCCATACAGGATTGACATTTATAGGAAATATGTTCAAATATAGTAAGGGTGGTGAGGTCCTCAGACGATTGCATAATGGATGGTGGGTGTTTATCCTTCCAGGCTTAAGGTGTTTATCCTTCCAGGAATAAGTATTAGGTAGATTCATGGGGGAAATTAATGATGAATACCAGTTGCATGAGTGGGAGAGTGCTGTTGCCTTCATGTCCTGCTTGTGAGCTTTCCATAGTCATCTAGTTGTAGGAAAATAATGCTGCACTAGATGGACCTTTGGTCTGTATGTTCTTATAATATTGCTCCTTGTGGGATTTTCTGTGTGCAGTGTACCTTCTTTGGATGGGTACTAATGAAACCGTACAAATTGCTATATTCATTCATAGTAACATGTTGCATTTGTAAATGTTTGAGTTGCACATTATTTACCTCTACAAATTCTGATAGAATTCCCCAACTATTTTCCCCCACACACCACTTGAAAATTGCTGAAGGTTTTGGCAGATCACTTAATGATTTTTCTGCCTGTTGTAGCAACTGTAATTTGCTGTGCTAGATGCTGTGTGATTTTTAATTATATTTGGTTGCTGCTTTTATTTCTTATATATTGAGTTTACTATATTACAGTTTGAATTTCACAGAATTCAAAATTTTAAAATAAAATAGAAGAAATAAAAGAAGCAATCAAATACAATTAAAAATCAATATGAATATTGAATATGATGGATGTGCGTTCTCCCATCTTCAACCACAAATCCACAGACACACCATGGACCATCTGAATGAAGCTTGAGGACATGCTGGTGGGCCATTGGTCACAATTTGGGAACCACTGTGATAGAGTAGACTTTCTATCTTCTACTGTGTGAGAGCATTTAGTGTACATTTCTGTACATTTCTTCAAACAACTTTATGACTTCATTGTTAGTCAAGATGTCTAAGAGATATTTGGAGACACAAGGGTAATCTCATTGACTTGAACCAACCCCATTCCTTCAGTAGTCTGTGTAACCAGTGTGCAGTAGGTAACATATGGATATATTCAGATTGTTACCAGGCAGGAAAGCAGCATTCACACCATCACAAGCCTAATCTACATGGATGTCTACGGAACAGCTAAAGCATTTACTTTTAAAAATAAATGACTGAAACCCTTACTTCCTTTCTCTTAATTTTAAATAATTTTGAAATGAACTCGCAATAGATATTGAAATGCTGGAGTATGCTGTGGTCATAGTCAAGCAAGTCAAAAGTCGCTGGACCACATTAAACATCTTGCCTGCTTCATTATATTGATAAATGCCCCCATTTTCAAGTGGTGCAAAGTTTCAGGAGCAACAATATTGGATTTAGCTTCATTTGGATCACTGGAGTTGCACTAATGTTTGCTTTATTTACAGATACTCAAGCAAAACATAGGGCAAGGCATCGTCCCTGACCATTGGCCATGCTGGCTGAGGCTAATGGGATCTCAAGTCCAATGACATCTGGTCCCTCACCCCTGGTAGAGTGGAAGCAAATAGGCACTCGTAGCAGATTCCGAGGGGGGGGAGAGAGAACCACTTATGCATCCTGCGCAAGATTACATGAGCAGTTTTAGCTAATGCTATCTCTGCCTCTGTCCTGGTCCATGCAAAATGCAAACTGTTTTCTTCCCATTCGTCTGTCCTTTCCCCAGAGTTGAAGGAGTTTCATCTACATGCTCTGATGATTAGCTCCTTCAAAGCATTGAAGAGAAATCCTCAGCTATCAGGAGAACATTTCCCAATATTTTGTGTGGAAGAACATTCATGTGAGCCTTCACCTAGAATTTGAAGTACTACAAACCCCAATATAGCTTTATCATCTCATTGACAATTAGGCCAAAGAGATGGGTAACATTCTAGAGAAAAAGATAGGAGAGAATTTCCGAAAGGGTAGCAATATTAGTCTGTTGCAGTAAAATCAGCAGAAGTCCTGTGGCATCTTTAAGGTGCCACATGAGAGACAGAGAGAGCGCTATAGTTCATTTGGTAACTAGTTTATTTGTGTGTGTTGGAAGGGTTGTGTATGTTGGAATTTACCAACAAAAATGTTACCTGCAGGGTTCTGGTCCTCATAGACTGATGTTAAAAAAAAATCCTGCAACCCACATTTAGCTAAGCAATTATCTATGTTCCTGTTTTCCCCCATGAATATTGGTATAACTAACTCTGATGTTAGAATACCGAGTTACAAGGTGGAACAGCACAAGTGTGAAAAGCATACAAGACAGTTTACCCAAGCTAGTCAGTGGACCAGATGTAGAAGCTTGCTGTTTTTGTCTCTGACTTGGAATAGGTAGTGACCAAGACATGGTTGTTGGGTACCAGATTCTAAAACACGTGCGAAATGAGACAAAAATGATGCATTAATTAGTGCAGGCATGAACATTTTGAAAAGGGACTGAAATTAATTTTTTAATTTCCCATCTCTTCATCCTTACAACCACCAGAAATCAGCGAGGACTGCAGCTGAATGGGAAGATGGAAAATTCTGTCAATGAGTCACCACCTTGTTACAAATTCCTCGCTGGTGGCAGGAACTATGTAAGAGCTAACAATAGTTTTAGCAGCATGTACTTGAATTTAAGTTCAATTATGAACTAAACCAAATTTTACACTTTGACTAAAGTCCTTCTGTGAACAGCCAAAGCACTATATAGCATCCAGTGTCCCAAATGTAATTCAGACAAGGAACATAACATCAATTTCTGTAAATGGTAGGTATTTTGACATGGCTTGTCATATACAGCTTGTAATGGTACCATCACTATAAACCCATTCCTATAAAAACCTTTTCAAACGCAATGAATCACCAGGCCTTCTGCTTCCCAAACATCTTTTAATCTCCTACATTCAGAGTTCTTCTATGAAGTGCCTGTGCTATAAATGCATTTAAAGATAATAGACAACTCGTCGTTTGCACCAAGTTCTAAAGGAGGACAGATTTTAATGGGGCAGTGAAGAAAAACAAAGTTTTCTAATATCATCCATCCATCAAAACCTCCTCCCTGCTTAAAAGAAGCTATCAGTGCACGTGTGAAAAATGTTTCATGTGTTGTAGAAGGTTTTTGTGGGCTTTTTTCTTCTCATAACCAGACTTTACATCTCATTTTCCAACATGCAGGAATTTTTACTTTCATCTTCCAAAGATCAGAATCCTATTTATATCAAAAGATAACTTCTAAATAGTCCCAAGATGCCGGAGAAGAAAGATGCAATCCAGAAATACAAGATACAGTCTATTTCATTTCAGTTAGTGTTAAGACCTCTTAACTTTCCCTTGATTATATGCCTAACATAATCTTGAAAAGCCTATCTTCAGAGAAAATGTGGAATGGTTTCTTACCAGTTTTTAAAAAAACCAAATCAGGAGATCGTTGATGTCAACGGCTCTGTGTTAAAACAATACAAAACACTTGGTCCTCTGAACAATATAGGCAGTTGTCACATCTAGCCAGAAAGAGCATGTAAAGAGACATTTTCAGAAGCTGCTCCTGTGAGGTCATAGTTGTGTTTGATCAGTCAAAGCACTCTGTAGCATCCAAACATAATTCAGACAAGTAACACCACCTCAGCTATTTTTGACAAAGCTAGCCATGTATAGCTTGTTCATGCTAGATCAGAATTCTTAAATGTTATTTTAGGTTTCCATCCCTTAACAATGAAGAGGAATCATGCAGAATCTAAGCAGAAAATAAGTCCGGGGCACAGCCATCAGACATATGAACAAGGCAAAATCTACCACAATCTTCATTAAAAGTAGGCTAGGTTGAGAGATAGTGACAGTCCCAAGGCCACCCATTGAGCTTCGTGGTGGAGAGGGGATTTGAACCTGAATCTTCCCATGTTTAGTCCATCAGTCTAACCACTACCCCACACTGAAAGTTAAGCATTCCAAAGTCCCATTGAGTTCAGTGGAAGCATTAGGTACATGTTTAACTCCCAGTTTCTCATACAATATACTGTTAACAAACATGTTTATTGTGAACCTGAGTGTGTGAACCTGCCACCCATCAAACACGCCTCCTTGAGAGCAGGGGGATATTTTGCTACTGATAAACCAAGTACTTTGCCCTGAAATGTGCCTAAATAGTGTGTATAATCCAAGCAATGTAAGTCCAACCCAGGCTAAAGCAAAGCCGCCTTTTATTGAAAGACAAGACAAGCATGATGATACAAAATTACTGGGTGCATGGCAGCGTTAATCATTAATATCCTAACCCATTCATAACTCTAAACTAAAGACAGAAAAGCTCCCTACTGCTATAAAGAATGACAGGTAGCAGATATCACCTATCCTAGACCCAGGGAATGGGGAGTGGAAACAGAGCTTGGAAAAGTTACTTTTTTGAACTACAACTCCCATCAGCCCAATCCAGTGGCCATGCGGGCTGGGGCTGATGGGAGTTGTAGTTCAAAAAAGTAACTTTTCCAAGCTCACATAGCTGAAGTGATATGAAGGAGCCAGGAAGGAATCTCTTTGCTTGAGGTTTACACTGAAACACAGACTCCCTTCCTGATCTGTGGCTTGCAGTCCTGCACTGCATTGCTTGAAAGTCTAATTATACATGTTGGAGCTCAGATCACCCTCCTGGGTCTCAAACCCCCCTCATAAATACACTTACTATCAATGTGAAAAGGAGGGGTCTGGGTCTGGGGCGATCTCATGTTGTGTAAATATTTCTTGCTGACACTCTGAGAAAAGCTAGTTCTGCTTTCTAATACTGTCTTGGGATTGTTCTGCTGGGCATGTGGGAAATCGGCCAAGAAATGAGATAAAATTTAATTCATGGTGTGCACGTTCCTCCAAAGGTGCCAAAAGATGGTCCATGCTGCTTGTCCTCATTTAACAGTACTTAGGAAGGCACAATGAGTCAGAAAGCCGGATGTGGAGTGGGAAATGTAGTCCAGAATACCCCAGGGACTTGTCACCCCTTCAACTCCAAATGGCCCAAAGAGTTAGCTGGAGTACTCCTAACAATACATTGGACTTATGAATGCTTAACTCTGGCTGGATTTTGCCAGATGTTTGGGTCTCTGAAGGATAAGCCATGAAACACATAAATGCTAGATCTATCCAGTAAAACTTTAGCATTGTTCTTCCACACAAATAGCACATTGCAAAGTTATCATGCTAGCATTTGGGGATAAGTAGTTTTATATATATAAAAGATAGCTTTATTAACATCCATAAATGTTCTATGGCCTCTTAACAATGCCATGAGTGCCAACATGTGCCAACTGTTTCTTGACCAACCTTTACAGAGTGAAGGGCTAAGTGCCAAGTCATAAAATTAACTTTCCTCTCACTGGTCCCATAGCTCATAAACACCTTATGCCTGCAGGCTCAACGCAGTCTGTCAACACCTCACATTTGCAAACCAGCTTTATTAAGGGATCATGCAAACTTAAATATATGCACTGCATGGAGTACTTTTCAGTGCTCGAGTGTTAATTAAAACAAAGATTCTGTTTCCAAGCACTTAAGATTGTCAAACAGCATCAAACAGCAAAATTTAAACAAATATCGACCCGCCCCATGAGGGTGCAGAAAGAACCCCCATATATATTTGAAAATTAAAATACTGTAAATTCTTGTTGATGTGGCTAGTTGCAGTTCAATCTGACTCTTGTAAAATAACATGGAAAATCTGTGGTGATGAAAACATTATAGTATGTTTTACATTTCTGTCCCATCTATTTCTTACCCTCATATTCAGGCAAGATTTAGAGGATTTTCTCTCTCTCTCTGCTGCTTAGTATCTTTCTTCAGCAATGGTGCAAAGTGCAGCCATCACAGGGATAGCATCAGATAACAATCAGTGTTGCTGTACAGTTCCTGTTATTCTCAAGAGCCAAACATAGGCCTTGCTGTGAGGGTAAAATAGGGAAGGGAAACCATGTGCATGCCACCTTGAGGTTGTTAGAGGAAAGGTGGGATATCAATTGTTGTTCTATGCCTTCAAGTCAATTACGACTTATGGCCACCCTATAGCCTTTGGATATAAATAATAAATAGTAATAACAAATTTAGAAAATAGCGAGCCGAGGCAACGTTTAAGTGGGAGGTGGGGGTTCTTTCTGCGGACAGCTTTCTTGCAAGGGAGAAAAGTTGTTTAGAAAGAACTGACGTCTCCTTTTCCTCTACAAGGGGTATGCAGAGAATGAGTTCTAGCTGTACAGAAAGATGGCAAGGGAGGTGGGCATGGGCTGCTGTTAGTCAGGGAAACCAACATTCCTTTACTACATCATAACAAATCGATCATTGTTAATTATAAGGTGAGAAACTTACATGTTGTTGGGGGGGGGTCCCCCATAAGGTGAATGAGTGCTTTAAAGTTTAGTCAGGCACTGGAGGGGGAGGAGAGAATAAATAAATAAAAAGTTTGTAGTCCTTGAGTTCTTTGAAACGATTAGCTTCATGGGAAGCTATTTATTACAAACAGCTTATTCAATGAATTGTGACTTGTTAAAAAGCATTGGCAAACCAATTTGGTGCCCTCATTAGGGTACTTACAGACTTCCAACGGTCTTATCTGTCAAATAACCTTTATGAAGATACCCAAACACAAATTCTACTACTACTGATTGTTGTTGTTAAAAAAATAGTAAGGGGTTTCCTCAAACCTGTGCAGCAAGTTTGAAAGGGCTGGGAGTGAGCAAAGGGCTTCAGTCCTCTCCATCCATGGTGTGCTGAGAATGATTTTCATTGTCCTGGCTGGTGGTAGAGAAAGAGCTCCTGTCCACCCTCTTTATCCCTGTGTCCCCACTTTTCATAAGTGAGAGAAGACTCAGTGAAATAGAACGTACTCTGAGTATTATGTATATGAATGAAAGCTTTGAAAGTGAAGATTTTAAAAAATAATTTCATTGTAAATTATGAAGGTCTCATTGATTCCTATTATTGTCGCTGTTATGATTATCATTTAAAAATAAAAGACTTCCTTCAATCTGGCCAACTCTTCAGCCTTGTTAGGCCCTACCATAATAGCATACGTTACTAGTAACAAAACTCTCACAAACACTATCAGTGTGAAGCAGTTTGTATCCCTGATGAGCTTTATTCCTAACAGCTGGAAATCTCTTTAACAAATGTGTTTTTTAAAATTGTTTTGCATTTGTGAGTTGTATGTCATAGAAATATTTCTTCTCATTAATGGATATTCATGTTACATTTAAATAATGCTCATTATTAATAACCTCAGCTGATGACCTCTGTTCTGTCCTTTCTCTTACCAGCTTCAGCTGTTGTGTCAGCAACAACCATTTCTGAAAAAGGATAGGTTGCCCACGGTAACCTCATGACTGGACTGCTGTAATGCACTCTGTGCGGGGCTGTCCTTAAAGGGGGCTCAGAAGCTGCAGCTGGTACAGAATGTGTGGCTAGGTTGCAAAGCGAAGCTTCTTACTGCGCCCATCTAACACCCTTACTAAAATAATTGTGCTGGCTGCCAATTAGCTACCACATTCAAGTGTTTTTATTATTATCATGCTATAAAGCTCTAAACAGCTCAGGATTAGTTTACCTGAGAGACCACCTTCTTCAGTACAGACCAGCCCCTTCACAAGATCTGCAGAGGACCTGTTGACTGTGTCACAACCTGCTGAAGTCCACTTCATGGCTACATGTCAGTGTGCCCTCTCCATGTTGGTACCTACCCAATGGAACAGTCTTTCTTTGGAAATTAGGCAGTCACCAGCAGTTGGGTAGTCTTGCCATCGATTAAAAACTTGCCTTTTTGCCCATGTGCTTCCTAGCCACTAGTAACAAATTCTTAAGCATTTTCAGTGATATATTTAATGCTATTGTTTTTTTGGAGTGTACTAGTGAAATGTTTTAGTATTGTGTTTATTGTAGTTTTTAATTGCTCTTTGAGCTACTTTGATATTCTCTAAGTGAAAAGTGGTATACAAATTATTTAAATAAACAAAATAAAATGAGTATGTGCCCATGATCAGAGAGGCAGCATGCCTTTGAATATTATTTGCTGGAGACTACTGTGTTTGTGTCCTGCTTGTGGACTTCCCAGAGACACCTCATTGGCAATGGTGTTCTAGGCTAGGTGATAGGAAGGTTTTACCCACCAGACCTCTTTTTATGTCCTTCTACATGCTCTTTCCCATACCCATTCTGTTCATCATGGTTCAAATTGTTTTGGTTGCTTAAGTCATACTACCTTCCTGCAATCTTCAAGAGTCGAACAAGAAAGAGATATTTTTTCCTGGTGTAGTTGCTGTTGCCTCTGTGGGTTGTCCCACATCAGTCCTACTATGCATAAAGATCTCTGGTTCGGCTTCCTGATATTTGTACAAATCATCATCATCATCATCATCAAGCCACTTTCTTCCAAATTGAAAACTCAAAACGACTTACAGTATTACAAGCAGATATAAAAACAAGAATAAAAACATCCTGAAATACTCAAAATGACCTAAAAACAAAATCCAGCTTCTCTCTACTTGACTAAAAATAAACAGAAAACTAAACTCCAAAGGCCTAGGTGAATAAAAATGTTTTCTTACCTGGCGCCTAAAGACAGACAGTGCTGGCGCCAGGGAACAGTATTCCACAGATCATGCAAATGATGGACTTCTCAATCAATCAACCTTGGGTCTGGGGGTTTCTAAGGTGTACCAGGACCCCAAAGCATATGTTGAGAAGTCTTACATAATACAATGACCAGAATAGGAGCAGCCATGGAAACGGGAATGTAAGATACGTGTGTGATTAGAACGACTTAACAAGTTCATGTTTTTCCCCACAAGGTTCTCTTTCCAAGGTCTGAATGCTCTTCATGATTATAAATTAGCAACGCATAATGAAAAAGAGTTACAGACACCAATTTTCTTCCAATGAACAAATTGCGCTAATCCCTGGTTGCACCTTTATTTTCTCTGATCAAGGTCCATTTGTATTTAGACTGCATACGTACATACATACCATACATTTAAAACATATTGAAAGCATATCATTTCCCCCCAAAGCATCCTGGGAACTGTAGTTTGATTAGGGCACTGTGGGATTGTAGCTATGTGAGGGATAAACTACAATTTCTAGGATTCTTTGAGGGAAATAACGTGCTTTCAGTGTATGGTGTGTATGCAGCCAGGGTCCCCTTCAGAAATGTGGCCGGGGGTTGCACACATTCAATAAATGCATGTAGGGCATAGCAGCAAGCTCTGCTCCCATGCATGTTCTGACACATATCCTCAATATGCCTGTGGGCAAAAAAAGTATATGCTCACAGGCACAGTGCAGACATGCATCATGTTGTATTTGTTTATAAAATTATTTCTATACTGCCATATCATAATATATCTGGATAGTGTACAACAATTAAAAAATAAATAAAACACCATTAAATAAAACTATACAAGTCATCATTAAAGTGCCCAGTTAATCAATTTAAACAGCTGCAAAGGCCTATCAGCATAAGAAGATCTTCAAGAGATGCTTGAAAATCAAAACTGAGGGTGCCTGCCAAATCTGCAGGAAGAGTGTTCCACAGTATGGGACCAGTGTCACTAAATGCCTAATTTCTAGTGGAAGCCAATCAGATCTCTCTAACACAGCCATAGGGCAGAGAGTGAAGCCTGCTACTGGGATTTTTGTTTTTAAAAAAACCACCCTAAGTGCATTCATTGAATGCATGGAGATCCAGCCACGCTTTTAAAGGGGGCTTTAATCAAAGAAGAATTACAGGGATTTTAAACCTTGGGAGGCAGACAACATGAGCATGTAAACTCAGCTCACCTTTACCTTATTCTGCAGCAATTCAAAGAGGCACCTTCTAGACCAGCCTTTCCCAACCAGTGTGCCTCCAGATGTTGTTGGACCATCTTTCCTGACCATTGGCAGTGCTGGCTGAGGCTGATGGGAGTTGTGGTCCAGCAACATCTGGAGGCACACTGGTTGGGAAAGACTGGTCTAGATGCTGACTTTGATTTACAGGCTCAAAAGGTGTGTGCAGCTTTGAGAACTAGGACTGAAGAAACCAAGGAAACTCCATTGAAGCTGCTTTCTTTCCTCCTCTGGGTTCTACTACCAATTACATTTTCTCACAAGATCTAGTCCTAACAAAACATTTTAAGCAAATGAGTAATTTCTCTTGCAGGAATGTTACAGCTGAATGAGCCATAAAGAAAGCAACCCGGGGGAATATTGTATAGAAGGCAAAAGGAGAATGTTAAGGTGGGATGGGGGGCTCAACAGAAGTGGCAATAATTATAGGGCATTGCTGCATCACTGGATGAAGGGTGACAAAGGGAGACAACCGTGCAATAACCTAAGACAATAGATCAGATATACATATAGGAAAGAGTTGTAGCTCAGTGGTAGAGCAGCTGCCTTGCATGGAGAAGGCCCCAGTTCAATCCCTGGTGCCTCTAGGTAGGACTGGGAGAGGAGCCTGCCTGAAACTGCTATCTGAACTGCCCTCTCCCCAGTCACACACCTCTCTCCTGAGGCCTCATTTCCCACTCACACCCTCCTTGAGTGCTTTTGCATGACTGGAATGTGTCCTTGATAGGTCTCTTGCTGATCTGGATGGAGAGAGGGAAATGTGTGCAGAAATCTCTGACATTTGTACAGCTGGAATACAGTCTATTGTCCACAGGTAAGTGTCATGTCCGTGGCTCGGCCTACTTTTGCATCTGGTCCCACCCACCACGGGCATGCAGGCCCCAAAACAACCACTCGCGAGGGTGAGATACAAATTTGATAATATCTAAGGCTGCAATCCTAACCCTACTTGGGGAGTAAGCCCACTGAATTAAATAGGGCTTGCTTTTGAATGGACATGGTTAGGACTGCATTGTTAATTATTATGGGCTGTCTGTACTAGCCACTGAGCTAGTAGCTCATAGGAGCTGATAAAGGATGCTGGGGCACTGTGCTGCTCTGGAAGGTAGAGGGAGAAAAGGGGTGTCTATGTCTGGCTAATTTCCTATTCCACTAGTCAGGATATATATGTGACATTAACGGAGTACCAGCCTCTCTCTCTCTCTGTCTCTCTCTCTCTCTCTCGTTTCCTGCCCATGACAGCCTTTTTGTGATGGCACCCATAGCCCTTTTTATCATATGTGGACCTCATTTTCACCAAAAAAGCACTAGAGATAGATAGATAGATTTCAGTTTGACTTGATAATTAAAGATCTAAATAATAAATACTTGCTGTTTTTTTCTCCTCCTACATGTGAAAATACTTCAGCAGTGGCAAAGACATCGGTAAAGAGTTGTGAGAAAGAGCATCCATTTCTTTTTTTAAAATGTCATTTTTTTAGTCCCCCTCAGTATACATACACACTCTGGTCTTTTGCTATCTTATCATCACAATTCCATCCCCATAGATATACATGCTGTTCTGATTGTAATCACTTTTCCCCCAGAAGGTCTGGGATACGGGTGTATTCATACCATGTGAATGACTTCCTTCACTTTGGTAACTGCAATATCCCCCTGTGAACACCTAAAAGCTTCTGTCTGAGCTGCAGTGGCACTCAGATAAAATGCCAGCACCTTCTCCAGCCTCCCTAATGGATTTCTAAGTGATGTCTTATCACTGAGTTGCTACTTTTCTTGCCCCCCTTTAAGAGCCATTTCCCATCGCACATCCTGATTTATTAGTGTGGGGATGGATGATGAGCGCAGCATTGCCTGCGACACCCATTGTGCACCTCCCTGCTGTCTTCTGCCAAAGCCTGATTTCAATGTAGATACTGAACTTTTCTTTTTCTTTCCTTTTAAAGAAAAAAAAAATCTAATGGAGGATTCCTCCCCACCCCCTTGCACGGCTCTGATTCATGCTTGATACTGAGCTTATATCTCCCGCTGACTGGCATTAGCAGACATCAGTGTGTCTGGAGGAAATAATTTTAGATCTTATCTAGGAATTTTGCTGAGCCACTTTTGGCTCATTCGGCACTCATAAACCTGTCACTCCATCCCAGGGTAACTTACTGTCTCTACTCTATTCCTTCCTTCGATCCTTTGCTTTCAAAGCACTGATTCCCCATTGTTTATAGGTCCTTACTTTATTGTATCTGGCAAGTGTATGTATGTTTGTGTGTAAGGCTCCCTGTTAAAAAACATGCACATTCTATTAACACACTTGTTTGTGTCAGAGGAGCACAACTCTCTCTCTCTCTCTCTCTCCTCTACCCTTCCCAGCTCACAGGCTTTCCTTTGTCAGGTTTGTTGGCCTGTGACTGACAAGCAATTACAATAAGTAATTTCATTTCTGTGGAAGATAATAAAACGTGATACCATAACTACCCACAGAGCCTCAAAAGTATTTATGTTCAGTCTAATAATCTGGTGTGTTGCCGTTAATCTTGACAAAGGGTGCCTGGCAGGTGCTGGGGAGCTGGATCTTCATATTCTTGCACTGTTTGCTGAGCTTTCCACAGGGAAGGCTCCAAGCTGTTTAAAAAAAGGGCTCCAGTCTAGTTTTTAATTACATTTAGTTTATTAGAGGCAGAACCAGATGCATAAGTAATCCAGGAAACTGCCACTCCTTATAAAAATTAAGTGGGGATAGGGGGAGAAAAAGATTTTGCGAGATAAATTCCTCCTTTTAACGCCAATGTAGATTGCATTGATCACAGAGAGATTTGTTAATTGTTCACTGTAGCAGTGCAGTGAGCTGGACTCGATTGGCATCAGATTGTTTTAACATGTTGTACGTGAGTCTAAATATGCAGCATCTGGTATTGTGAAATTACCATGTCAGGATTTTTTAACAACAACAAAGAATTGTGTCCACATGGTTGTAATGTTCTAGTATGGGCACATGATTGGCTTTTAAAAATATTGGTACCTTGCATTTTTTTATTTGCCTCTCCGTGACTCCGTCCATTTGCATGACCTCCAGTTGCATTCATCTGGATATTCCAATCCCTTTGAGCCCTCGCCCTACTTTCTTTCCTGCCACAACATGTTCCAGGTTCAAATTCACCAAAAAAGAAATATCAAAAGGAATAAATGTTTCCATTGGGTCTCTCTCCAGTTAAACGAATGGACCCAGGCCATTGCAGGGTTAAGCCTCATAGAACATGTGGATCTCTGGACTAGAATGAAAGCATCCACTGACAACATGTTTTGTAGATCACCGATAATTCTGACCCCCATATTTACAGAATCCTCCATTTTCTGACTATGGGAAGC
This sequence comes from Rhineura floridana, assembly GCF_030035675.1. NCBI lineage: Eukaryota > Metazoa > Chordata > Lepidosauria > Squamata > Rhineuridae > Rhineura > Rhineura floridana. The sequence goes on along the minus strand of NC_084481.1, from coordinate 6,154,836 downwards.
AAATTACAGAAACACAAGAGCAATTTCTTTTCCTGCAGCTGTGGGCAGCAAGGCCTCACTGAACACACAGACTCTCTCTACATCCCCAGAATATAACAGGGTGAAGAAAAAGGTAGATTGTCAGGAGATTGAGTTCTTTTTCACTTAAAACAATCTTCTGAAGTACAAACTTCAGTGTATTTCACGCTAAACATCCAATCGTAGACCATGCACCGTTATTTTGCTTGTGAAGTAGCAGCTGAATAGCTGAAGCTATTTAGCCCTAACATATAGACAGGTTTGTTCAAATCCAAATTAATTAAGAAATATCAGTTTATATAGGATGAACTGGGCTTGCAGTTGTGAATGGTTCACTGGCATCCTCCGAATTGTAGGAGACTCTCCTCAGACAGCTTTTGAGAGGGGCTGTTGGTGTCCTCTGCTACTGTGTTTCTCAATATGGGAGAACACTTTTTTAGATGTCTTTAAAGATGTTTTAATATGATTTAAAGATATTTTGTTTTAATATATTTTAAAGTCTGTTTTTAAGAAGTTTTAGAGTGGTTCTTGTGTTTTGTTTTGTTTTTTGCTGCCTTGGGCTCCTGCTGGGAGGAAGGACGGGATATAAATTTAATTAATAAATAAATAACTGGAAGGGCTCTATGAAAAGAAAAGAGGTTACAGATTCAGCAGGGGATTTTCCTACTTTCTACCGTGAGCGAAGCGATTTGAGGAGAATGTGTCTACCAAGAACCCCCTGCCCATGGATCCCTATGTGTTGCAGAGGATTCTGGACTTATTCTAGGCCTGTGGGCCACCCTCCAAGCCTCTATAGCTCTCGTCACTCTGCTCAGGCCACACTCCCTTCCCAGGCCAAACCTCTTATTCGGCCTGCTCTGAATCCTCCTGAAGACCTTTCACCTGGCTAGAATGTATATTTGAACTGTTACAATGCCTTGTGCTTGCCTGGATAGAGGATGGAGAGATTGGCTGGGAGGCAGAACAGAAGCCTCTGAGTTGGAATATAGCCTACTGCCTCTACTGCCCCACCACTGTGCTCCCGTCTCCCCAAAGGTTGCCCATGAGGGAATGTGGGTTCCAGGTTGAAAAAGTTTCTCCACTCCAGTTCTAGGGAGTATATTCAGTTCATGGACCAAGTCTGTTGGGCCTCGCTATCATCCCACATGAACTGAGAGTGTACCCTAGCCTAGAACATATTCAGCATTCCACTACAGCTGAGCTTTGAAAGGGAAGAAGTGATGTAAAAGGTGTTGTTCTGGAAAGAATATTTCAGCTATTACTAGTCTACTCATTGAAGAACCTCTGCTATGTTTCTGAGGGACAAACTACCTATGCAGCAGAGATGCATATCAATTTCTTTAAAACATTTGTAAATAGTAGCCACGGGGAGGTGGCTGAATTGAGACTGTGGCACGAGGGGTTTCACCCTTTCTCCCTCATCCTTTTAGAGTGAAAATCACTCCTCCAAACCTACTCTTTACCCTCGTTGCAAAGCCATCTGTTCCCGTAACATTTTTTTCCTCCCAGAGCATATAGTAGTTCAGGGGGTTCATTAAGAAAATGAACAAGGAGAAATGGTTAAATCCTCTCCCTCCATGGCACCTGTAGCTGCTATATGCGAATGCTTTAAAAGGACGGAGTTGCATTCACACCTCATTGTGATGTCTAATTTGATCCTAGGCCAGAAGACAGTTTAGAAATAATTGTCTTAGACATACAAAGAGCTAAAAAATGGATTGACCACATTCAAAGAGACAGCAATACTCCTGTGGAATAATTTCAACTGACCTGTGCATTGACCCGAACCTATGCTTCAGATCGTCCATCTTTGCTCTGCTCTGACCTATATGTTACAGGTGCAAAAGTGAGAAAAACAAAAGACCACAAAAGTTCTGTGACATTTAAACTGCCTAACTGCTGTAACTGCAAAGTGTCCTACTCGCTGAAAAACATGTTTTTTGTAACTTTCCATTGCCTATCATAAAGGGGAAATTTGCTTGCTTCTATATGAATCATATACCTATAAAATATGCTGTTTTAACTTGAGCAGGCAGAGATCTGGTGGTGACAGTCTGTCATTTCCGTTTCCTCCCTGCATGCTTGTATCTCTGATTATAATAAAAGTTTCTTGCATGACCTGGTCTCCAAGTCTATGGTGGATTTCCACAATTACTTGGTACTGTGACTCAGATCCCACACCCGCTTGTGTCCGGAGGACTGTGGATTGCCTCCCACCAACCCCCTAGCATGCCAAAAACTGAAGGTAAGAGACCTTTTAAATCTCTAATGCTGCTAATTGGGGTTTCGGAGGAAGGCTACCCATAGGCTTCGTACCCGTGAGGGAGAGCTGAGATTCGAATTTTATATATATATCCAAATCAATGACCTGAGTGCACACTCTTGCTGAACCCCATTCCCTGCCTTCCCAAAGTGACATGATAATGCACTCTAAAGCCCAGCAGTGAGCCTAGCACCAGCTGGTGAACATAAAGGCAAGATGATGATAACTCTGAAACAGCTGAACAAGGACCCTACCATTCCAGTCCAGAAGGAAAGAGACTTGCTGCCTAGATCCTGCCTTCCCAGGTGGGTATGGCTCGTCGCCTTCATGCTCCTGGGAACTGTGTTCTGGTTGTCAATCCATACTTGGGACTCACCAAATAAGGTCAGAGACAAGATAGAACAGCCTAAGAGACTTGTGAACCATGCAAACATGGTTGTATCCGTTTTGTGGGAGAAGTGGCTAAGAAATGCAAGGTTTCCAGTTGTTGGATTTGTAGCCATGTGCCCGTACATATGTGCGGGGGGTATTCCCATGTTTCCTATACCATTTAACACAACTTATATGACTAACTGTGAAGACAACAAGAAAAATGGACCACCTGCAGACACCTGGGCAGACATGGGCCGAAATGTGTCCCTACTGAAAGTATTTGGCGTTGGACCTATAAAGGGGAAAGATATCATCTGGGGACTAGTAAGTGTAAGAACAAGGCCATGGAAGGACATATATGGACTAAGAACCAAGACAGTAGTATTAGTGTGAAACTGAGGAATTTTATACTCAGGTGGATGGTTCCATTCCAACTTTCACTAAATGTCAACCGGATATAGATGGCCTGTGGAAATGTCACATCCTCAGATATGGTTGTAAAAGCTTTGATGACCCTGATCCTATGGCCAGGATAAGCAGCTCAATTCCATTTGGGGATCATTACTATTAATATAGTGTGATCGTGGGTTTACAGCCATTAAAGCACATTATATTATCTGTGGAGATAAGGCCTATAAACATTACCCTGTGGGAGCTGCAGCAATCTGTTATATAGCCTCGGTAAGACCTGCCAATAGAGCTGTTGACACACTCCCTTCAGGTCCTATCTGAAATGTCAGAGCCATATCTGAGACTGGAAGGTTCTTTGCCATAGCCTTCCCTTGGTATGGAACAGGAAAGTTGGCAAGGGAAATAATAAACATACACCTGGTATTAGAGAAAATGGCTGAGACAACTGGAAGGTTTAATACATTGGCTTCTGAGCAAAAGGAGATGGTTCTTCATAATAGAATGGCTCTAGACAGGACTCTTGTCAGTAAGGGAGGGGTATGTGCCCTGATTGGCAAAGAATGTTGCACCTATATACCAGATAGATCACAAGAGGTGTTTGACCATGTGGCAAACATAAGGAAACTTGCTGAATCAATGCATGAGGATAAATTATGGGGCCTATGGGGATGGCTTTCCTCCATTTTCAGCCCCTTAGGCTCTACCATCATTCATGGACTATTCATATTATTACTTCCTGTTGTAGGTACATTTACTATAATAATGTTCTTATGCTGTTGCCTGAACTGCTGCATGAAACAAGTAACTAAGCCTCTGAACCCAGAACAAAGAAGTAAGATCTATTCCATGTACACGGACTGGCATAGGTCAAGAGAGGAAGAGTATGATACTATCCAAGACCTAATGAAAATTAGTCTGGAGGGCCTTGCTCTAGAGTGGAGCGAAAGGGGAGAATTGTGGAATAATTTCCACTGACCTATGCATTGACCTGACCCTATGCTTCAGAGCTTCCATCTTTGCTCTGCTCTGACCTATATGTAGCAGGTGCAAAAGTGAGAAAAACAAAAGACCACAAAAATTCTGTGATATTTAAACTGCCTAACTGCTGTAACTGCAAAGTGCCCTACTTGCTGAAAAACATGTTTTTGTAACTTTCCATTGCCTATCATAAAGGGGAAATTTGCTTGCTTCTATATGAATCATATACCTATAAAATATGCTGTTTTAACTTGAGCAGGCAGAGATCTGGTGGTGACAGTCTGGGTTGCTAGCTGTCATTTCCATTCCTTCCTTGCATGCTTGTATCTCTGATTATAATAAAAGTTTCTTGCATGACCTGGTCTCCAAAGTCTATGGTGGATTTCCACAACATCCTGTACCCTTAATAACTGTGTAGGTGAGATGATATTGTCTGGAATTGTTAATCTTCTACACAACTATTAAAGAACAAGCGTTTTGCTCTATTTTAGATTTGGTCAGTGTGGTGTAGTGGTTAGAGTATTGGACTACAACCTGGGAGACCAGGGTTCAAATCCCCACACAGCCATGACCTTGGGCCAGTCACTGCCTCTCAGCCTCAGAGGAAGGCAATGGTAAACCACCTCTGAATACCGCTTACCATGAAAACCCTATTCATAGGGTCGCCATAAGTCAGAATCAACTTGAAGGGAGTCTGTTTCCATTTTTCCACCAAGGAAAGAAACCACTGCTCATATTCCCAGAATACTTATAAATGGTAGTCTTTGTAGCACTAAAAAATCTTGCATAAAACCTGGTAAGCAACTGCAACACTTTTACCAATCATGGTATGTAGCTGGAACACAAGGACAGAATGACCCATTTAGTCCAGCATCCTGTTATCCAGTCCCACAGAGAAACCCAGGGCTGTATGCTTCAGAGTCAAGGGGCTGCAGGGGGGTTTACAAATTACCTATACCCATTGACACAAGGTATCGGAATAGCCAGGCAGAGACTAGGCAAAGTCTATTGGCTAAAAGGGTTACAGAGTGTCGGGTAGTGTGGCCTAGCAGGGGGATCTGTTGAGATCTGTGCTAGTGCTGTAAAGGGTAAGAATAAACCTGACGTTCCTGTCTGCTGGTAGCCACAAAGTGAGAGCTTCACAGGTGGTGCTGGGGAAGGATGTCACATGTGGTGGTTCTCACAGTGGCCAACTAGATGCCTATGGGTAGGGTTACCAACCGTACTCTTTTAAGAGTACATGTACTCTTTTTGAGATGGTGCAACAGCATACTCTTACTTTTCACTGATCGAAGCCAAATGTACTCTTTTTGAAATGACAAAATGATGGTAACTCTACCTATGGGAAACCTACAAACATACCTAAACTGAATATACAGGAGACCAACATGACAAAGAAAATAAAGACAGGAAACCTAACAAGCTATATGTCAAATTTCTTATATGTTTAACAATTAAAGTTTAATAAACAAGTAGTTTGATTATTAAAATGGAAAACAGCAAGAGAAATGCCCCAGTATATGGTTAAATGAGATGCTAAGTTGTGAAAGACTCCTTTATATGAGGTACAGCGGAAGCAGATCAATTTCAGTCAGCTAATGCAGCTTGTCAGGCTGCTGGTTTAAACTGATCATTAGCTGTTTCAGTGATGGCCTATCTATGTCATTTCTGACACATAACTGAGCACAATGTGCCTGCGTGCATGTGCTCTCCTGTTTTGTGCTGCTCATCATTTGCCACATCTGCTCACACTTATTCTGCCTTTCCGCTACAAGGCCCCTTGTATGTCAACATTGTGCGACAGACAGACATAATAACAGGCCCTAATAAGTGGGATATCCAAATGGCCAAGAGGTAAATTGGAATAATGCAGAGATCTGAACTCATTTCTAAGGTAAACATGAGCACATTTGCTGTTTAAATACCATAAGGGACTTAGAAGAGAGAGCCAGGGAGGTCTCAGCTTGAGCCTGGATGGAGCAGCATTTTAGTTGCTTGCTGTTTACAGATATTTTCTGAGACTTTTGAATTTAAAGGTCACTTATTATTATCATTCAGCTGTTCACCTCACCAGGGAAGTGCCCCTTTTGGAGGACTCTGAATGGAGTATTCAGCCAGCCATTTTCAAAAGACGGGAACAGTACTCTGAGAGAACAAGTGCATATGTTACCTCCTCTAAGAGACCCAGCTAGACACTGCCCAGGAGATATGTGTAATAGCCTCCCAACTTTATTTGTTTTTGATGAAAAGAAGCTACAATGCATGGGAAGGCAATTTTGAGCAGAAAATCAGCCAGAGAGGAAAGGATTGAGCAGTCTAACATCCCTTTCCCACCATTTGGGCCTGTTGCTTTTCAGTTAACCAACATGTTATACATATCTCCTAAAATTTAGCCTGCATTCCCAAAGCAATTTCCAGAATTGCAGAAAGCAATACAAGCAACCAGATTCCAGAACACTGCTGCATTCTGGAGCATCAGCAAGCGAACTGCACCTTTTACGAATTCACACAAAATGTCATTGTCTTTTGGGGGCATAGAAATAACTTAAAAAAAGGAACTCAATATCTGAAAATGGTAAAATATGAACCAAGGGCAAAATCAGGTCTATAAAATGTTTTTATCAGCATGTAATACCTTTCAAGTGCACAGTTTGGCCGGAGAAGTACACTCTCCAACATTTCTCAGATGAAAATAGGGACTGGTAAGCCTCCACCCCATTCTGAAGGCTATTAGTGCAAGTGGTCTGAAGGCACATGAGGCCAGCAGGTCTGGTCAGTGCCTGGATGGGAGACTGATGGGGAACCATATGTAAGCTGCCTTGGGTTTTTATCAAGAAAGGTGCAGTATAAATGTAATAAATAATTAATAGTCTAAAATGGGAGTCCCATTTGTACCTATTTGAGACTCTGCATTATTTTGGAATGAAATAAAACTGAACTGAATGGACCTTATTTGCTTCAGTTTTTTTAATTAATTCAGAAAAAATATGTACGTTTAGTTTCTGTACAATTAGCAAAAATTCTCAAGGGACACTTCACTTGATCTCAACCAAAAATAAAGTGTAAAGTCAATTTGAAGATACTCAGGCAAAACATCTAAATGCTTTCCAAAAAAAATTTTTTTTTTACTGGCCTTAAGAGTTGGCTCAAGGAGTTTTGGTAAGACTAGCAAAGTGTCTCAAGAATACTATATATCCTTTAAGAATGCTTGAAAATTTTAAACTTGTGAGTTGAGATACAAAGTGACCTGACTCAAACTTCTGAGAATAATGTACAGATACCTATCCACTGGCTTTCACATGTTCCAATGTGATTCTAGGCTAAACAAAAAAAGTATCAAATGTGTATTTTGAGCGACAATTCATTTACAAATCTGTATTTAAGTAGGTCACATTTCACATTTAAATGTGAATTTCCATGTGGATTTAGAAACAGATTCACCGTTTAATGCAGAAGCAGGACAGGATGATCTTATAGTTGAACACATGCACCCATCCCTAATATCTGTGCCTAGAAGAGCAGAGTATTGAGTAGCCCAAAAAGAGCACAGCCAAGAGGTCCCATCCATACCTAACCTCAAAATCCACGTTTTCCATATTTGATTGGTGGCCTTGAGATCCATACATGTTCTGTTTGTGCTTGGATTTATTTTTTAAAACCCGAATGTTCACATCCATACACGTGAGCAGTACCATCCCTAGGCACTGGGAAGCAGGGCAGTTGCCCCCAGCCCTGCGCTTTGTGGGGCCCCCACGCTTGGCAATCTGTTTATGTTTAAGATGTGCGAGCGGGCGGGCGAGTGCGGGAAGCCTGTTTTTGTGAGGTGGTTGGGGAGCCAAAGTGGCTGTAATAGGAACTCGTAAGGGGAGCGAGCTCCAACCACTGAAAACTACAAGCCGCTGCCACTGCCGCCTGGAGCTTAAGGCTGTAAGAGGAGCTGTGTGTAAAGAGAAGCTACAGCAGCTCCCAGCCATCAAAATACAAGCCGCCGCCGCCGCCACCTGAGAAATGAGACTGGCCGCTGGGACAGGCGTTAAGGCTGCAAGGGGAAACCGCAGCCAGGAGCTCCCAGCTAAAAAAAGTCTGCAAGAGACAGCTGAGCCCGCTGGGGGAACGGCCGCCGCCGCAGCCCCAAACAAAGGGACTAAGGAGGGGGAAGGAAAAAACAAACAAGAACCCCCCCCCCAACAAATGCCCCAGTCAAACTAAAACGGTGAGGGAGTGAGGGAAGCTTTATTTTACTTTTTGGAATATTGGGTCAGTTTTAATATCATTTTGGAATCCTAATGAAGGGTTCATTCTGAAGGAACACATTAATTATGCAATCTAATTCAACAGATGAGGCTTTTCCCGACTTGGTGATGGGGAAATACTTCCCTGTTGAAGTTTTGCCTGCTACAGTGTTAAAGGTGTAGGAGCCTTCCCAAGGGGGGAAAAAGTGGCTATCATAATACCTTTTAGAAACTGCTGTAGGCTGTAGGAAGTGTATTTTTCCTCTCTTGAAGCATGAATATATGAGAGATGTGTATATGCACCAATGTATATCAGTATTCTGAGAATTATCATTATTATTTTTGTGTTTTTATATAGTGTGCATATATAGCATTTTATATAGTGTAGTGTGTATAACAACAATCAAAATTAAAATGTGTTTCAGGTTTCTTTTTTAATAACTGGCAGTCTGTGCACAGTCTGACTCTACGCATGTTTGCCTTGGGTACATAGGAAGTTGCCTTACATTGTGTCAGATCCTTGGTCCATCTTTGTGTACATTGGTAGTGTTCCAATGTTTTTCTGGCCTGGGACCCATGTACAAACCAAATATGCATTTGAGGACCTTTTTCTTATTTCCCCCCCATATACTGGTATGGTGGTAGTGCTGCAACTGTGACCCACCTTGGATCAGACCGTGACCTGGGTGGATCCTGGCCCACCATTTGAAGGCCAATGACCTGTACTGTTTGGCAGCAGCTGTCTGGGATTTCAGATAGGCGCACCTGTCCTAGCCCCCCATAGAGATGCCCGGGAAAGAATGTGGGGGCCTCCCAACTATGCTTTTGCCCTGGGCCCCGCACATGCCAAGTGTGGGCCTGCATGTGAGCATTATTTTTTTTTGTCTAATTCACTTCTCCATTAGTCACACCCCTAAGTCCACTCCTTTACAGTGATTGGTTCAGAAACAAAGCAAATGCTACTTTGCTTTCCCCACACTTTTCCGGAAGAGTGCAAAAATGTATATCCGACTTTTTAAATTAATGCTCGTGTGCAGGTTTGCAATATGTTCAATGAAGTCTATTGGCCCTTGTTTGCATAATATCACCAAATAGCTTTTAAGTGAAAATGTGATTAGTTAAACATTTGATTTTACGTTTGATTGCAAAAGAGTAGTTAATTTTTTTTTATAAAAAGCAACGCAATACAGCTACAGAAGCCAGAAGGAGGAAGTACCCTAGTTCAGTACTGGAAGCAGGAATGAACTGTAAGAAAGGAGGAGGAGGCACGAACAGAGGCTGGGATCTAACGTCATCTGCCCATAATACAAAAAAGTGGGAAAGATGTCCTCACTACACAGGTTAGAGCAGTTAATAATTGGGACAGAAAAAATAATCAGTTTATAGCAGGGTAGGGGAAATGCAGATTTAAGTAGGAGAAAGTCCAAAATGGCGGAGAATGTTATATGGACACTGGCAAATTAATGGACACACAAGGGGATTAGTTTTTAAATAGTTTTTTGTTTTAAAATTTGTATATTTGTTTTTATTGTTTTTAATTGCTGTAAACCGCCCAGAGAGCTTCGGCTATGGGGCGGTATGTAAATGTAATAAACAAACAAACAAAAAGAGGTATGGATGGGCCCAAGGTTTGTCCATGCAGCCATATCCAATACATTCTGCAATCTTTATAGGATTTCTAGTAACAATTAAATGAAGATAGAAAAAGGTTGTAAATAAAATATGTCACGGTAATAAAGATATAAAGATATGAGCAATATCAGTGTGGCAAAAAGATCTAAGGAAATGATTAGCTATTAAAGAGCCGATTAAACAAAATATAATTAGGGCTAACCTGGCCCTTTTCCCAGAGTTCATAAACCTGTAAAAGGAACTCTTTGGGGAACTATAGAGCTCAAAGTGTGTCTTACATAATCAGGCCATTTATATAGCTAACCTTTTCCTGCTCTGCTTCTGTCTGTCTGTGTTCTGTCTTCCTTTTATACAGCTAACCTTTTTCGTATTACTTGTGGTGTTGTACAGGACTTACATGCTTCCTTTTCAGTGCGAGCAAGGATCACAAGATGGAAAATGAATTGTACTATACATCTGAAATGAAGAGCACAACTGAAATACTTTTCTAGCAATGCTGAAAGAGGCACACCTCCTCACAGTTGTTTTCCCACCTGCAGGGAAAAGATACAGGATTTCTGTATGTTTTATTTTGCGGGGAGAAAAGCAGTTGGGTGTGATTATGATTGGATAAACAGTGGGAGAACAAAAGAAGGTGGGGCTGGGAAGGGGGCAACGCAGAGGTTCAGTGAGGTTCAGAAGCCTCTGCTTCTATACACACATTCTTTCAGCTCAGTTCCCCCATCCACCCACTTACCCTGGTTTTCAATTTACAATCTCAGTAAAGAAAAAATAAAAAGAATAAAAATGCCCAGTGTCTGTACAACATAATTGTTATGCATCAAAATTAAGTCTTAAAAATTAATTGAAGACATGAGGCTCAGGCCTATCTGCAAAATTCATTCCCGTTGCAGATTAGAATAAAGATTACTGGGGCATAGGGTTCTCAGTTTTTAACACAGACTTCTAGATCTCTTACTTATCACCTGCTAAGACTGTCTACCTATCTCAGGAGAGCACTTCTCACTTAACTCCTTGTCTAATATTGTCTCTGATACACTGCTGTTAGCTTGGTGATGCTTGGTGATGGATGGCTTGACAGACGCCATCAAACTTCCTCCCGCCTTCTGTCTTCGCTAGACGGAAAGAGCCTAAATGGTCCAAAACCTCCCTTCTATACTGAGGCGGGATTAGCTCTATCGTTAATTTATTTTAAAGCGTAATCAGCTCATATGACATAGACATAAGAAAGAAATAGACGAAGAGAACGCAAACGGAAATACCGGAGCTGCTTCGGAGAATGATCAGAGACGTTTTTGCCTTGTATCTTGAGAGTTCCCAGTGGACAGCCTACTTGTGTTGAGCAGGATGTTCTGCTTGGAGCAGGTTATTTTCAACAAAACAACCGTTCTGGAGTTCTGACTGGAAGCAGAATACTTTTTGTATTTTTATATTTTGTTGTACACCGCCCAGAGAGCTAATGCTAGTCGGGCGGTATAAAAATCTAATAAAATAAAAATTAAATAAATAAATAAATTATAGTTTGGAATAGCTGGTCTGGGATATGCTGCATTGCCAATCAAATACTATAAATGATTTGGACGCTTTGCCTAGGCATTCTTATATCTTCCTCCGAGGATTGGAAGTTGTTGACAGTTACAGAAAAGAAAAAAGGACACAGCAGGGGCATCACTAGGGCGGTGCGGCAGGTGCAGGCCGCACCAGGTGACACCAAGAGACGGGGGTGACACCACGAGCCACCCGCCCTAGGCACTGCCATCGGGAAGCACACTCCACCTCCTTTCCCTCCATTCACCTCCTTGCGGCTGGGCCGTCTCTGGGCACAGCAGGGCCCTCCTCTCCCGTGGGTGGGGCGGGGGTGGGGGTAGCAAGCAACGATCTCTCTCTCTCTCTCTCTCTCTCTCTCTCTCTCTGCCAAGCGGATCCTTCTCCAACCCTTTGCTGTATGTTTACAGCGCGTCCCCCCCGTCTTTGCCTCCTCTCCATTCCTGCCTGCTCGCTCTGGGCCCATCCCCTCCTCCCTGCGTTGTCCAGAGTAAACGCCCTCTAGCCCGGATCCACAAGGCTCGCCCCGCTCCCTGTGCTCCTGACTGGGATCGCCAAGCAGGACGCCTTAAAGGCACACGGTCTCTTTTGTCTGCTTCCCTTTGCCTGTTGCTCTGGGATGCGGGGGCAGCTATGGGGGGGATGCAGAGACGAGCTATGATTCCAGACAATGGGCGCGCTTTGCAACAGAGTCGGAGGACTCCGGGCACCTGCTGCAAGTGGGCAGAGAAGGGAGGGGGGATAGTGGCTGAAGCAGCTTGACCCAGGGGTGCAACCCACTCCGGCTGATTGATTCGCTCAACTAACACACGCCTGCCCTCTGGGGGTATACACGAGATCTACCACCCAACTTCCCTGGTGCCCTAAAGCACAACTGTAATCTCAGCTATAAGAGTCTCTGGAGTGCACAGTTTGGTCTCCTGGTGCCTTCTCTCCTCTCCTCTCCTCTCCATACATACATTTCCCCCTAGTACCTCCTAACCCAGGATAGTGGTCCCCCAACTATTGTTACCTAGGGAGGGGGAATCTCTTAATGCAGTTTCGGTTTGCTAAGTGACCACCAATTGCGGGCAAAGAGAGGAGCTTCTTTAAGACATTTAACCCATAAATAGAGAACCTGTGGCCTCCAGGTATTGCTGGACTCCAACTCCCATCATTTCTGACTACTGGCTATGCTGGCTGTGGTTAGTCGCAGCCTTTCCCAACCAGTGTGCCTCCAGATGTTGTTGGACACAACTCCCATCAGCCTCAGCCAGCACTGCCAATGGTCAGGAAAGATGGTCCAACAACATCTGGAGGCACACTGGTTGGGAAAGGCTGGGTTAGTGGGAATTGGAGTCCAGCAACATCTGGTTGGCCACAAGCTCCCCCCAGCATTTAAACTAAAACATCTACATGGGCGGTATGAAACTGACCTTTCAAGTGGGCCATCACAGCTGCTCCCACACTGCTGAGAACACCCCCACCCAGGCTGCTGGTGGGAGCAGAATTCTGAATGGGAGAAAGACACAAGGGGGAGGGGCTGAAGGTCTGTTGTAGAGCCTCTGTTTGGCGTACAGAAGGTCGCAGCTTCAACCCCCACATCTCCAGGCTGGACTGGGAATGTCCCCTGTCTGAAATCCCAGGGAGCTGCTGCCAGTCAGAGTAGGCATTGCTGAGCTAGGTGGATGAATGGTGTAATTTTGATGTAGTTCTTAAATGTTTTTACTTCAAATTCTATTGTTTTCTTGCCAAATTTTCACTTTAACCACATGAAACTATGTATAAATGTAAATACATTTAGGCTGTGCATATGATATTGTAATTTAAAGGTGTAATTTTAATTTTGCTAGTTGTTTATGTCACTACTATTGCCATTACATTCAGTGATATACGGGGATTACGATTTACGAGTAACATTAGTACAAAAAACATTACTAAGGATTCTGTATGGTCTGGGACGGAAGGAGGTCCATGGGGGTGACACCATGAGTTACCGCACCGGGTGACACTAACCCTAGTGACGCCACTGGGACACAGCTCAAAACAAACAGACCAATTAATATGAAGACTTGAAGTTAGTTACCACTGGAACAGCAGGGAGCCATTTCCCACATTAACAACACCAGAATGTGAAGTGCTATGTCTGGTGATGACAGACAGTGGAGGCTTGTTCATTTGGACAAATGGGGCAGCACCGTACCGACTTAAGTCCACCTTCAGCCAGTTCACACCTGCCTGCTCACTTACTAGCAACCAGTCCAGCAGGCACTGCCTATCAGCTTCCTTTTCCTTGTAGAACTCAGCAGGGAGGCAGATGGGAACAAAACTAGAATTAGCTGGCTCTCCCTGTCATTGGTTCTGCCTGCACCAACTGTTGGGCTCCTGGCCTTCCGCCCCTCCAGTCCCAATGGGCACCAGCCACCGCTAGTCACAGGCACACCTGTCTGATAATTGGGACTCCTTTCTGCACCACCAAAACAATTAGTATGAACCCTAGATTTACTCTGAAAGCACGAGGTCACCATCTTGCAGAAGCTAAGCAGGTCTGGCCAAGGCCTGGATGGGGGTGACTGCCTTAGATCCACATGCTAACTTGCCTGGTGTTTCGTGATGGGAGAAAGGTGGAGAAATGGAAAGAACACAAAATAGAATAGAAGCCTGAGGTCATGTGGGAGGAGTCAGCATTTTCCCTCCTGGCAACTGCAGCAAGACTGATGTGAGGCACAGCTGCAACATGGAGTCCTTCTGTGTGGACTGAGGACTCTCACATTACTTTTGTGGCATGGGAAAGAGGTGTGTCGCAATGGCTCCCATGCTACAAAGTTAACACAATGGTTCCGAAACTTTTTTTCCCCACGGACCACTTGAAAATTGCTGAGGATCTCAGCGGACCGCTTAATGGTTTTTCTGTCTGTCGTAGCAAATATAATGCACTGTGCTAGATGATTTTTGCATTGTATTTCACTGCTTCTTTTCTGTTTTATATTGTAATCATACTATAATTTACATTGCATAGAATTCAAACTGGAATATAATAAAATACAATATGAAAAAGAGAAGCAATAAAATACAATTAATATTCAGTATGAATATTTAATATGGACATGCCACAGACCACCTGAATGAAGTTTGTGGACCACTGGTGGTCCACGGACCATAAGAGTAACCCTTGATGGGGTACAAAGAAGCAGAATATAAACCCACCTGGGGGAGGAAAAGGAGGAAGCCTGCTGAACACATGTGGGCTGTCTCCATGACATGGATGCCTTCAGATTTCAGATTTCCAACTCACGGAGTCAGCCTATGCACATCCTACACGGTTCTCTGCAGACAGACCCCTAATGCATGGACAGTGTGGCCGTGGGTCCAGCAGGGGACACAATGGTGGGGACAGGGACAGCACAGCCTCTATCCCTCTTTTTATCTTCCCCCCCATGCATTGTTAATCATGTGAAGAAATGTACACCCAAAGAGGTCTTCCATCACGAAGATGTCCCTAATTTGGAAGGAGGACTTGGGTAATAGCAGACATATTGTGTCCTTGTGATAGCTAGTTCATTTGATCAATATTTTCTGACATGACACCATTAACTTCAGCTTGGCGACTTACTTCCAAAACCTTGAAAAATCAGCCCAAAGTTATACTGAGATTTTTGACCATTGATTTAAAGCAGTGATGGGGAATATGTGATTTAAATCAGAGGCATTCCAGGCTGCAGGCTGCAACAGCAGAGAAAGGAAGCAGGACTGCTCTGCTGAGAGACCAGATCCTTTTAATTCCTCCTCTGCTGAACTATTTTCATTCAAGCTGGTCCTGATAAAAACTCTGTAATTTTAAAAACTGGTGCCTGCGTTTGTTTTTTCTCCTCATCCTTCCCCATCACTTTTTCCTTTTGTGCCTTCTCTTTTAGATAGCGAGTCTGAGAGCAGGGACTGCTTTGGATTTTTGGTTTTAAATGGATCTGTGAGCCACTGTTGGAGGCTTTTCAGCTGAACTGTGGGATAAAAATGTTGCAAATAAATGAATGCATTTATCATGCCATTCAGTGTTGAACTTGGGTGGTCTTGTCCCTATTGGTTTGGCAGTGAAAGAAACCACACAAAAATAAGCTAGACATTTCTGCATTCTCCGGGGACACCCCATGTATGCAGACGTATATCAGTTTATAAATTAAAAGACAAATAAAGATAGGCAATAAAACAAAAACTGCTCAACAAGGGTTTCTGTTTTCAGAAGCACACCTAGCAGAAAAACAACTGAGACACAGTGGGACTACTACCATCATGTCTACTTAAGCTGTAAATTCACAGAGCATTTCTGTTTTCTCCACTACTGGCTAAGGCTGCAATGAGGCAATGAAAATGCTCATAGGGGAAAAGAGCCCAGAGAGGAATGAAAAAGAAATGCTCTTAAAAAAAATGAAAATGCTCCACAAGTGCTTTAGATGCAAACTACTTAACATGGAGATACGTAAAAGCACCTGACCATAGCACTGGACTACAGGATTGAGAGCATTCAGAGAGGAAAAGGTTATCGCAGCAATGGCAGGAACAGTGGCAATAGGTATGTGAGCAATAAACCCAACTAGTCTCTGAAGCTTTGCCATCATAATTGTCTCCAGGAGGGTAACAATTCATTTAGTTCTTAAGTCGGGCAAACAGACCCAGCCTTGACCCTAATTATTTTGATCAGTGAGTTTATTCAAGTGATTCCTCTCAGTGGCAAGTAGCTTTATCTTTGCTCTCTGAATTAACCATTAAAAACCCCTGAAACTGGAAACAAAAAACAGGCACGTATGCACACACACAGAGTTGCACACTGGGAATAAAACCCCTCAACATGAAAATGTAAGAGTTTATTATAAGCTGTCCTGAGATAACTTGCATTGGTTTCCTTTGGAAAGAGCTATTATCAACTAATCATACTTTCTGAATAACACCAGCTAAAGAGCTTTGCTCAGCTTCTGATTGTCAAAGGTGATTGTCTTTCAGCCCCCTGGCAGTTGTGCTGTGGGGTGCCACATGGTACCATCTTATCCACCATGCTGTTGAACATCTATATGAAGCACTTGGGAGCAGTCATCAGCAGATTGGGGGCAAGGTGTCAGCAGTATGCTGATGATACCCAGGTCTACTTCTCCATAACATCTGAATCTGGAGAGGCTGTGCAAGCCCTGGACTGCTGTCTAGACTTGGTGGTGGGCTGGATGAGGGCCAATAAACTGAGCCTGAATCCTAGCAAGACAGAGGTGCTGGGGGTTGGTGGTTCCCGAGTTCAGATAATTGGTCAGTTGTTTGCTTTAGATGGGGTCGTACTCCATCTGAAAGGGCAGGTCCGTAGCCTGGGGGTGCTCCTGGATCCGTCTTTGTCGCTAGAGGCCCAGGTGAACTCAGTGGCTAGGAGTGCATTTTACCAGCTTTGGCTGGTAAGACAGCTGCAGTCGTTACTGGACTGGGATAGTATAACCACTGTTGTCTATCCACTGGGAACCTCCAGGCTGGATAACTGTAATGCACTCTATGTGAGGCCGCCCTTGAGGTTGGTTTGGAAGGTGCATCTTGTGCAAAATCCAGCGCTGAGACTGCTCACTGGAGCAGGGTACCGCCAACATGTCACCCCGCTCCTGAAAGAATTGCACTGGTTACCTATTACCTACTGGGCTAAGTTTAAGGTTCTGGTTTTTGTGTACAAAGCCCTATACAGCTTGGGACCAGGATACCTGAAAGACAGTCTTACCCCTTATATACCCAGTCACTACATTCTGCAGGTGAGGGTCTCCTGCAGATAGCATCTTATCAGGAGGTCCGTGCCGCACAACACTGGAAGCGGACCTTTAGTATAGTGGCACCTACCCTTTGGAATTCCCTCCCCTTAAATATTAGACAGGCACCATCTCTGTTATCTTTTTGGCACCTACTGAAGACCTTCCTCTTTCAACAAGCCTTTTAAGTAGAGACTTTCTCCCAGTTTGCGTCTGTGTTGGAATTGTTTTTTAATATGTTTTTAAAGCTTTTTTAAAAAAGATGTTTTTAAAGCTTTTTTTAAAAAAGATGTTTTTAAAGCTTTTTTTAAAAAAATATGTTTTTTTTAAATATGTTTTTAAGGATATTTTAAAGTTTGTTTTTATTATATTTTAGAGTGTTTTTAGTGCGTTTGGTTACCACCCTGGATTCCTACTGGGAGGAAGGGCTGGATATAAATCAATCAATCAAACAAACAAAGAAATGCCTCAGCTTAACTTGGGCCAAGTCTGGCTGACTTGGTGGATCAGTTGGTCAAGAACTGAGTTTGGCAAATTACACTGGGCATCACAGCTATTCACCATGAATCAAAATTAAGTAACTTTTATTAGGCTATTGGTAATTGCAATGATATAATTTCTGTTTTATTTATTGAGAAAGATTCATAGACCGCTTAATCACAAAACTCTCTAAGCGGTTTAAAAAAAAAGTATATTTAAGTTTTTTATCAACAAAATACAGGTAAAATTAGTAAAACTTTTAAACAAACAAAGATCACAAAATTATATGTCTTGGTAGACGTGTTGAAATAAAAATGTTCAGCAGTTGTCTAATATAGCGAGGATGCCTCCTTAATGTCAATAGACAGGGAGTTCCAAAAAGAATGACTCTTCACAAGTGTGGAACAATTTATTTATTTATTTATTTATTTATTTATTTAATTCAACTTTTATACCGCCCACAGCAAAGCTCTCTGGGTGGTGTACATCAACAAAAAACACTTCACATATAATATAAAAAGAAAACCACCTATTCCTCAGTTACGGAAAAATATATCAAAACTGTCTGTTAAAACATTAAATACAGAATACTAACATGTTAAAATATTAAAATATTAGATGTTAAAATGCCTGGGCAAAGAGGAAGGTTTGTACCTGGCGCCGAAAGGATAGTAATGTAGGTGCCAGGCGAACCTCGTCAGGAAGGGTGTTCCATAGTTCGAGGGCCACCACCGAGAAACTATTATGGAACTTGTAAAAGCACAAGTTCTGCAGATTAAAGCAGTTGAATAGGGATGTATAGGTAGGGTTGCCATATTCCAATTCCACAAATCCGGGCAGGCTGATTTGCATATTATGCAAATTTTAACTTAGTCGCATAATTTGCATATTATGCAAATCATGTCCTGATTAGGCAAATTAATCGTATTAAAAGTTGCATTGTCCAGTTTTGTTTTGTGCCTAGCAATTACCACCAAAAGCTGGGGGAGGATTTGAAGATTTAAAAAAATCCTTCATTTTCAACCTTAAATGCCTATTACGGAATATTTATTTATTAAGAGGATTTATATCCTGCCTTTCCACTGTTAAAAACAGAGTTAAGGGCAGCTTACAAACAGAGCAAAAACAATAAAAATGCACAATCAATGTAAAAACAATACAAACACAACAAACATAAAACAAGTCAATGCAGTACTATAAAAATCATACAACTTTTAACGCAGATAGAAATCAAGATCCCAATATTATCAGTTCTGTCAATCATCTTATCTAAAGGGAGCATGTCTGAATATGTAAGAAGTGTCTTTAGTACACCGATTCTCACATATCCGATCAGAGAGAGGGGAAATGGAGCCTCCTATGATAAAGGCTGGAACATGATGGAGACCTGGGTGCTGGCACCTCTTTTTTTAAAAAGAAAATAAACATGCAGTGAATTCTAGAGACCTGGCAAGCTGTGGCAGCAGTAGACAGGGTAGCTGTTCCATTCCTTAAGGGGGGGAAGGTTACACCTCCCGCTGCATTGAATATATGCATAGAGCGAGGGAGCGCCTCTGTGTGTATGTATATATATACACATGTGTGTAGGTATACGTGCACACACACACACATATCCATCCCTGGGGAGATGGAAGTAGGGTGATCTTTGGTGGAGAGATGCCTGCCAGTCATTTTGAAGAAGGGTATGTATCAAAAAATACTTTTTAGCCTTTTCTGAATTGCTGAACAGAGGCTCTGTCAGGCAACAGGGTGAGTGAGGCTGCATTCCAATGCAACTTTACTTACGAGTAAGCACCCTTTCACAAGGTGGGTACAGGGCTGAAAAATGCAAATGCTAGTATCACTGCCTTTTCTACAGAGAGGTTTGCTTTTATATCTTGTATCTGTTCAGAGGAGGGAGCGTTTGGTGGAATCAAATCCTTTTATTCCATCCTCCATGATGACAGGCAGACCCTCCCATTGCATTCACCGCTTAAGAGATATATCCTGAGAAATAGGCAACTGAGATGAAAGCTGGTTCTCCTTGCTGACGCAACCAGAAAGTGTATGGCTAAGGGGTGGAGGTGCATGTGTTGATCAAGTGGGCATGTGCAGTTTTCTAACCTGCTAGATTCTGCAGATGCAGCAGGCAAGCAGACTAAAATTCTTCATTTTTCCAGGACAACTGTGGTGTCCCTCATTGGCTAAGAAAAATAGAAGGGGGGAATTAGGGTTGCCAGGTCAGAAGCATCCCAAACCCTGAAATTTCAGGGGTGGGCCAGAGGGGGTACTCTTGAGTGATGTCACAGGGATGGGCCATAGTGCTGTCATTAAGCATGATACATTAAGCATCAATCACAGTTGTTTAGAGCATACAATGGGGAAAAAAACATTTATCCGATTGGAAATTAAGATACAAATCTTAGCTAAAAGATGAAGCCCGGGTAGGGAACATTTAATATAGCCCATTTGCTTTCAGCAAGAAGGGTTTAAGTGCCCCCAGGCCAGTCACCAGAAGGCCATTGTAGGAAGAAAGGAGCCTAGTGTTGTGGAGATGTTAGATAGGAACACTCAGGAGTAAAGATGGATGCCCCCAAAGACTGCAATTCTAAACACACTTACTAAAGGACTAAGCACCATAGAACTCAACAAGACTTACTTCTGTGTATATATAGTATGGATTGTGCTGTTGGTAAACCTTGACTAGGGATCCTCTGCAAAGACATCCATATCCAAGCAGGGTTGGCAACCCCCTGCCTGCAGTGCCCTGCCCCTATCTTTTAACATGGCTGCTCCAAAATTCTTAACAGATTTGACCCTTCAGAAAGAGGTCTGAGAAATGAGTAAGAGTAAGAAGATTCTCTACCCTTTCTGTCTACCCTGTGGGCTGCTATAAACTCACTTTGACAGCCAACCCAATTCCAGTGAGCAATAATGGACAGAGAGAAAACACACATGGTTTGGTCTACTTTCATAGGCAGCAGCTTGGGAACAGTTGTAGCCACACTTCCAAATATGTGAATTTTCTTTTACCACTATTGGGCAAGAAACAAACTGTCATGCAACCGACAAGTTGCATTACCAGTGGGTTTAAGGGGGTTGACCTGAGCACATAGAACTGTTGCTTCTATGGCTGTAATGGAGTGAGGTTAAAGATAAGTGAAATGCAAATAGGAAATAAACAACACAAAAGGCAGTAACACTTTCCTAAATGTAATACCATACCAACCACAACAAGATTCCTATGAGTAAGGCAGAAAACTCAGCATCCCACAATCAGTCCTTTTGTGTGGCAGCACCTATGCTTTGGAACTCCTTGCCTATTGACATTGGGCAGACGCCTCTTTTCAGCACCTGCTAAAATCAGTTTTCTTGAGGCAAGCCTCTCCAGGCATGTAGAAGCTATTGTGTTTTTAAATCTGTTTTTAACTCATTGTTGGTTTTATTATTTTGAATGCTTTTAAATATCTGTCCTTAACGCTTTTGCCAATAATCTTATTGTTTTCATTCTTTCTGTAAACCGCTTTGAGATTTTTTTACAATAAAGCGGTATATAAATGTTGTAAATAAAAATACATCAATAAATGTTGGAGTCACTGTGGCCCTTGAGTCTCTTCCCACTATTAGCAACCAAGGAATCTGCCTTATACTGACTCAGGCCATTTCTTACCATTTAGCTCAGTACTCATGACATGGACTAGCATTAGCTCTCCAGGATTCCACGCAATAGTCTTTTCCAGGAATTGAATTTTGGACCTTGCATGCAAAGCATATGCCCTACCGATGAGCTACAACGCTCCCCATTTAAAAAAAGTATCTTTTAAATTGTTCTTTGCAATTCACTCTTGAATGCACATCATACCTAGGGCAGATCCACACCATTTATTTCTAGCACATTCAACACACCTTTGAAGCACATGAATCCCACCACAGAATCATGGGAATTTTAGTTTGTTAAGGGTAGTGAGAACTATAACTGTGAGGGGGAAACTACACTTCCCAGGATTCTTTAGGGGAAGTCATGCATTTTAAATGTGAGTTGCATGTGCTTTAAATGTGTTGATCTACTTAATCAACTTTGCCTGCATGTAAATCGTTATGATTAATTTTTCAAAATGGAAATGAGCTATAAAGTGTACTGGGTGATCATGGGCTACTCACCATCTCTCAGCCTATCCTCCCCTCACGATGAAAACAACGGAGAACCATGACCACCCCAAGGAAGAAGGGCACACTTAAAATGCAGAGGGAAAAAATCATCTACAACCATAGTGTGAAATCAAATACTTATTAAGACACAGTATGAAGAAATATTTATATAAACATGACTATCAAATATGTTTATGAATTACACAATCTGTAAATATATTTATAGTGCAATCCGATGTTTGTTTACTCAGAAGCAAGTCCCAATGTATTCAATGGGGCTTACTCAAACTGGGAAGTGTGTAGAGAACTACAACCTCAAGTGATAAGGAACTTGTTCTTTCAACAAGCCTTTTAAGTTGAGACCTTATCCCAGTCTGAGTCTGTGTTGGAATTGCTTTTTAATATGTTTTTAAGCCTTTTTTTTTTTAAAAAAAAGATGTTTCTCAAAGCTTTTAAGAATGTTTTCAAAGATGTTTTAATAGATTTTAAAGTCTGTTTTTTATGATGTTTTAAGGTGCGTTTAGTGCTTTTGTTTGCCCTGGGAGGAAGGGCAGGATATAAATCAAATAATAAATAAATAAACATTCACTCAACCCAAAATTCAGAATCATGCCTCCTTAGGCAGTTTTCCAACTGTTTATTCTTGCTTTATGGTTATTGGATTTTAAAGGGATTTATTTCTTATTGTGAGTTGCCTTGGTTTCTAATCACCAACCCTACCTCACAGGGTTGTTGGAGGGCTTCATATACACACACACTGCAGATGTATAAATACATACAGCCCATATAATAGTTTATTGTCAAACCAGTTGGTCATTGCAGAAAAATCAGTATTAGTTTTAAAAAGATCAGTATTAGTTTTCTACATAATAAAAAACTGTAATACCTAAGTAAGCCCTGCCTAATTGCTTTAAAATAGGACTGGAGAGAGACAGTTTTAGAACACAAACACAATTCTTTTTTACATTCACTCACAAATCCCATTAATTTACAGCACATTCATAACCATGTCTACTCAAAAGTAAGTCCTATTGAATTCAATGGGATTTACTCTGGGCATATGGGATTAGTATTGCTTTTACCCCCACAAAAGCAAGTATTGGGAAGGTTTTTAAAACACTGCCCAGGATCTGACTCCTGCACACAAGAGAAAAAAACCTGGAATGTATATACTTACCCAATTTATGAGATTTTCAGATAAACGGGGGGAAACCACCATTTTCTGGCATTGCAATGAGGTTTTCTAGACACTGCCTCAGGTCAACCAAACACAACCCTGGCTTCACTTATTGGCTGCAATTCTGAATGGGCAGGGTTAGAGGCGAGCTACAAAGTGCTATACAGTAGGGCCCCGCTTATATGGTGGGTTAGGGACCAGGCCCACATCGTAAAGTGGAAATCGCCATAAAGCAGAACCCATTGACTTTAATGGGTCACGTAGCGCGAAAATGCCACCAAAATGCCGCAAAATGGCAAAATCAGCTTTAAAACGGGGAATTTCCCCTGAGTGAAAGCCGCTGCATCAGCGGAACGCCGGAAAGCGGGGCCCTATTGTACAGGACAGATTTGTTAAAAAAAAAAGATTTAACAGTTTTGATGTATATCTCGAGAACTGGACCACCTAGAAACTTAATTTTTTTTAAAAAAAATTAAAGCTGAGAATCCGGGCCACCTAATGGGCTAAACGGGCACCGGGTGGCGTGGAAAGAATCCAGGTAAAACCCAGCTAACCGGGCAATATAGGAACCCTATGTATAGGCAAAGTGATCCCTCAAGTAAACTGATCCTAAACCATTAAGGGCTTTATATATAGACAGTAATATCTTGAACTTGGCCCAGTAACAAATCAGCAGCCAGTGCAGATTTTTGAGCACTGGTGTAATATGCTTACAGGATCTCACTGCTGCTAACAGTTGTGCTGTAGCAACCATGATAGATCGCTTAGCCATAATTACATAAATGTAATATTTAATTATTAAATAGAGAATCAGAAAGCCAACGACTAGTCTCAGCAACCACCTTTAGCCTGAGCCTGTAATATGATTTAATTTTTTTACCATGTGTCCATTTTTCTTCCTCCTCCCCTTCACCTCCTTTTCTCCTTCACCCTTGGGCTTTCCCCCTCTCTTCTTCCAATTTCCTACTCCCTCTCTGTTTTCCTTCCCCTATTCTCTCCACTTTTTTAAAAAAAATACCAGACAAAACAAAAATTGTGGTGGCGGCATAATTTCTGTTTCTTTCCTTTATACAAGATTCAGATAAGCCACTGCCAAGGAGCCCAGTTGCCCCCAGCTGGTAGTTGCGGACAAGGAAGGTGCTGGCTTGTGCAGCTGTGGCAAGCTGAGCAGGCCTTAGCCAGCTGGGGAGGACTAGCTTCAGAGAGAGGCAATGGTAAACCCGCTCTGAATATCGCTTACATGAAAACCCTATTCATAGGGTAGCCATAAGTCAGGATTGACTTGAAGGCAGTCCATTTCAATTTTTGATTATATTACCAGAAAAATAAAGAATCAGTCAAAAAGGTCATTATAAAATACAAGCAAATATTAGTAAATAAACATTATTAAAAATCAAACACCAAGCAAACATTATAAAAGAGTAACCAAAACAAAGAATCATTAACAGAAATATATTATCATTTCAGAGTAATTTAACTGCTTGGCCCAAGATTTTAATGTTTTGAGATTTGCTATTAACCTGCTATAAATTTGATTGTTTAGATTAATTTCACTATGCTTGCAATTTCCCAGATCTTAATTAGCTATTGATAGAAAGGGGTGCATTTATTTGTTTTCAGAATTTTCATTAAGTTTAGCTCAGAGCTGAGAAACTTTTGGACCTCTGGGCTCTTGTTCCCATCAGCCTCAGTCAACATGGCCAATGATCAGGGATTTATGGGAGCTGTTTTCCGGCAACATCTAGAGGGCCACAAATGTCACATCCCTGGGTTACCTGCTGGGTTAAACAGCATGCAAAAACAGCTTCTTCTTCCTTTTTTACAAGGTTCAGATAAGCCATTGCAGTATTTGGATCAGCAGGAGAAGAGGTACCCCAAAATGTATGTTTCCATTGTAAAATTCTGTTCTAAAAATTAGCAGTAATTGGAAAACTCTGCTAAATGTGTATAAAGGCTGTCCTGCTGGAATCACAACACCAACTTCTTCTTTGGAACAGATTATACATTTTAAAACCTTGTCAGAGTATGATACCTTATATTTTCTAAGTGTACAGCTAAGATGTTTTAGGTCCCAAAAGCTTGGGAGATCCCAGTGCTACAGACAGGGCTAAGCCTCATGTACAATGTTCACCTCCAGTACAGATACCTCCCAATCATCTTGGTCCACATTGTTCCAGCATATCTGATCCATCTTTGACTCATTTTCCATAGAACATTGTTCCAGAACTCTTGAGGATCATCCAGGTGGACAGATGAGTCAAAGATGGAACGTTTTGGGCAACATGGGCCCTGTAATGTCTGGCAAAGACCAAACACTGCATTCCACATGATGAACTTCATACCAACAGTGAAGCATGGTGGATGCAGTGTTATGGTTTGGGGATGCTTTGCTGCATCAGGACCTGGATGACTTTCCATCGTTGAAGGAACCATGAATTCTGCTTTGTATCAGAGAATTCTACAGGGGAATGTCAGGCCATCCGTCAGCTGAAGTGCGGCTGGGTCATGCAGCAAGACAATGATCCGAAACACACAAGCAAGTCTACATCAGAATGGTTGAGGAACAAGAAATTTCAAGTTTTGGAATGGCCTAGTCAAAGTCCAGACCTAAACTGCATTGAGATGTTGTGACAGGACCTGAAAGGTGCAGTTCATGCTCAAACACTCACAAATTTCACTTTGTTAAAACCAGTTCTGCATGGAAGAGTGAGCCGAAATTCCACGACAGTGCTGTGAGAGACTGATCAAGAACTACAGGAAGTGTTTGGGTTGGACTCATTGCTGCTAAAGGTGACGTAACCATGTTTTGAGTCTAAGGGGGCAATTACTTTTTCACACGGGGCATTGGGTGTTGCTTAGCTTTCTTTAATAAATAAATGAAATAAGTTTCAAAATGTGTTATTTGTTCACTCAGGTTCCCTTTTCCCTAATATTAGATTTGGTTCAAGATCTGATAATGTTCAGTGAGAAAAATATGCAACCATGCAGAAAATCAGACAGAGGGCAAATACTGTTTCATGGCTCTGTATTTCAAACTCAAATCTTTTCTCAGTCTGTCCTACTGTTAGATAGACTGAAATCTATACCAAGCACTATCCTTGTAAGTATCACTAGAGAAGGGCAGGATCCAGACTGGCTCAGGATCTTACCACCAGTTTGGGGGAGTTTTTCCAGTCCCATTTTGGAGACTGGATCAAATGGACTTCAAAAATAGGCTAGAAAGGTCCAAAATGCCCTGGGGTGCTCCTGATAATGCTCTCACTGCCATCTTCCATGAAGCCGGATGCATTTCTCTTATCGCCATAGCTCTGGTAATAGACTGTCTATATGTGATACACACCATGTGAGAAGTAGCCACTCGTGATCTGGGCTCAGATTTTACAGAATTCTGAAGGCTTCCCTAGAGAAAGCTGGAAGAGATTGCATTCACAGGCACAGGGAAGCCTTCACATTCATGATCACACACACAGAGAGGGCAGTATTCAACTAACATGCCCCATCAGTGCAAGGATTTCCACTTGTGCACTAGTGGCAAAGTCAGAAGTGCAGGGTCCTTTCATAATAGTCACCCCCCCCTTTTGCTGCTGGGTTGAGAATGAGATTTTTGTTACTGCCTTCTCCCACAACAACTGACATCTCTAGGAGCCAATCAGCATGAAAGGGGAGAGTGTTAGCTACTGAGAAGAGTTTTCTCAGTAGCTGACTCATCTCCTTTCACTCTGGCTCCAATCAGCAGGAAAGGACAAGGAAGCATGGCTGAAGACTCTTTTCAGTGGCTAACACACTACCCTTTCATGCTGATTGGCTCATAGGATGCTGGAGACACAGGGACCCTGCTGGGACCTGGCTCCCAAAAAAGTAAGCGGTCTAAGACCCCCTGAGACTCTGCATGACTACACCCCTGCTTGTGCAACAGGACTTTTCCCCCCTCTCCTCCCCCTGTGTGTACTCTGTGCCCTCCCCAAATCTGCTCCAGAGGGTTGGGGAAAACTCCAGAACAGATTTAGGGGGCGCATGAGGGAAGAAGAGGGAGAGAATATTCCAACGCACAAGCAGAAATCCTTGGACATTTACATAGTGATATCTTTGATGCAACCCACAGAAATTATTTATCTATACTCTCCTCCTGCTTTCTCTGCTCTGTGGAAGCCTTCAGAATTCTAGGCAATTGGAGCCTGTTATATACCTGCCTACTTTTGATGTAATGAATACAATGTGTAGTCAGGTTTTGAGCATGGCAGCTGCAGAACAATGGCACAGATGGTCCTGTCTACAGGAGGGAGCAAAGGTTGTAGGGAAACATAAAAGTATTGTTTGTGAAGTAAAAATGTGTGGTCAGCTAACAGTTGTGAGATTTACTTCCTGGTTAACACATCAGCCAGCTGACACGGAACTACAGCCTTCAAATGCGAGGAAAGGAAAACATGAAAGATCTATGATTCTGTGATAATGTATGGCCATGAACTGAAGTTGGGAAAATGGACCTAGGACCAGTCCTATGTAAAAACACTTACAGATGACAAAAAAATGAATGCCCTGGGGCAGGCATAGGCACTGGGCAGGAATTACTTTGTTTTTCACTAGAAACAACAGCAAATAGAGCCAGATGCAAAATAGTAGCAAGGCAGGGGGAAGTGAAGGCGGGTGTAGTCAGATACAAAATGGTGCCCCAAAGGATGAAACCATTTATCTGCAGTACCCCATGTAGGCTGGGATAGCATCTCTCTTAGGGTTGCCAGGTCAGAAGCATCCCAAACTCTGAGATTTCAGGGGTGTGCCCTAGTGATGTCGTAGGAGGTGTGCCCTAGTGATGTTATAGGGGCAGGCCCTAGTGATGTCATTAAGCATGATACATTAAGCATCAACCACATTAGCTTGGACCATACCACTCAAACAAAAACAATTTCTCTGATTGGAAATTAGGATAGAAATGTTAGTTAAATGAGGGTGTTTCCAGGGCCAGCTGAAGTGACAGGATCATTGCTTCTCACCTGCTTAGACAGCCTGGGTAGGGAACATTTAATCTAGCCTACTTGCTTCTGGCAAGAAGGGTTTAAGTGGCCCCAGACCAGGCCAGTCACCAGAAGGCCATTGTAGGAAGAATGGAGCCTAGTGTTGTGGAGATGTTAGATGGGAGCACTCAGGAGTAAAGATGGAATGCCCTGAAGGCTGCAATTCTAAACACACTTACTAAGGGACTAAGCCCCATAGAACTCAACAGGAGTTACTTCTGTGTAGATATTGTTAGGATTGTGCTGTTGCTAAGGCTTGACTAGGGATCATCTGCAATGATATCCATATCCAAGTAGGGTTGACAACCCCCTACTTGGAATGTTCTGCCTGCCTTTTAATGTGGCTGCTCCAAACTTCTTTACAGACTTGAACCTTGACTTCAGAGAGAGGTTTGAGAAATGAGTAAGAAAATTCTCTAATCTTTTCTGTCTTCCCTGTGGGACAGCAAACCCAGTTCCAGTGAGTAATAATTGACAGAGAGAAAACACACATGGTTTGGTCTACCTTCATAGGCAGTAGATTGGGAACAACAGCAATTGAAGCCACACTTCCCAGTATGTGAGTTCCTTTTTACCACTACTGGGCAAGAAACAAATGATCATGCAAATAAGATGCATCATCAGTGGGTTTAAGGGGGTTCAGCTGACCACATGGAACCACTGTTGTTGCTTCTATGAATGTAAGGGAGGAAGGACAGACGTAAATAAAATGCAAATAGAAAAAGAAAAAAAGACAGTGATTTCCTAAATGCAATACCATACCAACCACAATAAGCTTCCTATCAGTAAGACAGAAAACTCAGCATCCCATAACCAGTCAGGGTTCTTCACCAAAACTAAAAAAACCTGGGTGCCAGTCAGCCAAGGTCACAGAAATACCCATGCAGCACAACCTGACCCAGGGGTAGCAGTTAGTGTAGAATGCTATGGCACAATTGCTGACATGAGTGAGACCCTATCAGCACATAATACCTCTGCTCTGAAATCTGCACTGGTTGTGCTTTCCATGTTACGAGTTCCACATAGTGCTTGTTCTGCTCTTGTAAGAAATCGATCCTTTAGTGTAGCAGTACCTACTCTTTGGAACTCCATTAGGCAGGCGCCTTCATTGTACTCATTTTAGTACCTGCTAAAAACATTTTTGTTTAGGCAAGCCTATCCAGGCATGTAGAAGCTATTTTTAACTAATTATTGCTTTTATTAGTTTGAATGTTTTTAAATACCTGTCTCTAACTGTTTTTGCCAGGCATTTTATTGTTTTAATTCCTTCTATAAACATCTTTGAGGTTTTTTACAATAAATGAAATACATAAATAAATTTCAGAGTCACTGTGGCCCTTGGATCTCTTTCCTCTTTTATACTGAGTCAGGCCATTTGGTTCCATCTAGCTCAGTCCAGCTGACATGGACTAGCATTGGCTCTCCAGGATTCCAGGCAATAGTCTCTTCGGGAAATTGAATTTTGGACCTTTGCACGCAAAGCATGTGCCCTACTACTGAGATACAGCCCTGTTTTAAAAAGTATCTTTTAAAATTGTTCTTTTTATTTCACTAATGAATGCACAGCATTTTAGGGCAGATCCACATTATACATTTAAAGCACATTCAACATACATTTGAAGTACATAAATCCCACCACAAAATAATGGGAACTGTAGTTTGTTAATGGCGGTGGGAACTATAACTGTGAGGGGGAAACTACACTTCCCAGGATTCTTTGGGGGAAGTCGTGCACTTTAAATGCAAGTTGGATGTGCTTTAAATGCATTATGTGGATCTGCATTACTTTATGAACTTTGCCTGCATATAACCACCCCAAGAAAGGCACACTTAAAATGTAGAGGAAATAATAATTTATAAATAATAATTTATAACCATAGTATTAAATCAGATACATATCAAGACATAGTATGAAGAAATATTTATATAAGTATGAATGTAAAAGATTATTTACACAATCTGTAAAGATATTTATAGTGCAATCCTAAAATGTTGATTATTTACACAACCTGTAAAGATATTTATAGTGCAATCCTATGCATGTTTACTCAGAAGCAAGTCCCAATGTATTCAGTGGGGCTTATTCAGACAGGGAAGCATGCACAGGACTGCAATTCAGTGATACTGGGTGAATTCACTCACCCAATGCCACTTTAAGCTGTTTTGCACCTGTTTTAGAGTTGTTTTATGATTACTGGATTTTAAATGGCTTTATTTCTTGTTGTGAGCTGCCTTGGTTTCCAGCCCTACCTCACGGGGTTGTTGTAAAAACTCCATATATATACACACACACCGGAGATGTAAAAATACATACACCGAATATAATAGTTTATTGTCAAAACCAGTTCGCCATTGCAGAACATTTTTTTAATGTTCCTGCCAAATAAAAGCAGTGACACCTAAGTAAGCCCTGCCTAACTGCTTAAAAAAAAAGAATTGGAAGGGGAGAGAAAGATTTACAACACAATCCTTTTCAATGTTCACTCAAAAGTCCATTGATTGTTAGCACAGTCCTAACCATGTCTACTCAAAAGTAAGCCCTACTGAATTCAATAGGGTTAGGTCCCAGGTATGTGGAATTAGCATTGCAGCTTTACTCCCAGAAAAGCTTCATATTGGGAAGGTTTTCAGAACAAGTTATGAATAAGACAAATAAACTGCCCTCTTCAACAGTCTAACAAAATTTAAACTTGTTTGTCTCCTTAATTAGAAAAGTATAACACTGCAGCATGTTCACTTTTTAAAACTTCTGTTCAAAAATTATTTGAAAGATAAAATGTATAATATGCAATTTTTGCAAGTAATTAAAAAAACCTTACATGTACACTTTTATGCCTACCAAGATCCTGCTGTGGTCTTCCGTTGTAGTGCAATCCTATGCATCAGAAGCCAGTCCCAATTCTGTACTCTTTATGCTGCTGAAAGCTAATATTTACTGGATTCCTGATGTGACACCAGCAGGAAAAGGAAACTGTAAGTTTAGCTATTGCCTGGGGTCAACAAATCTTGTCAATCACAACTTTGACTTCACTTATTGGCTAGAAACCTGAAAGAGCAGGGATTAGAGCAGCTGGTACTAACAGAAGTTGTGGGGTGTGTGACATTTTGGTTTATATCTTTTGAACCAGACCACCTAGAAATGTAATTTTTTTAAAATTAAAGCTAAGAGTCTGGAGATGAAGGTGACTCACCCAGAGACCCCCAGAGGACTCCCCAAAACCGGAGTCTTCATGCAAAAACTGGAGACCTGACAACCCTACTCTCTCTATACATAAAAGTCAGATGTGCACCTGAGTTATTACAGATCAGAGATCTAACAGCCTAATTTGGGGATGGGGGGAGGTTTTTCTTGTTACAGTTGTTACTTAGGAGCAAATAAACCCTATGCTAATCAAGTACAGATCTTCCAGCAATCTACTGACAGATGCAGATCTATGACCCGCCCATCCCTACCCTGCTGCACCCAAGAAGAAATGCATAGTATCCACTATACAATCTCTTTTATCTCATCCTCTGTCAATATCCAAATCTCCATCTTTCTTGCACATCACAAAGTTTCTTCTTGTTTTTTGTGTACCAATAGACATCTCAAAATCTGTAAAGTTTGAAGCTCCAAAATGCCAATTAGGCAAATTTAATTTTTTTTAAAAACCATGTTCTGCACAATAATATTCCTCCTTGGAATGCACTCCTTAATGGCTGAAACCAATCTGTTGAAAAGATAATGAATGAATGAATAATTTTTATTGTACTAGCCATTGGCCTTGACAATATTTTAAAAAAACCATTCAATACAACAGAATAAAAATACATGTTAAAATAACAAATTTAAAATCCAGTGTAATTTTTAAAACATTTAACACAATATAGCAAATCCAGTTTAAACTAAAAAGGAGACACTCTTAGAATTCTTAACCATAGTCTGTCACATTTTGCTATCTCTTTTTGCTCGGAGTTTCCTTGCAGCTAGAGCAAATAGTGCTGTTCTATAGGTTATATATGGGTAAACATCTTCTAAAAGAAAACAATCTTATGTTCAGAATAGGTTGATAGGCTAAACAAGATATTTTCCAGGATTTTTTCCTTGGTCCATCATATAAACGACATTTCAGTATATAGTGGGTTATGTTTTCCACCTGTTTTAAGTTACAGATACAGATGCATTGGGAAGTTGGAAGCTTTCTATATCTGCCAACCAGCATAGCTGAAGGCATGATTTGTAAGTGTAATTCTAGAAAAGTCCTGCGGAGGGGGAACACTGTCAGTTCTTCTAGATACATGGCTCTTTGGTGATCCTTTTTAAAGAGGCGTTACCATTGGGCAAATTTGGATTTCTGCATCAACCTCCTGTCTTCTCTAGCTTGTTTTTCATATAAGCTAACCTTTAATTCTTTTTTATCTAAAACAGCCCAAAAGGAGTCTGGCAACTTATATTTTTGCATTGAATTTTGGATTGAATCAATTGAATCCCCTTTATTCTCTGGAAGAAAATATGCTTGTTTTATCAGTGACCTTCCATTAATGTGAACATCTGTTTATGGTATTTCAAATGTGCCACCTCACTTCAATGGAGGGCCAACCCACCTCTGTGTGAAGGATAGAGGCTGGGGTCTCTGGAGGACAGCCTAATAATCTTCGCAAATATTTGTTCTGTATTATATCCAATGATTTAGTATAAATTTTATTCTCCATACCTCTGAAGCATACATTTGGGATATCACCTTGGCTTGTAATATTTTTAACGCAGGGATTATCATTTCCCCTCTCTTTGTGAAGAACTTTAATATTGCTCCACTCACTTGTGTAGCTTTAATAACACTAGATTTTCTATGTGCTTTCTATGATAAATTTTCTTCAAAGAGGATATCCAAGTATTTATTCATACAAACTTGTTCAATTGTATGTTCATCTATTTGCCATTTATATTTTGGTGGGCGATGACCAAATATTATTTTGGATTTTGTAAAATTTATACTGAGTTTTTCTTCTCTGCAATATCTTATAAACCTTTTAAGTAATGTCTACAAACCTAACCGAGTGAGGGATAGTAACACTATGTCATCTGCGTACATTAGGATTTGGACCTTCCTGCCAGAAATTACAGGTGAACAGGTGTCCTCCTGTTCCAATATATGGACAATATAATTTACATAAATATTAAACAGAATCGGTACCAGTAAGGTAATTTCCTCTTTAGCCTTTTAATTAGGTTATCCTGGTCATTAGGAAATTGTATAGTACAAAAGAATTCTTTCACTTGCCTAATGAACAGATGTGGATGGAAGTTCTATAAGCCACAAGATACTGTGAGTGGCCCCTCACTTGTATTCATTTTACTTTTGGTCTGTGTGTGTTAAATTTGAATGTTTCAAATTGGAAGGGGCAGTTAAATAAATTAACTGTTGGTTAAACTGTTTATGGACAGCCACTGGCTATTTGCTGGTTATTTAACAAACAGCACGATCACAGAAGGGGCAGCAAATGTACACACTTGCCTTGGAGTAATTAATTAATAGGCACTTTAGGCTGGGGAGCTGATGAGCCACAGCAGCAATGATCTTCTATATCAAGTTGGCCAAAATGGTCACACAACTGGTTTTATTTGACCTCTGGAAGCCCTGTCAAGGTATGATTTTTTAAAAAGCCTGTTCCACTTGTAAAAGAAATGAAAACTGTTTCCAAGCTGTAAGAAATAAAGATATCCCACATTTTAATATTACAGCTCTTGGCTGAAGTTACTATTTCAACCCTTAGGACTGGCCCCACTAACTTTGGGGGATACCTTTCAATCTCAATGGAAGCGAGAAATGATCAATAAACTTGGAACTCTTGGTTTCTCACTTCCTGCGATTGGGGCCTTAGGCTATATGACCGCCAAAACAACAATTATTCAATGCCTCAAAGATATTGAATTTCAAAACAACCTGAGCCTGGTTGCAGCTCATTCGCACTGTCTTATCAATGTTAAACCTTGTATCCCTGTTACTTACATTTCAAGTTTACCTACCCCGAAACTTAGGAGAGCTTTTACCCTAGCACGAGTCAATACTTTGCCCTCGGCACTATTGGAGGGTAGATATAGGGGTGTTGCATATCGTGACCGGATTTGCCCTTGTGGAGTAGAGGTGGTGGAGACTGTGAACCATGTGTTGCTCTACTGTCCTTTTTATTCCGAGCTCCGCCTCAAGCTCATTTCCCCACTTCTATCCAATTGTTCTTCGTGCTCAGAGGTTACGATTTTGCAATACTTATTGGCAGACTCAGATTCCCAGACCACTGCCAAGGTTGCCTCATTCTGCGTAGCTGCTATGGCTCGCAGGAGGGATTTAATGCATTGTGCACTAGATTAAGGTACCAGCTAGCTCAGTATGTGGACGTAGTTAACAATGTCCCTGTATTGTGATGATAATGTATTGGATTCTGTGTTCTCTGATACCCAGAGGTCTTGTAACTATAATTGCTGGTCTTGGACCATAATAAAGATTTTACTTACTTACATATTACAGCTCTGTGAAAACAAAAATTTCAACTCCGTTTTGTACAAATGTGTATGCATTTCTGTATTATTGCCACAGTACAGAATATGATCAAATGTCTGGTGTTCCAGAACTGGGAAGCCCTTCTACTTAGAAGGCATCAGTGTTATTATGGAGCCAGTCTGCCCATGAGGAGGGCAACTTGTTCAGGAAAATATGCTCCTGGCCATCAAGACAGTTTTTGAGGGGAACAGAATTGTTCTAAGAAGGTGGGCATCTATGCCCTGTATGAGGAATGCAATTCGTTGCCCATTATGGTTACACTTATATAATGCTTATTTAACCCAGCCATGTGTGTTAATTTATGAATTTGTATTTATCACAAAGAGCATTTAGATCAGGGTTGCCAATCTATTTACTCTGAAGGCTCGGGTGGGTAATCCTCCCACTACCCCCTTGGAAGACATATTGATCTCAAAGATGCTGGTCTCAGAAGAGCAGCATCTATTACGATATTTATTGCATTTGAAGTCTCATCTCCACTCTTGATCTTTTGAAATCTGATCTCAGAGGAAGGTGATGAAGCACAGGGGAGGAGTGGAGCGCGTGGAAAGTGGGAGCAAGGAGACTCCCTTTGCTCTGTGAGCTTTGCTGAAATGTAAGCAGGGAGGTGATCAAGGACATCAGCCTTTCCAAATTAAGCCTTTTAAATGTATATTAATGAAGGGAAAAGATGAAAAGGCAAAGACTGTAGTAGAGCCAGTTTCACAAAGAAGGCCGTTGGGGTTTTTGATAATAAACAGTATTGTCTTTGTAATGAAGCTTTCTTCATTTTGAAGTTTTGCACTGGGGAACAGAAAACCCAAGAGCAGACTCCGAAGGGAACTGTG
This sequence comes from Rhineura floridana, assembly GCF_030035675.1. Taxonomy (NCBI): domain Eukaryota; kingdom Metazoa; phylum Chordata; class Lepidosauria; order Squamata; family Rhineuridae; genus Rhineura; species Rhineura floridana. Next base: position 6,119,478 of record NC_084481.1, on the reverse strand, counting down.
CCATGCTCCTCATGTGAAATTGTGGGGACCAATGCAGTGCATCTGCAGAGTCCATTAAAAAGCCGGTCCCTATTTCTTTGGGATACCTTCCACACTCACAGTGGAAGAAAACCTTGCAGACTGGATTTGGATTTGGGGGTCCATTGTGTGGACGTGTTAGAGAGTAAGGACATATTTGCCTCCATTGTCTATGTCAGAAAGAAACCTGATGCTAGCATAGTGGAATCCCAATTGAAGACGTTTCTACATCCTAAACAGAAATGTATCCTATAGATGTGAGAAACAGGCCTCAATAGCTGAATATGTTAAAAGAGCTTTAAGAAATTTGTCTGGCTGCTGGATCCAAAAAGTATTTTTCTAGGATGCAAGTCTCAGCAAATTAGGTGGGAATTATTCCTAAAGTGCAAAATTAGACAATACATAGCTTTGTCAAAAGGTTTCCCTGTATCTTAGAACCCATAAGAGGCAGAAGGGGGGGATCCATAAACATTCATGTTAACATCTGCTATAGTTGATGAAATGAGAACTACATTAGCTGTAAACAGCTATAAAAATTTTCCTCAGTGAAGGGCTCCCACATCTTCCATTAAAAGAGAGAAGGAGGGAGGATGGTTGCCATTTATTTTACTTTACTTTCTTTTCTATCCTCTCCTAAGGTTCATTGTAGCTGATAAGCCTGTCTCTCTTTGTTACCCTCCCAGAATCCTCCAGCTGAACATAGGCATCCTTCACCAACCTGCTGCCCTCCAGATGTTTTGGATGGCAACTCCCAGCAGCCCCAGACAGCACAACCTTGCTGGCTGGGAATGATGGGAGTTGTAAGCCCAAAACATATGGAAGGCACCAGACTGGCAAAGGCTTCTACAAAATAGTGGGGGTAAGGATATGTATTGATTTATATCCACATTATACCTAACATTACAGAATTTAAAATACTGAGTATGCCAAATATTATTTTAAACCTGAACATTGGGCAATTGTCAGTTTTAAATTTTCACTCTGTCCTATTGATCAAGTTGCTCAAGAAAGGCAGCTGCTCCTCTTTTGGCTTTAGCACTATGCTTGAGGTTTAAATGTGTCCTCATCTGTGAGAGGTTGTACCACCAAGAAGGAAAGGTGATAGCCCAAGCAAGGCGGAGGTCAGAGGTCAGAGGGTTCCAGGCAGACAGGAGGGTGGGATAAGTCAGGGTCAGCATCTCTGAGTGGGAACAACATGTGGGTTTCAGATGCTGAAACTTCAAAATTTGCAACTCTCCAATCAAACAATTTTTACAAAAAATTCATTATATTAGAGGAAAGTGTTAATGAAAACATAAGTAAAAATAACATACAATGAAAATGAATACATAAGTGAAAATAACTTACAAAATGCATTATTTTATTAGAAGAAATTGCTTGCAAAAACATTAGTCAAAACTGCATACAGAAATGTTTATTAGGAGAAATTCACACTAAAATGCTGAAGAATTTTCATTTTTTTTAAAAAATTGCAAATTGCTGCAGAAGGGTAGAAAAATGAATTTGAGATTGGAAAAATAAGAGGACCGAATGGGAGGACTGAACTGACAGAACCTTCCATCCAGACAATCAGCAGTGTCCTGGAGCAACTGGCAGATCTTTGTAGCCTGAGACAGGTGCCCCACTGCCTGTAAGCTGCATCAGGCTATCAAAAGGGCTGTAAGGATATTCCTTCAGGGCTCTCCTGACCCTCTGATGAGTTTGTAGACTACGAATCAAACTCTGGTGGCAGAGGTATCTTCCTTGGGCCTCATGAGCAGAGGTGAGGGCTCTGGTGCCAGCAGCTCCACATGGGATGGCCCAGGGAGTGGATCTTCCTTGGGGCTACCATCAGAGAACTCTGCCGGTGAGAATTCCTGGCCTGGGCCATGACTAGGGTTGCCATATTGCCCGGTTAGCCGGGTTTTGCCCGGATTCTATACATGCCACCTGGCGCCCGGCTAGCCCCTTAGGTGGCCCGGATTCTCAGCTTTAATTTTTTTAAAAAATTAAGTTTCTAGGTGGTCCGGTTCTAGAGATATGCATAAAAACGTCAGCCGCCCCCCCGACTGTTAAATCTTTCTTTAAACAGTACTGTATGCACTTCCTAGCTTTAACCCCGCCCATTCAGGATTGCAGCCAATCAGGGATTGTGTTTCAGTTTCATTGATCTGAAGCAGTGTCTAGAAAACAAAATGGTGGTTTCACCCCCTGTTTATCTGAAAATCTCATAAATTGGGTAAGTATATACATTTCAGTTTTTTTCCTCTTGTGTGCAGGAGTCAGATCTTGGGCAGTGTTTTGAAAACCTTCCTGATGCTTGCTTTTTGTAAGAGCAATGCTAATCCCATATGCCCAGAGTAAATCCCATTGAATTCAATAGGACTTACTTTTGAGTAGACATGGTTATGAATGTGCTCAAAATCAATGGAACTTTGGAGTGAATGTAAAAAAGAATTGTGTTTGTGTTCTAACTCTTTCTGCCCCCTTCTCCAGTCCTATTTTAAAGCAAGTAGGCAGGGCTTACTTAGGTATTACAGTTTTTATTCTGTAGGAAAGTAATACTGGTTTTTTTAAAACTAATACTGATTTTTCTGCAATGACCAACTGGTTTGACAATAAACTATTATATGGGCTGTATGTATTTATACATCTGCAGTGTGTTTGTGTGTGTGTATGGAGTCTTTCCAACACCCCTGTGAGGTAGGGTTGGAAACCAAGGCAGCTCACAACAAGAAATAAAGCCATTTAAAATCCAATAACCATAAAAACAAGTATAAACAGTTGCAAAACAGCATAAAGTGACATGATTCGGAATTTTGGGTTGTGTGAATGAAGTTGCTTATCACTTGAGGTTGCATTTCTGTCCCTGTTTGAGTAAGCCCCACTGAATACACTGGGACTTGCTTCTGAATAAATAAACCTAGGATTGCACTATAAATATATTTACAGTTTGTGTAAATAATAAATATATTTGATATTCATGCTTATATAAATACTTCATTTATCATATTTTTGGTTTTTGGTTAGGAATCCTGACTGGTTGTGAGATGCTTAGTTTTTTGCCTTACTCATAGGAATCTTGTTGTGGTTGGTATGGTATTACATTTAGGAAAGTGTTACTGCCTTCTGTGTTTTTTTCCTATTTGCATTTCACTTATCTTTAACCTCACTCCGTTACAGCCATAGAAGCAACAGCAGCATATGCAAGATAATTAACTCCCATTAGTGATAAGAACAAGAATTTATAATTATTATTTCAATTAAAACAAGAGGCTTATCAATACTTTGAAGAGGACCAGATATTTATTTTGTTTCTGAGCCCAGGACTGGGTCTTTCATGATGCCCGGGGGGGGGAGCAGGAGAGTAGTCGATAAGACAGACATCCTGGCATTGATAATTTAATTAGCAAGGTATGTGTGGGGATGTTGCACACTTCCAGGCCCAGTTTCATTTTGAGTATGGAGGTGGAACCTGTGTAGATGTGGTTGATCAAAGGGAGAAGAAATTTTGAGTTAAGCAAAGCTCTGCTTTTATAAAACCTAAGAATCATACAGATACTTTGAATGTCTGAGTGCCTGCACCAGTGGAATACTGGAGGAACTTGTAAAACTTGCTGCAACAGTATTTAGAACTGAGCATGTGGTGTGAAAGACTCCTTTTCCTAACATTTTGGCTTCTTGTTTTTCTCCACCCACCGCATCTTTAAAATATATCGTATAAGGTTAACCGTACTGCTGCCCTGACTTACTTTGTTTGTTGCTATTTTGTGTTTTTATTATGTTTTTATATTGATTGTGTATTTTTATTGTTTTTATTATATTTGTAAGCTGTGCTGAGCTTTGTTTTTAACAGCAAAAGGGCAGGATATAAATTCTCTTAATCAATCAATAAATACGCCATAGTGTTGGAAACTAGAGTCTAGGCATTTAAGGCTGAAAATGTTGCTTTTAAAAAAAAGATTTCTCACATCTTTCCCCAGCTTTTGGTGGTAATTCCTAGGCACAAAAACAAAGCAACTGGACAATCCAAATATTAATATGCAGATATTTTGCATAATATGCAAATAATATGCAGATGTTTGCATAATATGCAAATACTTTACATAATATGCAAATTAACCTGCCCGGATTTGTGGAACTGGAATATGGCAACCCTAGCCATGACAAAATGGGCCTCAGACCAGATTGGGTTCATCCTCTTTCCCACTAGCATCTTGCATTCAAAGGACAACTCATCAGCTTTTACTTTGTATTTAACACTGATAGGCAGATACCTAGTTCCCAGCCCCAGGATATCTGGGGTACTGAATAGAGGTTGCACTTTGGAGAAAGGCATCTGCATCTTTGTAGGATGTACGTAAACCATCCTGGGATGCAAAGAAAACTGCATTGAAAGATGTGCTGACTGATATGTCATTTGCTGAATATCCTGGAGACCAGAATTTTGGTCATGTAATGGTGACAATTTAGAGAACAGCTCCAAATGATATGCTGGCAAGCACAGGCTCCTGTGTCGCTATCTGAGCCACACTGTGCAGAAGAATCAGCGACCATGACTCATGCAGGTTTTCCTTCACAAGAGGCAAATGTCTTCTACGTAGGCCTGTTATTAGAATCACCAGTTGCCGAAAGGGTTACAAGTACAGAGGCAAGGTTACAGCTATCACTGATTTCAGGCCTGATACCATTAGTTGGCCAGGTACAGCACTGGATGACAGCCTGGGGTTCAGAAAACCCTTCACTGCTCACTCAGCACTGTGCCTGGTTCCTATCTGTGGCTGTAGCTGTCTAGTTGGCCCCCATTCATGGTGGGTGCCTAACCATCCACCTCCAGCACCCTCTAGCTCCCTGCTGCCTTGCCTGGTCTCTGAAAAAGAGCCCGGGGTTCATTCAGTTTATCTGAAGGAGCGCCTCCAGCATCACCAATTATGCCGCCTGACGAGATCAGCCACACAAGACCTTCTCTCGGTCCCACCAGTTAAAACAGCTAGGCTGGTGCGGACCAGAGAGAGGGCATTTTCGATTGTGGCCCCCACCCTCTGGAATTCCCTTCCTTTCGATCTTTGCCATGCCCCCCTCCCTAATAGGTTTCCACCGGGCCTTGAAAACCTGGCTATTCAGGCAGGCCTATGGGATCTCTGGGGCGGGTTAGTTATTAATGTTGTTATTAATTGGTAGAGTTTTGCTTAGACGATTGATAGTCTTATTGATTGTATATTGTATTTTATTGTATTAATGTACGTCGCCTAGAGTGGTCGTTAATTCGGCCAGATAGGCGACTCATAAATAAAATTTTCTTCTTCTTCTTCTTCTCCTCTTCCTCCTCCTCCTCCTCCTCCTCCTCCTCCAGCATTTTGGGTGAGGTAATCAGGAAAATGCCCATGCCATGGTTTTCCATGGTGTCTAGAAAGGCCTTTTAAACTTTGATTTTTTAAAAAATGTTCTTTTTAAAAAATCGAAGTTTATAAAGTTTTATAGCCACTCTGGCAAATGGCAAATGGCAGCAGCAGCACAGACATTTTTCTGGCCAGCTTGCCCAGACGGTGCCTCTCTGCTCTGCTAGACCTGGCTTGTTCCTGGCCAGAGTTTGGCTTGTTCTGCCATTCTACTTCCTTTCTACTCCCCCACTCTCATTCATTCCCTGAGACGGTGCTGGCATTTAATCTGACCATAGCCCCAATTTGGCTTTTGCACAGATGAGGTTTGTGGTCCAGCTTTTAGAGGTCAGGCCTTATATCATTTTTTAAAAAAATGACTGATTATTTAAAATCCTTATTTTGAAACACTATTTGTCATAGTAACTCCATTGTGCTAAAACTGAAGATTGAATGTCCCAGCAGGTCCTCTTAACCAGCACCAGCCAAGACTTCAGATTTAAAGTGACATTTTAAGCAGAGTAACCTTGACCCTTTCACCTCATCTTTTCCTCTGCAGCAACTCAGCCTTGGGCACTGAAAGTTACCCTCCATTGTTCCTGAATTTGAGCAAGATAAATCTTGTAAACAAATGCCACCCTCATGGTCGTCAGGCCATCCAATGGAGCAGTTACACTGGCTCTGGTTTTATTACCTGCTGACTGGATGAATTTCTAGAAGCTCCAGTGGAGTATAGTTTATTCTCCTGCAAATAGGATAAACAAATAATGATCCCCTGGTTTTATCTAAACACACACTGGGATTCTTCAGCTGGGATTCTTAAATGGAAAGAGATCTAGATGACTAACTGTCAACATGGCACCGTAAAGCCATTACAAACAACAGCATGATACCGGTGTAGAACAGCTATTAAAAAGAACGAAAAAGAAAGAACGAAACAGCTTCCAAATATTGGCTGAGTACTGAGAATGTTTGGTACAAGATTTTCTGATTTTCACTCTGATCAAGTTCCAAATTCTTACAGTACTGTTTCACAAACTTTTGATAGCTGGAGGCACACTTGACTCTTCTTCTGAATTAAATTTGGAGGACCATTCCACTCTTGCATGCCCAAACCTTTTTATTAACAGATGTCCACCCTCAGAGGAATTTGCCTCCCTGTTGTTTCTGAATGGACTAGGTATGCCTCCTCTGAAGGAAGAAAATTCTACTGCATTTTTCTGTATGGCAGAGACGGAATGATCCAATCACTCCTGGTACTGATATGCAACAGTCACCCAGTGGGAGTTAACTGGAATGAGGCAACACCAGACTAGTGGATCAGGCAAAGAGGAAACAGAGAGCAGCCTCTTCTGTGGGCTGGCACTTCGGGCTCACAGGAGACTTCGACTTTGCAATTTATTGTGGCATATTACTAGCAGTTCTCTCATCATGGCCCACAGAAACCAGTGTAGGAATAACTTTTTTATCTAGTTTAACCAACAGAGCAATCCAACTCAGGAGAAGGTCCATAGCAGAAAGGTCCATGGCATCCAATTGCCTTTCGGAAGCCTCCGGGCTGGATGAATGCCAGATCAGCTGGGAGCTGCACACAGGGACTGGAAAGGAAAAGCCAGCTCTCACTAATACCCTTTGTTGTTGTTGTTGTTGTTGTTATGTGCCTTCAAGTCAATTTTGAGTTATGGCGACCCTATGAATCAGTGACCTCCAAGAGCACCTGTCATGAACCACCCTGTTCAGATCTTGTACGTTCAAGTCTGTGGCTTCCTTTATGGAATCAATCCATCTTTTGTTTGGCCTTCTTCTTTTTCTACTCCCTTCTTTTCCCCCCATCATGATTGCCTTTTCTAATGAATAATGTCTTCTCATTATGTGTCTGAAGTATGATAACATCAGTTTCATCATTTTAGCTTCTAGTGACAGTTCTGGTTTAATTTGTTTTGACACCCAATTGTTTGTCTTTTTCATGGTCCATGGTATGCGCAACACTCTCCTCCAACACCACATTTCAAATGAATTGATTTTTCTCTTATCCGCTTTTTTCACTGTCCAACTTTATTTATTTATTTATTTATTTATTTATTTATTTATTTATTTGTATCCCGCCCTTCCTCCCAACAGGAGCCCAAGGCGGCAAACAAAGTGCTGAAAACACTTAAAAACATCATAAAAACAGATCTTAAAATACATTAAAACAAAACAGCGTTAAAAACATTTTTTAAAAAACAACTTTAAAAAAGGGTTAAAAACATTATTAAAAAACATATTAAGCAATTCTAACACAGATGCAGACTTTCACATCCATACATAGAGATCAGGAATACCATGGTCTGAATGATCCTGACTTTAGTGTTCAGTGATACATCTTTGCATTTGAGGACCTTTTCTAGTTCTCTCACAGCTGCCCTCGCCAGTCCTAGCTTTCTTCTTTTCTTGACTATTGTTTCCTTTTTAGTTAATGACTGTGCCGAAGTATTGATAATCCTTGACAAGTTCAATGTCCTCATTGTCAGCTTTAAAGTTACATAAATCTTCTGTTGTCATTACTTTAGTCTTCTTGACGTTCAACTGTAGTCCTGCTTTTGTGCTTTCCTCTTTAACTTTCATCAGCATTTGTTTCAAATCATTACTGGTTTCTGCTAAGAGTATGGTATCGTCTGTGTATCTTAAATTATTGATATTTCTCCCTTCAGTTTTCACACCTCCTTCATCTTGGTCCAATCCCACTTTCCGTATGATATGTTCTGCGTATAGGTGAGTAAACACTCTCCATTGACTTCCATTCCAATTATTTTCTTAGACCAACCTTTTTCCCAGTGTAACTTTTGGCCGGCTCGGGACCTGCAGGAGCACTCTGAACACAAGTTGGATGTGGCCTAAGTCCCCACCTCTCCTCCTACTCTGACACGCCCCTGGAACACCCCTTTTTGGGCCTTCTGCCAACTTCCATGTGCTCCCCTTCCACTAGGTTGGGCCAGCTGGGTTCCGGCTCCTCTGCAGCTGATCCGGGATGAGGGGCGTAGCCCGACTGAGCCAGGAGCCTAGCCAGCTCAGCTGAGGATCCGCCATATCCAACTCCCCTCAGCCAGCGTAAATACCAGTTGGATTGTACCTTTCGTCCCTTAAGGTCAGACAAAAGGTCAAGACAGATAAAAGAAAGATCTTCACACAGTGCATACTTTATTGCTAAAATTACTTGGCAAGTATGATCCACCTCATGTGGTCCTCTGGCTGCTAATTCCTAATAATGATAATGATGATATTTGGAATCAGTAATAGTTAGGATGAGGGTTGATAAACTAAAGCTCAATCTGAATCAGATAAGTTCTATGGTACATAGTTTTTTCTAAGAAAGTGAGGTGCAAGCTGTTTTGAATGGAATCACACTACCCTGAAGGACTAAGTTCATAGCTTGGGAGCACTGCTGGATCACAGCGTTGCCTGAGGTGTTCAGTACCTTCTATCAAATCTGGCTGGTGCACCACCTACAACCCATTCTGGACAAATATAACCTGGCCACTATAATCAGTAGTGTACGGCAAATTCAGAAGTGCAGGGTCCCTTCATGATAGTCACAGCCGTGTCCTTTTTTTTTTTTTTTTGCTGTTGGGTTGAGAATGAGATCCTGGTTAATGCCTGCTCCCACAACAACAGAAGTCCCTAGGAATCAATAAGGATGAAAGGGGAGTGTTAGCTACGGAGAAAAGTCTTCTTAGTTGTTTTCTCACCTCCTTTCACTCTGATTGACTCCAATCAGAAGAAAAGGCCAAGGAAGCAAGTTAGGAGACTCTTCTCAATGGCTAACACACCCCTTATCATGCTGATTGGCTGATGGGATGCTGGAGACATAGGGACCCTGCTGGGACTCTGCTCCCAAACAAGTAAAGGGTCTAAGACCCCTTGAGACCCCAAACAACTACACCCAACTATAATGCATGCACTGGCAATCTCTAGGTTAGACAACTGCAATGAGGTGAGTAAGGGGAGGGCAGAAGTGGACAAAATTATCCATGGTATAGAGAAAGTAGACAGAGAGAAATCTTTCTCCCTCTCATAATACTAGAACCCACTGAATGTTCATTGAAGATTCAGGACAGACAAAAGAAAGTACTTCTTCACACAGTGGAAAGTTAAACTATGGAATTCGCTACGAAGATGTCATGATCACCAACTTATACGGCTTTAAAATAGGGTCTACCTCAACATTCCTTAGGTGTTTTTCCTGAGTAGAAACCTCCAAATATGTCTTAAAATTCACTTTTGGCAAACCTCAGTGACAGCTCTAGGTCAGATCCTATCAGCTTTGTCCCCCACATAAAGAGTTGCCGATGGTTTCCTCACTTACTTTAAGACCCAGCCGGTCACTCGCTGCATCTTATCAGTATCCTTGTGGTAGGCTTTTCATTGGAAAGTCAGTGGGTAAGAAGATAAAACTTACTTTTTAAATCAAGAATATCTGTAGAATCAACAGGCTGTACAAGAGAGGTGAACAAAACAATGGAGTAGGAGAGTGTTTATCAAATAGTTTCCTGTGACACTAATAAAGAGTCAGTTTACCACATAATGTTATTAGTTATATGAAATTAGACTGTCAAGTACAGCTTTATAAGTTAAATGGAGAAATTGAGGAGAGCACATGAGGGAGTGAAAACACCAGGGACAAATCACTGTCATACATAAAAGAATGCCTGGCAGACAAAGAATTAAGTTCACTCTTCAGGCCAAGCTGTCTCTGGCTGTTATAAATACATTTTAATGCTTCTGTCAGCATGGTGACTGCAAGAAACAGCCTTGGCAAATAGCTTGTGCGTCTCTATGTGTAAAGTACTCCCATTTATAGGAAATGGGAAAGAGACATTTGGATTGCAAGTTTCTTTGGTGCTGTGTAGCAATTTCAATATAAGTGGGGAGTCAATTGTTCATTGTAGTCAGTCCCTCCTGGGCTTACCTGGGAGTCAGGCTGAGGGCAGGGGAAGTGTCCCAAGTAAAAAACACGGCTGGGGGTGGGGCTCGGAAGGAACATGCCTGCTCTGTCCCTGATAAAAAGCCTTTGCCGCGTCCTCCTCAGATGGAAAGTCAAGGAGAGTACAGCTCACTGGGTGGAGTTTGCTGGGAGCAGCTTACTGGGAAAGCATCTTGTCAAGCTCAACAGTTTTGGTGGGTTCTCCCACCACAAGGCCCTCTACATGCATGCTTACACAAAACAGAGAGGCAGACACTGGAGGCAGTTGGCGCCCCTCCCCCCACTGTCCCCGCTGAGGCAGAGGAAGGAGGCAGCGAAGGAAGCAGCCATGAAGGTGGAAGCCCGAGGGGATTTGGCGTATGCCTGGCTGGAAGGTATAACACACATGTGCAGCTGGGCGGGAGTAAAAAAAACCCCTGAGATCCAGGCACATGGGGGACATCTGGCCGGAGGTCCGGAGAGCACCCTGAAAAGCCAGAGTCTCAGGTGGGAAGCCGGAGATCTGGTAACCCTATTCCCAATATGAAGCTTTTCTGGGAGTAAAGTTGCAACGTTAATCCCACATACCCAGAATAAACGCCATTGAATTCAATAGGACTTACTTCTGAGTAGACATGGTTAGGATTGTGCTGTAAATTGATGGGACTTTTGAGTGAACATAGCAAAGAATTGTGTTTATGTTGTAAATCTTTCTCTTCCCCTCCAATCCTATTTTTTAAAGCAATTAGGCAGGGCAGGGTGTGGATAGGAGGCAGCATTACACATCTAATCAATATTGCAAGAGTAAAAGAAAATTAAAGCAGTTCCAACTTAGTTACTAGAACACCCTAACCATGATGTTATACGCAGTCTCATTCTTTCTAACAGAAAGTCCCTTTAGTCTCCACCAGTCTCCATCAGCCGCCACCCTAGCTCTTCCCACTGGCCCAATCTCAAGCAGTGCCGTCAAGTGGCATCGAGTGGCCGATGGCACTGGTGCGTCTCCGGGGAATTCCTGCTTGCGGATCTGCCGAAGCAGAGGAGCTCCTCGGTGGCACCAGGCAATAGGCGATGAAGACGAGTGTGGGGGGCAGGCTGAGAACCAGCGCCGCTGTCACTATCTCCCCTCACATGTTGGAACAGCACACTTGTGGGTTGGTCTCCCTTGCTTCCCCCCCCTCCATGAGGAAAAAGCCTGCCAGCAAGCGAAGCCATGGCCACAGCAGCCAAAGCCAGGTCGGCCTTCAGATGCCCCTCAGCCGGCTTCTCTCGCAGGGCAAAGCTACCTCAGCGGCCTCAGTGACAAACAGGAGGCAGCTGCCGCTCAGCCGAGGTAAGGGTCAAAACTCCATTGTTCTCCGGTCTCTCTCGACCCATTTTCATGTCACCACGTCGGTAGTGTAGTGTCTTCTGTGGGGGATGGGGTGGGTGGAAGCAGCCGCCATTACCGCCACCATGATGGATTCACATCAAGAGTTGTGGAAGGAGAGACAAACTGGAACAGGTTCAGAGGAGGGCAGCATGGGTGATCAGGGGACTGGAAACAATGCCCTAAGAGGAAAGACTGTGAAGCCATGCATTTTCTTCAGTCTACCAGTTTATCAAACCAAACAATAAAACATATGCAATTCCTTTGCTGAAGCCCCACACTCCAAAGTATGGAGTCTTTCCACCAACCCTGTGAGGCAGGATTGCAGACTGGAAACTAAGGCAGCTCATAATAAGAAATAAATCCCTTTAAAATCCAATAACCATAAAAACAAGTATAAACAGTTGTAAAACAGCTTAAAGTGGCATAATTCTGAATTTTGGGTTGAGTGGATGAAGTTCTTTATCACTTGAGATTGCAGTTCTCTGCACCGTTCCCTGCTTGAGTAAGCCCCATTGAATACATTGGGACTTGCTTGTGAGTAAACAAACATAGGATTGCACTATAAATATCTTTACAGGTTGTGTAGATAATAAACATATTTGATAGTCATGCTTATATAACTATTTCTTCATATTATGTCCCGATATGTATCTGAATTCACACTATGGTCGTACAGTATTACTTCTACGTTTTAAGTGTGCCCTGCTTCCTTGGGGTGTTCATGGTTCCCCTCTGTTGTTTTCATCCTGGGGGCAGATTAGGCTGAGAGATGATGAGTAGCCCATAGGCACCCGGTAAACTTAATGGCTCATTTCCATTTAAAAAAAATTAATTGAAACAATTTACACGCAGGCAAAGTTTAAGTGGATCCACACAATACATTTAAGCATATCCAACTTGCATTTAAAGCATGATTTCCCCTAAAGAATCCTGGGAAGTGTAGTTTCCCTCTCACAGTTATAGTTCCCACCACCCTTAACAAGCTACAGTTTCCATGATTCTGTGGTGGGATTCATGTGCTTCAAATATGTGTTGAATGTGCTGTAAATGAATGGTGTGGATCTGCACTAGGTATGATGTGCATTCATTAGTGAATTGAAAAGAACAATTCTAAAATATTTTTTAAACAGGGGAAGAGTTGTAGCTCAGTGGTAGGGCATATGCTTTGCATGCAAAAGTCCAAAATTCAGTTTCTGGAAAAGACTATTGCCTAGAATCCTGGAGAGCCAATGCTAGTCCATGTCATCAGTACTGAGCTGGATGGTACCAAATGTCATAAAAGGCAGGTTCCTTTGTTCCTAAAAATGGAAAGACACCCAAGGGCCACAGTGACTCTAAAATTTATTGATGTCTTTTAATTACAACATTTATATACTACATCATTGTAAAAAAATCTCAAAGCAGTTTACAGAAAGAATTAAAACAAAATTATTGGAAAAACAGTTAAAGACAGGTATTTAAAAACACTCAAAATAATAAAACCAACAATGAGTTAAAAATAGATAAACACATAATAGCTTCTACATGCCTGGGTAGGCTTGCCTAAACAAACATTTTTTAACAGGTGCCAAAATGAGTACAATGAAGGTGCCTGCTAATGACAATAGTCAGGGAGTTCCAAACATAGGTGCTGCCACAATAAAGACTAATTTCTTACAAGAGCAGAACAAGTACTATGTGGACCCATAACATGGAAACCACACCTTGAACTTGGTCTGGTAGCAAATCAGCAACCAGTGCAGATTTCAGAGCAGAGGTATTATGTGCTGACAGGGTCTCACTCAGGTCAGCAATCGTGCCACAGCATTCTACACTAACTGCACCCCCCAGGTCAGGTTTTGCTACATGGGGATTTTTGTGACCTTAGCTGACTGGCTGCCAGGATTTTTTAGTTTTGGTTTTTGGTTAGGAATCCTGACTGGTTGTCGAATGCTGAGTTTTCTGCTTTACTCGTAGGAATCTTGTTGTGGTTGGTATGGTATTGTATTTAGGATATCATCACTGTCTTTTGTGTTACTTTTTCTATTTGTATTCCATTTACCTTTATCCTCACTCCCTTTCATCCATAGAAGCAACAGTAGCGGTTCCATGAGCTCTGCTCATCCCCCTTAAACCCACTGATGATGCACCTTGTTGTTTGCAGTGAATCTGCAGTCAGAAAAAGGATTATGGTTAAGAAGTAGCTGGTTCTACAAAAGCAGAGTAAAATTCTAAACCATGTACCTGTTGTTGCAGCACTGTTCTGTGAGATCTTCATTCTGGGAACAAAATAATGTGTGTTTGTGTTAAACGCAAAGGAGCTTGGGCTAGGTTGTACTAGAACTAGGGTTGCCATATTCCAATTCCACAAATCCGGGCAGGCTGATTTGCATATTATGCAAATTATATTATGCAAATCATGTCCTGATTAGGCAAATTAATCGTATTAAAAGTTGCATTGTCCAGTTTTGTTTTGTGCCTAGCAATTACCACCAAAAATTGGGGGAGGATTTGAAGATTTAAAAAAATCCTTCATTTTCAACCTTAAATGCCTATTATGGAATATTTATTTATTAAGAGGATATATATCCTGCCTTTCCACTGTTAAAAATGGAGTTCAGGGCAGCTTACAAACATAGTAAAAACAATAAAAATGCACAATCAATTTAAAAACAATACAAACACAACAAACATAAAACAAGTCAATGCAGCACTATAAAAATCATACAACTTTTAACGCAGATAGAAATCAAGATTCCAATATTATCAGTTCTGTCAATCATCTTATCTAAAGGGAGCATGTCTGAGCATGTAAGAAGTGTCTTTAGTACACCGATTCTCCCATATCCGATCAGAGAGAGGGGAAATGGAGCCTCCTATGATAAAGGCTGGAACATGATGGAGAACTGGGTGCTGGCACCTCTTTTTTTAAAAAGAAAATAAACATGCAGTGATTTCTAGAGACCTGGCAAGCTGTGGCAGCATTAGACAGGGTAGCTGTTCCATTCCTTAAGGGGGGGAAGGTTACACCCCCCACTGCATTGAATATATGCATAGAGAGAGGGAGCGCCTCTGTGTGTATGTATATATATACACATGTGTGTAGGTATACGTGCACACACACACACACATTCATCCCTGGGGAGATGGAAGTAGGGTGATCTTTGGTGGAGAGATGCCTGCCAGTCATTTTGAAGAAGGGTATGTATCAAAAAATACTTTTTAGCCTTTTCTGAATTGCTGAACAGAGGCTCTGTCAGGCAACAGGGTGAGTGAGGCTGCATTCCAATGCAACTTTACTTATGAGTAAGCACCCTTTCACAAGGTGGGTACAGGGCTGAAAAATGCAAATGCTAGTATCACTGCCTTTTCTACAGAGAGGTTTGCTTTTATGTCTTGTATCTGTTCACGGGAGGGAGTGTTTGGTGGAATCAAACCCTTTTATTCCATCCTCCATGATGACAGGCAGACTCTCCCATTGCATTCACCGCTTAAGACACATATCCTGAGAAACAGGCAACTGAAATGAAAGCTGCTTCTCCTTGCTGACGCAACCAGAAAGTGTATGGCTAAGGGGTGGAGGTGCATGTGTTGATCAAGTGGGCATGTGCAGTTTTCTAACCTGCTAGATTCTGCAGATGCAGCAGGCAAGCAGACTAAAATTCTTCATTTTTCCAGGACAGCTGTGGTGTCCCTCATTGGCTAAGAACAATGGAAGGCGGGAATTAGGGTTGCCAGGTCAGAAGCATCCCAAACCCTGAAATTTCAGGGGTGGGCAAGAGGGGGTAGTCCTGAGTGATGTTAGGGGGTGCGCCTGAGTGATGTCACAGGGATGGGCCATAGTGCTGTCATTAAGCATGATACATTAAGCATCAATCACAGTTTAGAGCATATGAAAACATTTCTCCGATTGGAAATTAAGATAGAAATCTTAGCTAAAATATGAACCCCAGGTAGGGAACATTTAATCTAGCCCATTTGCTTTCAGCAAGAAGGGTTTAGGTGCCCGCAGGCCAGGCCAGTCACCAAAAGGCCATTGTAGGAAGAATGGAGCCTAGTGTTGTGGAGATGTTAGATGGGAACACTCAAGAGTAAAGATGGATGCCCCCAAAGACTGCAATTCTAAACACACTTACTAAGGGACTAAGCACCATAGAACTCAACAAGACTTACTTCTGAGTATAGTATGGATTGTGCTGTTGGTAAACCTTGATTAGGGATCCTCTGCAAAGACATCCATATCCAAGCAGTGCCCTGCCCCTATCTTTTAACATGGCTGCTCCAAAATTCTTAACAGATTTGACCCTTCAGAAAGAGGTCTGTGAAATGAGTAAGAGTAAGAAGATTCTCTACCCTTTCTGTCTACCCTGTGGGCTGCTATAAACTCACTTTGACAGCCAACCCAATTCCAGTGAGCAATAATGGACAGAGAGAAAACACACATGGTTTGGTCTACTTTCATGGGCAGCAGCTTGGGAACAACAGTTGTAGCCACACTTCCAAATATGTGAATTTTCTTTTACCACTATTGGGCAAGAAACAAACTGTCATGCAACCTACAAGTTGCATCACCAGTGGGTTTAAGGGGGTTGACCTGAGCAAATGGAACCACTGTTGTTGCTTCTATGGCTGTAACGGAGTGAGGTTAAAGATAAGTGAAATGCAGATAGGAAAAAAACAACACAAAAGGCAGTAACACTTTCCTAAATGTAATACCATACCAACCACAACAAGATTCCTATGAGTAAGGCAGAAAACTCAGCATCCCACAACCAGTCAGGATTCATAACCAAAAACCCAAACTAAAAAAATCCTAGCAGCCAGTCAGCCAAGGTCACAGAAATCCCCATGCAGCACAACCTGACCTGGGGACTGCAGTTAATGCAGAATGCTGCAGCACGATTGCTGACATGAGTGAGATCCTATCAGCACATTACACCTCTGCTCTGAAATCTGCATTGGTTGCTGATTTGCTACCAAGCCAAGTTCAAGCGGTGCTTTCCATGTTATGGATGCCACATAGTACTTGTTCTGCTCTTGTAAGAAATCAGTCCTTTTGTGTGGCAGCAACTCCTTGCCTATTGACATTAGGCAGACGCCTCTTTTCAGCACCTGCTAAAATCAGTTTTCTTGAGGCAAGCCTCTCCAGGCATGTAGAAGCTATTGTGTTTTTAAATCTGTTTTTAACTCATTGTTGGTTTTATTATTTTGAATGCTTTTCTGTCCTTAACGCTTTTGCCAATAATCTTATTGTTTTAATTCTTTCTGTAAACCGCTTTGAGATTTTTTTACAATAAAGCGGTATATAAATGTTGTAAATAAAAATACATCAATAAATGTTGGAGTCACTGTGGCCCTTGAGTCTCTTCCCACTATTAGCAACCAAGGAATCTGCCTTATACTGACTCAGGCCATTTCTTACCATTTAGCTCAGTACTCATGACATGGACTAGCATTAGCTCTCCAGGATTCCACACAATAGTCTTTTCCAGGAATTGAATTTTGGACCTTGCATGCAAAGCATATGCCCTACTGATGAGCTACAACGCTCCCCATTTAAAAAAGTATCTTTTAAATAGTTCTTTGCAATTCACTCTTGAATGCACATCATACCTAGGGCAGAACCACACCATTTATTTCTAGCACATTCAACACACCTTTGAAGCACATGAATCCCACCACAGAATCATGGGAATTTTAGTTTGTTAAGGGTAGTGAGAACTATAACTGTGAGGGGGAAACTACACTTCCCAGGATTCTTTAGGGGAAGTCATGCATTTTAAATGTGAGTTGCATGTGCTTTAAATGTGTTGATCTACTTAATCAACTTTGCCTGCATGTAAATCGTTTTGATTAATTTTTCAAAATGGAAATGAGCTATAAAGTGTACTGGGTGACCATGTGCTACTTCACCATCTCTCAGCCTATCCTCCCCTCACGATGAAAACAACGGAGAACCATGAACACCCCAAGGAAGAAGGGGACACTTAAAATGCAGAGGAACAAATCATCTACAACCATAGTGTGAAGTCAAATACTTATTGGGACACAGTATGAAGAAATATTTATATAAACATGACTATCAAATATGTTTATGAATTACACAATCTGTAAATATATTTATAGTGCAATCCGATGTTTGTTTACTCAGAAGCAAGTCCCAATGTATTCAATGGGGCTTACTCAAACTGGGAAGTGTGCAGAGAACTACAGCCTCAAGTGATAAGGAACTTGTTCTGTCAACAAGCCTTTTCAGTTGAGACCTTATCCCAGTCTGAGTCTGTGTTGGAATTGCTTTTTAATATGTTTTTAAGCCTTTTCTTTTTTTAAAAAAAAGATGTTTTTCAAAGCTTTTTAAAAATGTTTTCAAAAATGTTTTAATAGATTTTAAAGTCTGTTTTTTATGATGTTTTAAGGTGCTTTTAGTGCTTTTGTTTGCCCTGGGAGGAAGGGCAGGATATAAATCAAATAATAAATAAATAAACATTCACCCAACCCAAAATTCAAAATCATGCCTCCTTGGCTGTTTTCCAACTGTTTATTCTTGCTTTATGGTTATTGGATTTTAAAGGGATTTATTTCTTATTGTGAGTTGCCTTGGTTTCTAATCACCAACCCTACCTCACAGGGTTGTTGGAGGGCTTTATACACACACACACACACACACTGCAGATGTATAAATACATACAGCCCATATAACAGTTTATTCTCAAACCACTTGGTCATTGCAGAAAAATTAGTATAAGTTTAAAAAAAATCAGTATTAGTTTCCTACATAATAAAAAACTGTAATACCTAAGGAAGCCCTGCCTAATTGCTTTAAAATAGGACTGGAGAGAGACAGAAAGTTTTAGAACACAAACACAATTCTTTTTTACATTCACTCACAAGTCCCATTAATTTACAGCACATTCATAACCATGTCTACTCAAAAGTAAGTCCTATTGAATTCAATGGGATTTACTCTGGGCATATGGGATTAGTATTGCTTTTACCCCCACAAAAGCAAGTATTGGGAAGGTTTTTAAAACACTGCCCAGGATCTGACTCCTGCACACAAGAGGAAAAAAAACTGATATTTATATACTTACCCAATTTATGAGATTTTCAGATAAACGGGGGGAAACCACCATTTTCTGGCATTACAATGAGGTTTTCTAGACACTGCCTCAGGTCAACCAAACACAACCCTGGCTTCACTTATTGGCTGCAATCCTGAATGGGCGGGGTTAGAACTATAAAGTGCTGTACAGGACAGATTTGTTAAAAAAAATTTAACAGTCCGGGGGGCGACGGCTGATGTTTCAATGTATTTCTCAAGAACCGGACCACCTAGAAACTTTTTTTTTAATTACAGCTGAGAATCCAGTCCACCTAATGGGCTAAGCGGGCACCGGGTGGCATGGAATGAATCCGGGTAAAACCCGGGTAACTGGGCAATATGGCAACCCTAAATAGAACCGAAGGATGTCCCGAGAGAGGTTGCTTAATCTTGCCTCCTCTGGTCCTTTAAAATCACCTTTCCGAAGTCCCTGCCCCTACAAGAGGAAAAATGTGAGGGTCCATATATTTCCCTGGGTGTGGATGAAAAACCAGCCAGAAAGGATGATACTGAATTGGAAAATGCAAGAATTAAGAACAGCCTCTCTGCTTACCCACTAAGACACAGCCTACTTGCAGAGGAAAGTATCCTAATAGTTCATGTAATGCATTTCATGATATATTACATCATGAAACAGATACTAGAGACACGGTTCAGGGATTCGTACAAATCCAAATACCCAAGCATAAGCTCAAGGTGCCCTTACCCTTTATTTTCACTTCACCTGTTCCAGCATTAATATGTTGGGGCCCAGCATTCAAAACAGGTGGTAGAGCAAGGTACTGGTGACCGAGCCTGGGCTCAGACTAATCCCTTGTGGTGATTCTGTACCTTAAAAAAGAATGCTTTCTGAGAGGGAGGGGTGTGTACAGGTGTGTAGCTTTGTAATTTTGATTTCATTTGGTTTTATCTAATTGATGGCTGCTGGAAGCTTTCCAAAGAAGAGTCTGGAAACAAATTGTTCAAATTAAATAAACAATATAAAATGTGTTCAAATCTGTTTGTGTGAGTGAAAAATGTTTAGAATGTATATGTGGTGATTATGTGGTTCCAGTGACCTTGCATACATTGCCGTCTTGTAATCCTTACAGCAAGTTTGTAAAGTAGTTCAGGTAGTATTATTCCGATATTGCAGGGGTGGGGAGGGTGGTGCTGACAGAATGGCTTATGTAAGTCTACCTGGAGCAGCCTTTGCCAACCTGTTGCCCCCCAGCTATTTTGGATTACAACTCCCACCTGCCCCAACCAGCCAGAGTTCTAGTCCAAAACATCTGGAGGGCAAGAGGCTGGCCTAGAGAGTCCCTGGCAAACGTGAGATACAAACCAGAGGCTTCCTGACTTGAAACTCTGTCTCTTAGCCAGTATGATACACCAGTTTCTGCCAGGCAATCATCTTCTGTCCCAAAGCAGGAGGTTTAATTATCCATATCATTAGCTCAGCTTGCTTGAAAGGTTTTCAGCAAACGTAGTGCACAGAAAGACTCTACAATTTCCTCAGCTAAAAACTAAAGGTAAAGGTGTCCCCGCACTTATAGTGCGAGTTGTTTCCGACTCTTAGGGTGACGTCTTGCGACGTTTACTAGGCAGACCGTATATATGGGGTGGGATTGCCAGTTCCTTCCACGGCCTTTCTTTACCCCCCAGGATATGCCGGGTACTCATTTTACCGACCATGGATGGATGGAAGGCTGAGTGGACCTCGACCCCTTTTACCGGAGATTCGACTTCCTCCTTCCGTTGGAATCGAACTCCGGCCGTGAGCAGAGCTTCGGCTGCATTACCGTCACTTACCACTCTGCACCACAGAGGGTCCTCCAGCTAAACACTACTTGCACTGAAATATTCTCTTGCCAAAGTAAAAGGCCAATAACACTCCTATCCCCCTTTCACCACCACCTCTAAAAACACACGTCCATTTTAGGTAATATCTTTAAGTACAACTGGTGAAAGAACATTTAAATGGTGTAAATGAATGCAAAGGGATTATAAAACAAGTGATGGAAGGCATTTATTTATTTATACTACAACAACAAAATCCATGTTTCTCTGACCACCAAATGGCAAATGCATTGGTGGTTTACAGGGTTGGATTGCCCAGTCAATCAGTACTTTGGCTAACTTGCATCCAGAGGGGGGGCTCTACTGCTTGATGATTGCAACTCATTTCCCAAGATACCAATTAGAGTTTCAGATGTGTTACTGAGAATGAAAAATGAGCAAATAAATTGGATTTGCCAGGGCCCGTTTCACCAGTCAAAAGAGCATGCAAGGAGAACAAAGAAGGGCTGAGCTTGCTTGGTCACTGAAGCCACTTACCCTGGGAAGGGCACAGTTGCATTTATTTTGTAGGGCAAAAAGGGAGTCAATTATTACACAAAACATAAGCAGGAAAGTAATTAGTCAAAGCTTTTGCCAGCCTTTGTCTGAACAGGCAGCCCCCCTACCCCCAATCATTTTGTCAGAGACTCACTTCCTTTGGACCTGCCAAGACCCAATGATTTCTAATGCTCAGCAAAAAGCACCAAATGGTGCCAAATGAAATCAGATGGGAACGTTGAAATTTGGACCAACGCAGGCTAGAAAATGAAGTGGGGATCACATCTCAGCTCTGCCACATGTAACAAAATTGCAGAGGTGGTTGGTAAACCAATTAACCTTGCACAGCACTGTCTAGCGTCACTGTGTTAGATAAATGGGACACGGTAGAGCAGATAGTTAAATGAAGATGGAGAGATTTTTTGAGCCAGTGCAGATTAGCTTTGATGGAGCTCCACCAGCTTTTGCTGGATGTGGATCTTGCCTGGAAACTTGGGTCTGTGTGTGCGCGAATGTTTTCTCAAACATATCTGGGAACAGGTTTGCTTTACAGAACAGCTTCTATCCTCAGCATGAATTAACAGCTTTCTACATTCCCTCTGACCCTCCAGCTTTGCCTCATAAAGACTTTAAAAAAAAAGTATTTCACACTATGAAAAAAATCCTCTCCTCCCTCCTCCAAAGGGCAATTAAACCCCATTACCCTTCAGGAGACCCGCTCAGGCAAGACAGTCACTGACAGCCTGTGAAATTGTTATCAAGTAATCATCACAAAGGTGGCTCAGAGCACTGTCACCAAGCAGCCAGCTTCATTCGGCCCTCGGTCCTGGCAGCTGGGGGGGGGGGTCCAAGAGAGAAGATGCCTGGCGTGGGAGATTCCTTCCTGCTCGGTTATTACTTCCAAGAAGCCTGCTGGGATTTCCCAATGGGATGGCATATTTATTTTCCTTTTATAGTTGGGAACAGTGAAAACCTTTGTCAGTGTTGGGGAGCGCATGCTATGTGCCCAGAGGGGAGAAGAGGTACTGCCACTTCATGTACCCCTTCGATTTTTTTTTTAAAAAAGCCAACACAGCAAAAATGAGCCACATCTGCAACCTGCCCAGTCTCAAATGATATTAAGCAGAAGTACCTGGGTTTAAGTCTGGTCAATCAAGCTACGATATTAGTCCCTAATGCCACTGCTGCTGACAGCAATCCTTCCAATAGGGCAGTAGTAGCATATGATTCCTGGACCAAAGATGTCTCACACAGTCAAACCAATTCTCTTGCAGTGCTTTCAATAGTGCTATTCTAAGCTCTCTCACCCTAAGGCAAGAATGGGGAACCTTTGTGGGCTGGAAGGCCAGATCGTCATTTCCCCAATCCCCACCAGGCCAAAGTGGGTGAGGCTTCTGAACTGTCAATCAGGTGATGCTTCCCTTTGCAGCCTTCATTTTTCGGACTTCAAAACAAACCATGGGGCTTTCAAATGCAGAGGGGATTGAAGGGGCGCTCTGACATGCCCATCAGGTGATGGGCTGATGTAAGCATGCCCTACACATGCCCCTCCTCTGCACATCTCCTTCAGACCTCCAACCACCCTCACAAGTGATGTCAGCTGATGGGCATGGTTTTGAGGGAAATGGCTTCATGGGCCAAACTGGGCCCCTTGGGGAGCCATGATTAGCCCAGAAGCTGGAGGTTCCTCACTCCTGGACTAAATCAAGGGCCACAGCAATGAAAGTAAGAAGAGCCCGGCCAGGCCAGGCCAAAGGTTCACCTAGTCCAGGATCTGATTTTCCACAGTGACTAACCAGATACCTATGGGGAGCCTGCAAGAGCCCAGTTGCTTTTTTCCACCATTGCTCCCCAGCAACTGGCATTCAGAGGTATGCTGCTTTTGAGCCTACAGGCAGCATATAGTCATAATGACTAGCAGTGGCCGTTTAATGGAAGCCTTAACTTCCGTGAATTTGTCCAACTCCCTTTTAAAGCCATCTGGGTTGGTGGCCATTACACCTTGTAGCAGCAAATTCCATAGTTTAATTATCAGCTGGGGGAAGAAGCGATTCCACTTGACCTCAGGTTCTGGGATTGAGTGTGTGTGTATGTGTGTGTGTGTGTGGTGGTGATGGGCTTTTCCCTATCTGCTTTCTCCACATCATGCACATCCCCCCTTATGCATCTTTCCCCCTAAACTGATACGCCCCATCCCCCACCCCAACATTGTAACTTTTCCTCATAGAGTTGCTTCAGCTCCCTGCTCATTTTTGTTGCTTTTTTCTATACCCCTTTACAGCCCTACAAATACCCCTTTTTGAGATGCAGTGATCAGAAATGTACAAAATATTTCAAGTGTGGGTTTCTTCTAGGAGGAAGGGACTAATTGACAAATAAATTAAATAAATAGATTTGTATAAGGGCATTATAATATTGGCAGGCTTATTTTGATCTCTTCTCTAATTATCCCTAACATGGAATTTGCTTTTTTCTCAGCTGCTGTGTCCTGGGTCATCCATCACAACCCCAAGACACCAGCTCAGATCCAATCAGTGTATATGAAAAAAAAAATTAGGCGTATTGAGAGATCCTTCTAGAGCTCCTCAAAACCCCTTCTTGTTTTTACCACCCTGATCAATTTGGGGTCACCAAAAAATGTGGCCCCATCAGTGCTCACCCCACCTCCAAACCACTTATGCACAGATTAAAAAGAACCAGTCCCAGGTCTATAAGTGTCCTCACAACTTACATCCCTCCACTGTGAGAACTGCCCTTTTATTTTTCCTCTATGATTCTTGTTTTTTAATCAGTTACAGATCCATAAGAGGACCTGCCCCATTATCCTAAGACTAAGAGATGAATAAAACTGCCTATTTCAGTCCTATGTTGGGTTCTCCTAGATGCAAATTGTGGGGGCTTCAAAGTGCCCTCCCAGTGTCAAATTTGACTCACAGGGGCACAAGAAATAGGTTGTCATACCATTTGCCCCAGTTCTTCAAAGTCAATTCCTTGAAAAAGTCAGTTCAGGCCAGGTTCCTGCCCAACAACATCTGCAGCTAAGAGAGGTGTAAATCTCTAGTTTTCTGCGACAAAATATTTATAACAACCACTGCTAATCTTCCATGAAGATTGTAACTGTTCTAAGATCATTTGTTTTCTCCTTGATTTGCACTCTCTCTGTGTGTTTTTGCTGTGAGGCTTCCTTTGGTAAGATGCAGGAGGTATTAGTAACTTGGGGGGGGGAGGCATGATGTATTTCATTCTGTTCCTGACAAGCCATTTTGGAATAATATGCTCACTGGAGAAATTTTGTTTTTTGAAGCTTTTTCCTCCTTTTGAAATGCTTTTCATTCTAATTCTCTGAGGAGCCCTTGGAGTGGTGACTAAAATATATTCTGTCTTGCTGAAGGTTATGCCATACATACTTTTTTATTTGAGGGGTTGATCAGGCTCTTCAAAGCTCTGGATAGTCTCAGATCTGCTTATTACAGAGGATGTTTTCTGTCACCTTGCACTCCCTCCATGGTACCTGAGCAGTGGGGGTGGTCTGGCTACTTAACAAGTGAACTCTTCAACACCAGCAGGAAATCATCCTAAGAGAAAAAGTTATCTTGTGAGGGAACATATTGCCCAGATGGTTGGCTAAGCCCAATCATGTATGCATTTTCTAAATAGAATGAAAAGCATGTAAGGGTAATTTTATATGTTTGATAAAAGAGAGACGAGAGAGAGAGAGAGAGAGAGAACAAAGAGCCCAGTAAAAGGTAATCCATAGCCAGCTATGACACAGTAGCCCTCTTCTGACATTCTCTCTTTAATCACATGAAGGGCTGAGCTAGTTCTACCCCCCTCCAATCGCTATTCCAGGCTGTCCATGGAGGCTCAGATTTCGGCAGTGAGCCGGGCAGCCTGGTATCAACTACACCTCATACGAAGGCTGCAACCCTACCTCCCTGTTCATCAGCTCCCACTGGTAGTACACGCCCTGGTCACCTCTCGATTAGACTACTGCAATGCGCTCTACGTGGGGTTACCCTTGAAAACGGTCCAGAAACTACAGCTGGTGCAGAATGTGGCGGCTCGGTTGCTTACAAACAGCCGCCGCCGCGATCACATCACACCAGTGTTGTTCGATCTACACTGGCTTCCAGTTGTTTTCCGAGCCCAATTCAAGGTGTTGGTATTAACCTTTAAATCCCTAAACGGTTTCGGCCCAGTTTATCTTCAACGCCACCAATTATGCCGCCCGACAAGATCAGCCACACAGGGCCTTCTCTCAATCCCGCCAACAAAAACAGCTAGATTGGCGGGTACTAGAGAGAGGGCATTCTCAGTGGCAGCCCCCACCCTCTGGAACTCCCTCCCACAAGATCTCCGGCACGCCTCTTCCCTAAACGCATTTCGGAAAGCCTTAAAGACCTGGCTCTTTCAACAGGCCTTCGGGATCTCCGGGGAGGGTTAATTGCTATGATTGAAATGCCTCCTGCCCTGTTTTAATATTGTTGTTCCAGCTGTATTGCTTTTATACTGTTTTTATATTGTATTACTGTATTTTACCATATTGTGTTTTAACGATTTTGTACGTCTCCTAGAGTGGCCATTGGCCAGATAGGCGACACAGAAATTAAATTTGTTGTTGTTGTTGTTGTTGTTGTTGTTGTTGTTGTTGTTGTTGTTGTTGTTGTTGTTGTTGTTGTTGTTGTTGTTGTTGTTGTTGTTGTTGTTGTTGTTGTTGTTGTTGTTGTTGTTGTTGTTGTTGTTGTTGTTGTTGTTGTTGTTGTTGTTGTTGTTGTTGTTGTTGTTGTTGTTGTTGTTGTTGTTCCAATCTCCCTCCAGAAGCTGAAGGACAATCATCCATACTGGGCAGCCTCCTGTACTCGTGGAGGCTCCGTGTGCATTCCAGAACCCTAATTTTCCATGAGTAAAGGAGGTTCCCTGATTCAGAAAGGATATAGGGGCAGAACTAAAACACTTGTCCCTGCTGCTCCATCCATGTTTACTTAACATGAACACAGTATACCAAAAAAGAGCTTGCATGCACACTCATCAATCATGCCCTGAGAGACTTACCAAAACAAGCACTCAGAATCTATCCTGGGGCAAACCTTAATTGCTGTACAACCTTTAAAATCCTATATGCTTAAGACCCAGGTGTCTGAAGGACCATCTATTCCCACCGGAAACAGCTCTAAGACCACCCTACGAGGTTGTTCTCCTGGGGTACCCTGCCTTTGGAAGCGCGGACAGGTGAAGAGCTTCTCTTTTGTGGCACCCCATCTGTGGAACACTATTCCCAGGGATAGTCACCTGCACTGAGTTTTGTATTGTTTGGATTCAAAGACTTTTGTTTTTTAACTCACCTAGGCTTTTTATAATGTTAACTAGTTTTGGTTTAGGATGCTGCTGCTCTTATACCTTGGCTCTTTTATTTGCTTTCAGAAAACAAATAAGTGCCAATAAGTGTGTAGCATCCCAGTTGGGAGGCTTCCTGAGGCAATCTGGTGTTCTTTCTGCCTTAGAAACCAAAAATCCATCTCATTGACAATTGCGCCTGGTAAAACCCCTGCCTAGGGACAGTATCTGTAAAGTTGCACAACTTCCAGAGAATTGCCTTCCAGAGAATGACAGAAATATGTTAACAAACTGAGAGGAAAGCTGCCACCCTATCTGTACTACATATGTCTACCTTTTGCTCCAAATAAAAATGTCTTCCTCAAATGAAACTTAGACTAGGGATGTTCTAGAATCCCACCCAATTCAGATTTGGTACAGAATTTTCCCATTAATTTGCTTATTCTCTATCACTGCAGATCGGTTTTTTATGTAGCAAAAACCCACCTCTAAAACATTGATGTTAAGAATGATAATTTTATTGATATTTCCTTTTAAAATATCAATATCAATATTGTTGGGAGGGGGAAATGAATTGATAAAAGCAGCAGATAGGAGACAAAGAATGGACTTGAACTGATACCAGCCTATTAAGTCGACAGAATGCTTTCGAAGTGGCACCGACCAATGGATTCCATCCTTAACTCAGACTACATGTGTCAACTGTAGCACTTGAACATGATCAAAGTGGTTTGACACAACAAATCTGCAAAGGGAAAATGCTTTTTGTTTTCCCTTTCTCTGTTAAAGGAACCCTCAGACTTAACTAAGTTTTTAACAGCAATTACAGAGCTCTTGTAGATTAAACCTTCTGTAGTGACTATTGATGGATACAACACAAAGCCTTTTTGACTGTGCGGTGGCTCCTTTTCTCTCCCTTAAAGGGAAATGCCACTTGCACAATTCTCTGTTCCTCAATAAGTAAGTTTCCCCCTACTCAAAGAACACAGTAATCTTGATGAATGCTGAGCTTCACTAGACAATGGCTGACAGATGTATCTGGGCTGCATCTCAGAAAGAAAAGTGTATATGCCCTTCAAGAAACAGGGCTAGGAGACACATGGATCTAGGCTAGGGATGGGTGAGAAATTCTATTCAGATCACATTTAAAGTCAAATTTATCAAATCCACACTTTCCGAAATAATAAGAGAACTGAAACACAACCATCCTTTGAAAGTTGCACTTTGTGATACAGGTCTCCAACTAAGCAATGTTTGCAAAAATGCATATAATAGTAGAAAGGGTGCGTTACAATGAATATATGAGTGAAAATAACATACAAAAATGCATTGCTTTAGGAGAAATTGCTTGCAAAATGTGTGTAGTAGGAGAAATTCTCACTAAAATGTTGGAGAATTTTCAGGAGGACTTAAAAAAAATAGCAAATTACTGCAGAAATGTGGAGAAAAAAATTTAAGACTGGAAAAATGAGAAACTGAGAGAACCGAAATTGACAGACTCTTCCATCCCTAGTCTATGGCCAAATATTCTCCTCTAATGTATAGGGCTATGTCTCACTTTCTCCAGAGTAATTCAACCAACAGAGAGAGACATGTATTTCTTCTTGATGTTTATGGATCAGATTATGTTGCTACTATTTGCCCTTTGTAGTTTATGGGAAACTTTTAAAACTAACTGGTTTTCCTCTAATCAGAAGTGTTCCTCTTTCACCAAGGGAAAAACACCAGTGTGGGTGAGAGCCAAAAGAAATAAAAAAAGAAAGCAGAGATAATGTTCCAATTCAGAAACTGTTGTTTACGCCCATTTCCTATTGCTGTAACAAAACCGCAATGCTTGGCTGATACACTGAATTGGATACAGCTGGCAAAATTGGTGGAAGGCAGAGCTTTGTTCTATGGAGGCAAATGATCATTTGATTATCTTATCTGCAGCTGAATGGACTCCATTTTCAATAAGAAAATTATCCCAATAGAGGATCAAAGCATATACATTATGAACAAAAGACTGCACTTCAGTAGCTTAAAAGCTGCTAAACTGGGAAGAAGCAGGCCTAATCAGAATGTATTTGGGCATGGAGTTTTCAGATTAATTTTATCAGATGCAACCTTGCTCAAAAAGGCA
This sequence comes from Rhineura floridana, assembly GCF_030035675.1. NCBI lineage: Eukaryota > Metazoa > Chordata > Lepidosauria > Squamata > Rhineuridae > Rhineura > Rhineura floridana. Next base: position 6,090,936 of record NC_084481.1, on the reverse strand, counting down.
TAAACATTTTTAATTATGTTTGATTAACCATAAAGAAGCATTACACTTCTTTAAGACATTCCTCTTCCTCCCCCTTGTCACAGTTTTCCCTGTCTAAACCAATCTAAACTCTTCCCTCAACATACATACCACCATTGGTGCATGAAATACTTTATAAATGGCCCCAAATGCTAAGCTAAGGCTGCAATCCTAGACATCCTTACTTGGGAGTAAGCCCCATTGAACTCAGTGGGACTGTCTTCTGGAAAGACATAGGATTGCACTGTAAGGACACAACTACAAATTACATGGGGTTCTATGGCTTCCCCCCCCCCCCATGGGGATTCCTTTAGTCAGGTAACGCAGCTGCAGGTAACTTCAGATTAGGGATGAATAAACTCCACCTGATTGTCCTACAAAGCATTTGGTTTCTCTGAGCTTTCTCACTGAATAAACATGGGTTTATTCAAGCTTTTCTAGGAAAACTAAGAAAAAAACACAAAACATTGCCCCTATCCTCCTAACAACCTAGTCACAAACCATGAAGCCCCTTATCCACCAACCAAGCAGGAGTCTCCCCCAAACACCTGCCTTCCTCCTGTTCTGACAAACTGCAGAGCAATTTTTTTTTCTTGGTGGAAGAAAGCTTTTTGTATGTAGTGGCATTCAGTTATATAAGCCTCCACCTGCAGTCTGACATGGTACATTCCAGACATCCATTTACTACCTTGGTGAATACTGGGCTTAATTAATTCCTTTTAAGACTATTAATCTCACAGTAATTTTATATCAGCATGAAATGTGGCTTTTGTAACATACCTTTTTGCCAGTTTTGACATCTGCCCATTGCAAGCAGTTTTTGATTATTTTCAAAATAATACTCATCAGTTATTGTTTTGGATCCAGACTTGCCAAGAGCAGAACTCTACTAATTCAACTATTCCATGGGCAGAAGGGAGGAAAGTTGGCAGTGCCTTGTATCTCCTGAAAATCTGCTCTGGAAGGTTGGGAGAACCTTCATAACAGTGAGGGAGGCGATGCAGCAAGCGGTAAATCCTATCTCCCCCTTCTTCCACCGGAAGCTTCTGCTGCATCTTGAGCCCTTCTGCAAATAGAGTGAACCCTTCCATTGTGGAAGCATAAGTCTGAATTGAATAAGTCTGTTTTGTTATTAGGTGGCATTATCATAACAGTCACAACCGTCAAAATTAGATGTGTACACTGACAACAAAATTCACTTCAGATCCACATTCAGAAAACAGCCCAACATGTATTCCAACTAGAGCTTGGAAAAGTTACTTTTTTAAACTACAACTCCCATCAGCCCCAGCCAGCATGGCCACTGGAGTGGCGGATGGGAGTTGTAGTCCAAAAAAAGTAACTTTTCCAGCTCTGATTCCAACAAGCAAAGAGAACCGAAGACCAGAAATTTCAGATTGTGGTTCAGTGTGCAACAGGGATAAGCTAAAGCACTACACTTTTGCAAAAGGTTTACCCCCTTACAAAAAGCACACCCATCCTTTTTCCGGTGGGTTGTCAAATCGGCTGGCACCATAGAGAAAATGCACTCCAGATATCCAGGTTGCCCAGGACCCCCTCCCCAAATGCAGCATTCAGCTAGTGGCTCCACTGACAGCCTTCTCAGAGTGCCACCAGGTTCGAGGGGGCCCCTGGACAAGGTGCCCTCCAGAGAAGCATACCTGTCCCTGGTAACTTTCCCCCATGTGTCACTGCTTTCTCCCATCACTTTCTTCCCCTGCCACCACTGGCTGCTCTGCTGCTTCTCACCTCTACTACTGCCATGGCGGCATTGCTCCATTCTACAGCTTACCTACAGATGGCGGGAAGGGTTCCTTTTAATTTGTTTTTATTCTTTCTTTTTTAAAAACATGTAAAGCTGGGATCAAAAAGCTGGGTGCATTCCTCTGTGAAGCACCAGCCAAGGCTACGGGCGCTCCCTCCATTTTAAATTTGCCCAACATGCTTTTGGGTCCCATGGCACTCTGGGACATGAAGATTATGGATGTACCTGGAGGCTTCACCAGCATGTCCATCTGCCTGACCCTGGTTGTAGATTAGAGGTGTGGGGAAGGATCTTCAGATGTTTTGTAAGAGACAAACAATTGGTGTCGGTGCTAATATGCCCATGCTTGGTGCTGATAAGTGATCTGTTTCCTGCCATGGTGCCAGCCTCCATGACTCTGCCATTGGTGGTTGATTGGGATGGGGCAGACTTCAAAGCCCTGAACTTATGATGCCATGGCACTGCCTCACTCTGAATGACCTTTGTTTGGCTTTACTGGTATCATTACTGTAGTCAAATCTGACTGGCTATGTGACATCACTGTTACTAAGCAGAAGGGCAATTTTAAAATAGGAAAGTGGTGCTGAAACTAGCAGACAAACCCTCGGCATCCCCCTTTTGGTTTAGAACTGGGCTTTGTTAACCGATCTAGCCCTGCAAAATTCAGAAAATAGCTTGATTAATTCTTAGCACGATAAAGACCCCATCACACTTCTGATGGCATCATTGGGAGCACAATACGTGTCTGAATATCTTCCCTAATCCTCTATTGGCCCCTCTACCTGCTTACCTGCTTGCAACTCTGACAACTTCTACTGCTTCTGTTTCAATATTAGCAAGTCCTGGTTCAGATCATGGTGTGCTTTACAAAAGAGAAACCAAATGGGGCTGCAACCACCAGCAAACAGGCCAAAAAACAATAATTTGTTTTTAATTCCATTAGGTCTTCCAGGGAACTTTCCAGCCCCGAGGGCACCCCACACCAATCTAAAACAGGTTGCTTTCAATTTTTTAAAAAAAGAATCACAGATTAATGTGGAAATTGAACACAATGGTACAAACATGTGAAAGTGACATGAGCAGAAAATCACTCTTGAAGCAATCTAGTTTGAAGTTTCACATTATTTCCAACCCTGTGGAAATGGTGGCCAGTACCTCAAAAATGAAAACAAATTCTAACTCTAGGAAGTTCTAACAAGTACATCCATGATAATTTGAGGAAAAAGTTGACCAAGTTTGATAACTTGAGTTAATCAGTAATTGCCTGTATATGTCCTACACTTTAACTATTTTTTTTGTCAACAAAATATTTTAACTGACCACAATCTCTAAGTTAGACAAAGCCACCTCTTTGTAGATAATGGTGCCATATGTCCATTTCCTAAGTCCTGGTAGCCACCTGTAATTTCTAACATAGCATATGGAGAGAGATGGCATTACCTGAGTGAATCTCATTCATTCTGCATGATTAGTCCTACATCTCCTAGTACAGATGTTAACACATATGGCCCCCATCATCATCACACTAATCACCCAAATAAGAAAGAAACTTTTCTGTTAACTTTGAGTCTCAGATTGACAGAACTGGTCCCTAATTATCCATACTTTTTACCTTCCTTTCTTTTTTCAGCTGTTTAAATTAGCACATGCCACTCTGCCAAACTCCATAAACTAGAAGACTAAAAAAATAGAATGCTTATTCATTTCAAAATTGGCACTCAGAAAAATTGCAGGGGAGATTATGAGAGAGCTGCTGGCATTGTTTGCAATAGATAGAATCTACTCTTATGTAACTCCAAAAACCATCTTCAGATGAAACTCTCTTTCTTTCTGGGTCATGTTAAAAAACAAAAGCTGGACCCAGTCAGTGCTGGATTCAAGAACAGCTTCCAAAGAAAAACTGTGAGCTGGCAATGATTTTCCTTCATAGCCTAATAAGCCAGTCCCCAGGTATGGTCTACAAGGGATCATTCCCTTTGAAAAGTCAGTGAATCAGCTGTGAACTCAGATGTGACATCTCATCACAGAATAATTTGGTTGTTTGACTGTTCAATACGTAGGCCACCCTTCAGTGCAAAGACCCCCAGGATGGCATACAATAAAAGCAAGAAAATAACATTAAAATAAGATGCTAATTCCATAAAATTAGTTTATAATTTATACCGCCACAACAGTGGTTGTATACTATAGTCAGCGGGGATTTTTCACATTCCGCAATGTTAAATGGAAAATATCCCCCCATGCCATTCTGAGGCTTCCCATAAGCTCAATTCAAAACAAAACCTTACAAAACTTATAGTTCTGAACTCAGAAACGCTTGCTTAACAACCCTGTCAATTTTCATGGCGATACACAAAACAGTCAGAGAAATTCGAGAGTTCAAAGTCTAAAAAGAGAGAAAAAAACTCAGAGCCCTTTTGGACTTTTTTCTGCGAGTTCTCATAATCTGTTGAAATTCATTAAAAATCAGCCATGTTCACAGAGTACCTGTAATCCTAATACTGACCTTGCCCCATACTCTGACCTTCATTTACTGCAGTTTAAAAGATAAAAAAATGCCTGGTTGATTTTTAATTAATTTAAGAAATTTTGGCTGGAAGCCTATTATAACGCGGGGCATGCTCAGTAAGGACCAACTGTCAGTGTTCTAAAAGCCTCACAGCTGCTGGGCTTGCCTAATAAGAAGGCCACACCCACACCAGACTTGATTTCACTTGAGACAGTCATGGCTTCCCTCAAAGGCTCCTGGGAAGTGTAGTTTGTGAAGGGTGCTGAGAGGAGACTCCTATTCCGCTGAGAGAATGGTTAACAGTCAGCCACTCTGACTGAAGGTCTGTGAGAGGAACAGGGCGTCTCCTAGCAACTCTCAGCACCCTTCACTAACTACACTTCCCAGGATTCTTTGAGAGAAGCCATGATTGGCTTTGAGCCATGGCTTTGAGAGAAGCCATGATAAATTGTTTTAAATTGTTTTTAAAAGATGTGTTTTTATATTTGTTTTTAATGTTTTTGGTTATTGTAAACCGCCCAGAAGCTTCAGCTATGGGGCGGTATATAAATACACTAAATAAATAGATAAATAAATAATGATTGTCCAAAGTGTAATAGAGGCCTGGTGTGGATGTGGCCAGGGACAGCTTTGTTTTAAATTTGGGTGGGAGGTAGGGTTGCCAGGTTCAGGTCCTGAGACTGATCCTGTATCTTTAGGAGAAGAGAAAGTCAGCCAAGTGCTGGTGTTCTTGCAACATTGTAATGGGAAAAAACACAAGGTAGAATTGTCCCTTCCCCCTGCCCAACTGTGAAAGATACAGAACACGTCTTGGTTGGCAGGCCCAGCCTGGTCAGTTTTACCTATCCTAATCATGATTGCATAGAAGTATATCCGATTCAACTCAATAATCATACAAATGATCAGACCTGCCTTTTCCCTCCTTCCCCTTTCCTCTCCCTTTCTCCTCCCCTCTTCCTTCTTTTGCCTTCCCTGCCCACTCCAGCCCTCCGTCCCTCCCCCCAGTCAGTTTTAGCTATCCTAAGCATGATTGCATGGGAGTAAATCCCACTGAACTCAATAAACATGCAAACAACCACATCTGTCCTTCTCCCCTCCCCCTCCTGCCTGCTCCCATCCCAGTCCTCCCCTCTGCCTTTCCTCCCCTCCCTCCTCCCCCTCCTCCTTTCCCCATCCCTTGTGATCAGTTTCACCTATCCTAAGTATGATTGCCTGGTGTGTGTGTGTAAACCCCACTTAACTCAATAAGCATGCAAATGATCAATCCATTCTCAGCAAACTTGCACAGAATCCTATTTCTTACCTCCTGGATTAAAAAGCAGGGAAATTCACTAATAGGCAAAAAAACCCTTGCAGTTTAAGAATGTAACTATAGCCCACAGATATTTCTGCCAAACTTTAAAAAGCAGGGAAATTGGGCAGCTAGTGAATGCACCATGGGAGCAGGAGACCTGAACTCCTCTCTGAGATATTGTGCTGCCCTACAAAGTTGTCAAAATGCAAACACAATCTGGGTTGGTCTTTCACAGTCCAATCCACTTGCTGTGTAGCTTGGAAGAATTTGGTAACATGTGCCTCTGAGCATATGGTGAGTGGTGGCAACACCTGTAATCAGCCCAAATAATAGAAAGAAGATATGTCCTGTGCTGATCTTGTTTTAGCCGGGAGGAAGCAACATTATTAAGACAGTTGATATAGTTGAGATGGTCACTTTACATATGTCTGATTTACTTTGCAATTTTAGTGAAGTTTCCTATAGGAAATCATTTTCTTTTGCTTTTGTGTCTATGAATATGTGAAGTACAGCAACGCTTTGCAAACTTTATACTAAAAAAACTCCAAACATAATTGTGGAATAATGGCACTGACTTCTGCAAAATAGTCTCCAGTGGACCTCAGAAGTGTCTCAATTTGCACAAGATAAAACAGTGGGAGGTGAAATATATTCTAGCAAAATTCTAGGTGTGCTCTATGTTTTAATTGATCGTGAACACCTTGCCTTAAATAAAGTGGTTTAAACATAGCAGGCTGAAAACATGCATCCTCTTTTTTCCAACAACTAGAGTCATTGCTAAAGTAGCAGCATATTGTAATCAGTCTGATTTTACATTAAATTGCAGTTTCAGGTCCAACTGTTAATGAACCCAAAATAGAAATAGACCATAACCTCCAGTTTGAAACAAAAAAGGCCATCTTCACCATCATATGGCATTGACCAATAAAAAGGCTTTCAAATTAATAAAAATAAATTTGACACAGATTTCTAGGATGAATAATGAGGGAAATAAAATGTTCTAGTTTAGATTCTCTGTAGAAACATTAGTAACACAGGAAAGAAGCAAAGCAAGAAGAACACCAGCAAACATACAAAAATATAATTCTCCATCTTTGGAGATGGCAGGTGTTGCCACCACTCACCATATGCTCAGAGGCACATGTTACCAAATTCTTCCAAGATACACAGCAAGTGGATTGGACTGTGAAAGACCAACCCAAATTGTGTTTGCATTTTGACAACTTTGTAGGGCAGTACAATATCTCAGAGAGGAGTTCAGGTCTCCTGCTCCCTTGGTGCATTCACTATAGCTGCCCAATTTCCTTGCTTTTTAAAGTTTGGTAGAAATATCTGTGGGCTGTAGGTACATTCTTAAACCGCAAGGTTTTTTGCCTATTAGTGAACACAGCTTATGGTGAGCACATTCATCCCATGGCCCTCTTGGATTACAGATACTGCAGACCTATACAATCCATTTGACCAAAGCCTAGTTCTAGCTGAGGTAGTAAATCTATGTTTGGGTTCCACAACTTCAGACTGCAGCTGGAGGCTCAGAGGACCGGACTGAATGGTCCTCCATGCGAAAATCAAAATCAAAATCCACTGACATAGAAAACTAGGTCTCAGTGAAGAGGGTTCTAACCTAACCTTATTCCTGATATCTTTGATTTCTATGTGCAAGGATATTGTGTATGTGTGTAGGAGCATTCAGTCATGTGAATACTCATCAGCAGTGGTGGTACATCCTAGACAATTTTATAGCCTCTCTGAGAATTAGGTCCAGAGATGACAGCAGGACACAATAATTGAATATGATCACCACATGAATGGATGCTTTTCTCATGCCACCTTCACATTCCTTAGAAAAACTATTGTGTGAAGGTAGAATGCCAAGATATGGTAGGATTTCTAGAAGGACAATTTAAAGATTTCTTAGAATTAGATTGGGTCTATAAAGCAGGAATTAAGACAGTAGACTGGATTTGCAGGAAAAAAAGTTCCCCAAGGTATTTATATTATTCATCAGTTTAAGAGGCTCTTCAAAAAAAAAATCTGGGTTGGTAACCTCCTGAAAATTAGAGGTAATGAAAAAAAGCCGAGGTAATGAAATTCAGGTCCTTGCAGACCTGCACCCAGAAGTTTTAAAGAAAACATCTAAAATTTCTGAGAATATGCCTCCAAAAAAAGAATAATCAAGTATCATTGGAGAACATTGTTTAAACTGAAAGCTATGCCCAGGCATATGGTCTGAAGGCACATGAGGCCAGCACCCTGCTGAAGCTAAACAGGGTCAGGTCAGGTCAGTGCTTGGCTGGAAGACCGCCTGGGAATCATATGTAAGCCACCTTGGATTTCTATCATAGAAAGAAAGGAGGGGTATAAATAAATAAATAAATATTGCTGGGAAGAGAATAGGTTGTAGTTTATATGGTTGACAGTGCAAGTCAGCTTTTAGAAATAATTAAGAATACACCTTCTTCTGCCTCTAGTTTGTCTAGCTAATCTGGAATGGGAAGTCCAAGTCGTAGATTTCATTTTATATCTTTACAAAGCGAGCGAGAGAGATTAGAATGCTCAACTGCAAACTACTGACAGTAATTTGAAAGAAAACTGTTATAAATTTACTTTCCGCTGGTATTTAAACCTGCGAGATTGAATCATATCTATAGAGACTCTAACAATTCATGCATGAGATGTAAAGCAGACAATTGTGATATGCAAATTTTTGTGTCCTGCCACAAAATAAACTTTGATCTGCTATAACAAGTTAAATTGAAGTCATAACCAGATATGATCTACCAATAGATCTGTTAGTCATACTATTTGAGTATGTTAAAGATCTTGTATTGGAGAAAGACAGAGAGATGGTAACATACATCTGTTAACCACTGATAATTAGTTATAACTGGAAAATTAATCCTCCAACATTAGAGGACAAGATGCCACATATGTGGGAAGTGATGCAAATGATAAAGTTCAGTAAGAAAAGGAAGGCAACTCATTGACCACTTTATTGAGAAGCGGAGCCCTTTATTACATGTAGGTCCAGCAAAATACAAGATAATGTTGAATAATACATGGTGTTGGGAACATAGTAGTTTTGTTCTCATTATATTATATAATACACACACACATACACACAAAAAAAATATTGTCCCCATTATTATATATTATGTATGAACACCTTAAAAATAGTCTCTGTATAAATCTTTTTAATGACATTGTTTCTTCATTGTTTTCAATTTCGTGCTGTAGCTCTACTACAAAAAGAAAAGTCAAATTATTGTCTGTCTCTAGCCCAATATGGAATTCTTCAACACGGTCAATCCTGTTTTAAAAACAACATAGAAATTAAACATCAATACCACAACTGCTTCAGCAGCTCAGCACACCTGCTGCCAAACCTATTATGTACTATCTTGATATATAAGTCTTGATTCCACACATGCGTGCATTATGTTTTTCAAGTTTCTGGCCTGCGTCTTATTGTTTAGTAGTCCCAGAGTGATCACAATTAAGAAGTGCAATCCCATCCAAGTGCCCATCAGCGAGTTAGTCTATAAACACTTTTAATAAGTACGGCTAATAAAATCCAGTTTATTAGCCACCTTTTGTAATATTTTTTGCAGCCTTCATTGACAAAAATAAATCCTCAGCTATTCCAACGCCAGCTTCATTCACTCTCCTGTAATGTGGCAAGTAATTAAATCCTTATAGCAACAGCAGGGGTTTCATTGCCTAGCAGAAGCTCATCTTCTCCGTCTTTCACTGATCCAGTGAGATTATGTTTTAAATGCCAGCCCATTAAAAGGCCTCAACAACAAAACTTCTCGTTCATGATCTGTCAATTGGACAATGTTGAAGATTTTATGTTCTTTGACTTGCTTTGTTCCCTTGACCTTCCATAATGCCATCCTCAGTAGGTTATCATCCCATCTTTCTAGAACCTTCTGTGTATCTTTTGGTGGGTCTTGTTCCTTTTTGCCTCTTACTGTTATCATGACAGAGGTAGGCGCAATTGTTATTCACGTTCCTGCATCGTTCAGGTACAAAGCAGGCTGTAGGTGTCGTTAATGAGAGTGTGGCTCCTACCCTTCCCTGTCTCCTCCACCCCCCATCCATGTCAAAATTAGACTGCTCCCCACCTACCCCACTCCACACATACATGCTGCATATATGAATTTTGCGTGTGAACAAAAAAATGTGTCTGCCATATCTAGTTTTGTTGTTAAATGATATGTGATTATGTCTCAGTAGCACCTACGTTTCATTTTTAAGCATTCAGAAGTAACCACATCAAATACTTTGACAATTGCTCTGTATGTTGCCTCCTCTACTAACATCTCTCCTCATACCCAGAAAGCCTAAAATGGAGCCCACAGTTCTGCTGATTAAAACAGCAAATACATGAACTCCTGGAGTCATAATTCATGAGAAGTTTGTTTGTATTAATTAGGATTTTATTTCTTATGAGAAATAACTCACAACAAAACAGTTGTGAACAAACTCTGTTCACAAAAGACATTCTACTGATAATTATGGGCAGGTTACCCTAAATATGGCCACAGGGAAGAAGCTCAGCGGGGCAGTCAGTGGACCTCAACCATTCCCTTCCTTCCTCCCTCCAACACTAGCACCATCATTCACTGGGGCTGCTGTAGTGGGATGGATAAAGCCTGGTCTATACATACAGCAGAATGGGGAGGTAACAGTGGACTATATTGCTTCAGATGCAGGAGGGGGGCAGGGTGTAGCAGAAGGGCCCCATCTCTTCCAGTGCCCCATAGGGTAGCCCAATAGCAAAGGGTGTCCCAGCCAATTTCTCTCTGTTGCCACTACCCGTTTATGTGTCACCACTTGAAAATTGCCAATGGTTTTGGTGGAGCACTTGATGATTTTTCTGCCTATGTTATCATTGTAATACACTGTGGTAGATGCTGTATTATTTCAATTGTATTTTCATTGCATCTTGTATTGCATTTTATTGTTTTACAATTTGCATTCCGTGGAATTCAGATTGTAGTACATTAAAATAAAATGTAAGTATTAATGGCATTCCATAGAATTCAAACTGTAAGCCATAAAATAAAATATAAGACATAAAAGAAGCCAGGAGATAAAATTAAAAGCCAATATGAATATTTAATGCAGACATGCCTCAGACCACCTACATGAAGCTCATGGACCACCATTTGGGAACTCCTGACCTAGGGCATAGGGTGTGGGATTCCCACTGTTCTCCTCAGTTGTAGGGAAACAGCCAACTGAATTTCAGGTCTCCAGATTGGCAACTTTAGCCAGTCTTTCTTTCTGCTCTCTCAGGCTCTTTATCAACCAGTCTCAGCCCAAACAGTCTAAGCCACATGGGTGGACAACCCACTCTTGGGTGTGTCCAGAAACCAGTATAGCCCAGCAACCCAGTTCAACAGTTTATTCAAATAGGGTATATGCAAAAAGGAAGAAGGGAAGAAATAGTGAGTACACCCGTCACAACTGAAATAAAACACCATACCATAATATTCGTCTAATTCTCCTATGCTAGTCTAAACTAACATTGCAAAACTTACTCTCAATGGTCACCTCTGGCATTGGCAGTTTCAGGGATCAGTTACAGGTTGGGGGGAGCAAGAGGAGCAAAGGACCATTTGGCAACAGTCATCTTTTAAAGATTCTCTGACCCTGTTGGGCTGCATCAGGGAGAAGTCTGGACATCTTTTGGAAATTGGGAGATGAGGTGTCATGGTGTTAGTTTCTGCTGGATTTCTCCATCTCTCTGCTAGACAGAGCCTCTTCCGTACTTTGTGTATTCAAGAGGAGATTTGACTTCTCTGCTAATACAGAATGGAGAACATGAGATTCTGAGCCCACTTAAAGGGAATACCAGCACTGAATGCTTCACCATGTTTGTTTGATTTTTTTAAAAGCCTACAAATAGAAAGATAATACCTCAGAAAGAAAGTTCTTAGTTCTTGCTGCAATAGGTTTTTACTGGGCAATATGTTTTTACACTCAACAATGTGATTCTGACCTGCAGCCTGAAGGGGTAAGACGCTGTATGGGAAAATGACTGCAAGACATCTTGATGCAACGAAGTTTAGGATGGCATGCTCAATTCCCCTGTCCCATGCTCCTGTCTCACACCCCTGCATGCCAGACAGGTGGGCCTTTTTGGCATGGTTTCTCTAACCCTCCTTATGTACAATACAATAGTACATAAATCTGAGAAGCTTTGTTTATTTTATGTAACATGGATGAGGTAAGAGAGGGCCCTAATTGGCAAAAATAGATAGTGGATACCAACAGCTCATTAGGGAAGATGTTTTCACTCACTGCTAAGGCCTGGGAACTTGACCTTCAAGGCAGGTGCAATGAATCATGCTGCTACAAAGCTCAAGGACACTGACTAACAGAATTGATAAACAAAGACAGAAGTGTGAGACCCAAATTAAGAAAACATCCCCACAGGTATGGCTAGTTAAAGTCACAGGTGCAAGCTTGCACCCAGGTCCAGGGGCTCTTTTAGGTATAAATAAGGCTCCCTAACCCCTGTTCAGAGAGCCTCAACACATACCCAGGCTGGTTGGGGTGCTGTGTATGGGCCAGCTGGGATCTCTCTGTTGTTACTTGTTTGGAGCTCCCAATGACTGAAAGGAGAACGTGAGAGAATCTGTACTCAGTAGTTGCTTTATCTGTCTATCGCTCTGCCTGCTGTAAAGCACTAGCTGCTATTTCAAATAAAGCAATAACTCTTCTCCACAAGTGTTTCATCATCTTTGAAATTCCCCCAAACTTTCTTGCCTCTGGCGAAACAGACACATTCTGTCACTTCAGCATTCTGCCATCCCATTTCCACTTTCTTCTGCTGCATGTATGGGTCAGACTGAATCCTAACTCCCATCTAACACAAATGGGACTTACTTCTGAGTAGACAGGTATAGGATTGCCCTACCTGAATCTGGTCCAAACTATGATGTCTGGAAGGGTCCTTAGGCAAGCTATTTTCTCAGCCTCATCCCCACATCTGCAATATCGGGATAATAAACCTGTCCTATCTTGTTGTAAGGTTTACAACAAGATTATATCATATATAGCACTTTGAACACTGTAAAGTACTCTACAAATATTATTATCTAAAGGGGGATTATAAATTCACACAATGGGATGGATGGAAAGAACAGAAGGAAGGGAAGTTGAGTCTCTTCTCTATGTTTGCAATAGGTGCCTGTTACAGTCACAATAACACTGATTGTTCTTTGTGAGGGAAAGAATCACATTTCCACCAACATTCAGATAGATACAGGGAGGAAGACAGATGTCATCTGATTCCCACACAACAACCAGCGTGCTAAAGAAAAGTGTGTAGAAAGGCTCAAAGACCTTTGGAAAATGATGCCCAATTAACTCAAACAGAATGAAACCCCCCTTTAAATACTCTTCGCTGCTTTTTATTTCTTCACATTACTTGGCTGTTTGCCCAGAAAGAGCAAATCTAATGTGTCAAGAAAACTGCCTTTACAAAAACTGAGACAATCTGTGCAAAGAAGAGGGGGATTTTTGCAGGTTTCTGAAGCTGACATAAACATCTCCTCAACGGGTGCAAAATGCTCACACTGCTGCCACTGGGAATAGTACAGTATTAGTAGCTATGACACAATTGCTGTTTCTCACTTGCCTTTTCCAGTCTGTGCTGAGGCATCTGCAGATACTTCTCACTGACAAAGGAAAATGTTTATGTGGAAAAGCTTCATTCCTGAGTAGCAGATCAACAAGGCCAGAGTGGTACTCAGGAACCATCTACAGCAGAACAAACCTAGAAGAGAAAACGATGGAACACCACTTGTCACCTATCGCCCCCAGCTAAAACCACTTCCACATATAATTAGTGACCTGTAGACCATCCTGAACTATTACACTTCCCTCGTACAGATCTTAGGTGGTAAATTGGGCCTCACTTACACACAACTAAAGCAGCTATGCACAAGTAACAACAGACCACATAACAGAGACACAAACACAGGGAACAGACCCTGCAATTAGGGATGGGTAAATCTACTGATTTTTGTTTCTCTGAGGTTGTCATTTTCCCCAGTCTTGAGTTCATCTCTACATATTTCCACAATAGTTTGTGTATGTCATTTTCACTATTGTGTTCATTTTATGCACACTTTACCACATGTGCACATTACTTGGCTGAAGAGCTACACTGCAAAATCCAGAGAACTGCAAATTTTGAAGGATGGCTGTGTTTTGGTTCCCAAATTGTTTCGGAGTGCAAATTCTATAGGTTTGCCTTTCAATGTGAACAGAATTGAATTCCTCCCCCATCCCTGCCTGGAGTAGGCCTAGATGCCAACTCTATCCCCATATCTACTCTGGCAACAGGATCTAATACAGTCACAACATCAAGCATTTATTAACCTATTAATTGATTTGATTGATTTTAATATTTCTACCCCGCCTTCCGGCCAAAAGGCCCTCAAGGCGGCTTACAAAAAATATAAAAAAACACAAATAAAACATCAATAATACATCAATAAAACAATACACAATAAAAACAATCCAATTTGTAATGCAATTCAAAGTTAACACAAACTACCTCCCCCCTCACTTTGGCAAAATAGGTGTTATAGACACTGGGCTACTTTGCAAGGCTAGCCACACTCTCTCAGTCATAGTCCTCCTATCCCCATAGTTCTGGGTGTGGCTCGGCCTGCAGAAGCCAGGACTCCCACATAGGATGGTGGCGGGATGGCAGTTCTGGCCCTGGAGCCGCCGGTTCACATTGCGAGGGTCCTGAAGGTGGAGCCCAATGGGGGGAGGGAGGGAGAGCGAGAAGCCGCTGGAGGCCTTTCCTCACCGCGGCCTTCCTGCGTCTTGGGCCACAGCAGCATCCCCGGACAAGAAGCGAGTAGCCCCTGAGAGGAGACAGACACCGGAATAGCTGTCTTGAACTGGAGCGTGGGGTCTTTTCTGCAGCAAGACGTAGAGCATCCCGATGGAGTTGTGGATGCCGAAAATGGAGCCGTTGCACCAGGTTTCTTTCATTGCAGCGACCACCAAACACATCCTTTGTCGAAGTGGGGCCGGCCGGACAGGGGGCGCAGCTCAGAGAGGTGCACCTCGGCTGCTGAGCTCTTGCCTCACTGCTGCCGCCACCGCCACCACACAAGATAGATGGAACAGGTTATAATGATGTAGAAACTGGCAAGTGTCTGCATTCTGGCCATTCACCTCCAGGCTTTTGGAAGAAGCAAAGACCACCAGTGTTGATCCTTCAACATTAACTTCGCTGGACCAGCAATGTTGTTTGAATGCTTGATCACCGTCTTCCAAAGCAGCTACTTTACCCCCAACTGTGAGGGCTCCAGCCCGCGGCACGGTGAGGACGGCCCAGAGGCACCCCCAGAGGCAAAGGGCTCCTCTTGTGCCCATCATCGCGGCAGCTCTTCTTCCCGGGCTAGGGGAGGGCTGGATGGAAATGGGTGAGGGAGTGATGAGTCTCCGGAGTGAGTCAAAGAAAGGGATTTCATCTGCACCCTCCGCCTGCCTGCCTTAATGTGGTATCATCTGCCAGAAATGCATTCTACATAGGACAAACAGGCCAGTTCCAATGCAAAAGAATCAATGGACACAAATCTGATGCCAGAAATGACAATATTCAGAAACCAGTCTGTTGTGGAATAGCTGCCCTCATAGAATATTGATTAGAGATAATTTCATCAGAGTTCCATATGGGTTTTAAGAAGCCTCAAAGTTTAAAGAGGCCACTTTGTCAATTCCCTCCCCTTCAGTTTGACCATATAGTTTTTTTCATTCAATTTTTGAAAGTAGGCCAGGCTCCTAGGTGGGAAAACAAACAGAGATCAGGCTGACAGCCCATATATGGCTTTTCCTGCTTCGGTTCCTTATATTATTCCCTTTTTCTGCCAGCTACTGATGCCTGTGATACTAGAATGAGGTATCTCTGTGTGAATTTAGAGATGGCCAGACTGATATGTGAGAAATTCCCAGTGTAACGTGTCATTCTCTGTCATGTGTCCTTCATTTATCCTATAAAAGTTGTCTGTCAAGACCTCTAATTTATCAGTCTTTTTGGACATGGTCCCTCATCTTTCCATTGTTGCTGGAAAGTAAAAGGCTTGCTTTGCCTTGTAACTTTGTAGGTGAGGAAGTATTCATCCTTTTCCAGATGGATACTTAGATTTTTCAGGATGTCTGGACTTACATATATCATTGTATAACAGTATGTTTTAAAGCTTGAATACACTGAATAGCTTAACTGAACAGGCTTTGTGTAACAGCCTGACATATTCTGTTATATTGCTTTACTCTAATAATTTAATTCTGTTTACTGGCTAGAGCCAGGAATGTATGTTACCTATATAACTAAGAATTAAATGTGTATGCAATTTACATTATTAGTTATTCCACTATGAAGACCCCATTATTTTGCTGATATATCCCTAATCTTGAGAGAATCTTTGGTGGGATTTTCCTCCTTTGATGTGCCCCTGTGGATATCTCCAATATTCAGAGACAGCGCACACTTAGGTTAGCACAGTGTTTGTCAAGTGGAGCTCTTCTGGGCAACAAGGTTAAAAGGGAACTTGTGTGAACCCTCAATCCTCTGCATTCACTAGAATGTGGTAGTCCAGACTATTTCAAGAGGGAGAACTTTTCAGCCTACCAGGAGACTCTGCCACTGATCTTAAAGTGGCCATTGTTGAACAAATGAATTTCAAAAATAGGCTCCATCATGAAACTGCTAACTACAATTAATCAAGAAGTTCAGTTCAATTCATTTGAATCTGAACAGAGACAATGGTTTTCTGGCCCATTACAGATATTATATTAATTAAGAATGCAGTTGCTAAATTGATTGTGTTATCACTTCTGTCACTGCTGTTGTGAAGGTCACTGTGCTTATTTTGAATTTATTCACTCTAAAAGAATTATAGCTGTCTGTGATTTTTGCATTTATTTGGCCTCACTGTTTGCAATCCACCCCAACCCCATGTGTGTGTATGTGTGTGTGCGTGTGTGTGTGTGTGTATGCATGCAGCTGAGGACAACACTTTGTGCCTCTGATGAAATAGACTGTAGTCCATTAAAGTTTATGCTGTTAAAAATGTTAGTCTTTAAGGTGCTACAAGACTTTGTTGTTTTTGCTGCAATATAGACAATATGGCCCCCTTTAGGATGCACACCTTAATGTGGTGAGGGGGTTTGAGTGTGTTGAAGAAGCTGACAGCAATGCCGTCAGGAGTCTAGACCAAGAGGAACCGTATGATGAAGAACCAGAAATGTTAAAATGTGAGGTGAAAGCTGCTCTTAAAATACTTGGAAGAAACAAATCACCAGGAATAGATGACATACCAATAGAGTTGCTACAAGCTACTGAGACTGAATCTGTCCAAATTTTGACTAAAATTTGTCAAGAAATATGGAAAACTAAACAATGGACTGGAAGTGTTCCATATACATCCCAATTCCAAAGAAAGGGGATCCCAGGGAATGCAGTAATTATTGAACGATTGCCTTAATATCCCATGCAAGTAAAGTAATGCTCAAGATTCTACAATAAAGGCTCTTACCATATATGGAGCAAGAAATGCCAGATGTCCAAGCTGGATTTAGAAAGGGAAGAGGCACCAGAGATCATATAGCAAGCATACATTGGATAATGGAACGGAGCAAGGAATTTCAGAAGAAAATCACCCTGTGCTTTATAGATTACAGCAAAGCCTTTGACTGTGTAGATCATGAAAAACTAAGGAATGCTTTAAGAGAAATGGGGGTGCCACAGCATCTGATTGTCCTGATGTGCAACCTGTACTCTGGACAAGAGGCTACTGTAAGGACAGAATATGGAGAAACCGATTGGTTCCCAATAGGAAAGGGTGTGAGACAGGGATACATTTTATCACCCTATTTGTTTAATCTATATGCAGAACATATCATACAGAAACAGGATTGGACCAAGATGAAGGAGGTGTGAAAACTGCAGGGAGAAATATCCATAATTTAAGATATGCAGATGATACCATACTACTAGCAGAAACCAGTAATGATTTGAAACGAATGCTGATGAAAGTTAAAGAGAAAAGTGCAGAAGCAGGATTGCAGCTGAATGTCAAAAAAACTAAAGTAATGACAACAGAAGATTTGTGTAACTTTAAAGTTGACAGTGAGGACATTGAACTTGTCAACGCTTATCAATACTTTGGCATAGTCATTAACCAAAATGGAGACAACAGTCAAG